>NW_011888849.1:2256248-2270312 GCF_000151845.1 Pteropus vampyrus | reverse complement strand
ATAGTGCATTTCTTTTTAACTCTGAATAATTTTCCATTATATGGATGTACCACAGTTTATTAATCCACTTATCAAAGAACATCTTGGTTGCTTCCAATTCTTGGTAATTATGAGTAAAACTGTATAAACATTTGTGTGCAGGTTTTTGTGCAGACACAAGTTTTCAATTCATTTGGGTAAATACCTAGGAGCACAATTTCTGGATGTATGATAAAAACTTTTAAAAGCCTGGTTTTTAAAAAGCTACTTCTAGCCAGCATTATTTCATAAAATAGGGCAGAAGGTGGGGAGTTATGAGTTGACTTCACACAGAGTGAAACTATACAACAGACCCTGCTTTTATTTGTACTAAATGAAATGTTTAGCTTCAAAGTGTATACCTAAGTTCTAGTATACTTGGATTTAGTGAACAATACAATTACCCCTATGATTTCATTTTGACCTTTTTAATTTGGCTGCAAAGACAAACTGGTCTCATAAGGTTCCTACCCAAAGGAATTATACATCCTAGTGAGAAAGACAATGAATAAATATTCAGCTGAAACCTGTTCAGGAGGAAGTACTAGATAGGAAAAGACAACAAACAAGAAGGCAAGAAAACAAATGAGTTTTCTCATTGTCTTACATGGTGAATCTGCATGAGCAGCCAAATGAGGATTTAGGGGAATCAAGGGGAAGGTACAGGGAGGGCAGGTAACTCAGAGACAATTTGGCTTCAAAGAGATACTATTAGGCCCTATAGCAGAGGAAAGTAGGCATGTTAAGGAGAAAGATTCATGTTTTGGACAAAGAAAAACTTTAAAACATGAAAATAGACATTAAGATGTCTTTACATCTCTCTCCAAGGTGAGCGCCTTTCTCTGTATCTTTACATCGAAACCTCTTCACCTGGTACATCCCTCTCCAATTAAACTGGAAGAGTCTTACCTTTTTCTTACTGTCCCTCACATGCTATTTTGCACATAGTAGGTGCAAAAGAAGAGGTCACTACATTGAAAGGGGAAGCTCTCACCAAAAACACACACAAAAAAAGACTCCAATTTTACCCTCAAAGTTCAACTATCACAAAAGCCAAACAAAACCAGAAATTTTCTCCTCTTGGTAATCAAACGTTTTTAAGTAGTCTTGGAATGAAAATCAGCATATATATTTTCAGAGCTTTACAATCATTAACTATTCTTCACCATCCTGGGAAATGTGAATTTGGATAAAACCCAAACAACAAGCCTTAGCAACAAGCCAGCAGCTCCCAACCAGAGTCCCCAGTCCTCTGATGGGGACAGAATCCCAGAGACAAAGCATTTTTTATGGACATAAACTGTCTTGCTTCCAAAGTTGGAATCCCAAGAACCAAGCTAATGAGAAGACTCAATGCCAGGATGTCACATTTAGTTAGGAAAGCCAGCCTATGAACAGTCTGTTTCTCTGTGGTCAACCCAGACTGGAGGAGACACAGGACAAACATATACGGTAGCTTCTGAAAGGCCCCAACACTTAACACTCGAACGCCCAGACAATCGCTGTCTTTAGATGGGAGTGTGGGAAAGGGCGCAAACCATGGAATGTTTTCTGAACAGATAGGCAGTGCCCTGCACGGAGTAGCAGAAGCTGTCAGCTGTAGACCTGGGCAGCGTGATATCCCCAAACTCCTGCGTATGACAATCAGGGCTCCCTGCTTGATAAGCCTGAGAGTGAGACCCAGTCCTTCTCCTCTCCTGCTAATCTCACCTCTACCAACGTCCTCAGTTAGGGCCCAGCTGCTGGCAGAGTTAGAAGATGCAACCTCAGCATAGCAACAGGTGTCCCTTAGTTTCAGGAGGATAATTTACTTCTCTGAAAACTCCAACAGGAGGTGGCATTTCTCTGCATCCTATGCAGAATTACCTTTGAGAATTACCTTTGAGTTTCCTGATTCTGAAACACCTTGAGGTGACTTAGCAAACCAAGCACAGAAGAGGGCTTCAATTTTTGTTAAAAACAGTGAATTCTCACTAAAATTTAGTGAGTTCTACACATAGCAATGTGCTAAGCACTTTACATCTATCGCCTCATTTAATCCTTACAAGAGGATTGGCATTTAGGAATGTCATGAACCCCATTTTACTGATGAGAAAGCAGAGGCTTAGAGAAACTAGGTTAGCAGTTCTCAGAGTGTGGTACCTGGACCAGCAGATTTAACATCACCAGGGAACTGTTAGAAATGAGCATTCTCCGGCCTCACCCCAGACTTACTCAATCAGAAACTCCATGCACAAGGCCAGCAATGAATTTCAACAAGCCTTGCAGGTGATTACGATTCAACTTACCTAAAACTACAGAGACAGAAGGATCCAAACACCAGAACTTTGGCTCCAGATATAAAGGGCTTCTCTCCTACCTACAATCACAAACTCCAAATTTACAGAATCAGCAATCGTTAGCAGATGCTTGTCTGCTGAAAATGTCTAGTCAGATTCATAAGGGGGATAAAAAAGAAGAAGTAATCTGTCTTTTCTACAGTAAGGCTTCTCTCTGACTTCATGGGGCACTGTCACATCCTCACAGGAATGAAGATTTCTGCACTCTAAACATTTCACCCCACCTCAGCCACCAGGTCATTCCCAGAGGTTACGCCCCAGCCTTACAAAATTACTGGATCACATGGTAGTTCTATTTTTAAAGTTTTAAG
This sequence comes from Pteropus vampyrus, assembly GCF_000151845.1. Taxonomy (NCBI): domain Eukaryota; kingdom Metazoa; phylum Chordata; class Mammalia; order Chiroptera; family Pteropodidae; genus Pteropus; species Pteropus vampyrus. Next base: position 2,267,644 of record NW_011888849.1, on the reverse strand, counting down.
GAACCTCCCTATCACTTTCTATAATGGCTATACATTTCCACTAGCAGTGTGCAAAGTTTCCCTTTTTCTCCACACCCTTGCCAACCATTGTTGTCTTATCTTTTTGATTAATAGCCATCCTGACAGGTATGAGATGATATTGCCTTATTGTTTTAATTTGCATTTCCTGATGATTAATGTATTGAGCATCTTTTCATATACCTGTTGGCAATTTGTATGTCTTCTTTGGGAAAATGTCTATTCAGGTCCTTGGGCTATTTTTTAAATTGGATTATTTGGTTTTTTACTATTGGGTTGTATAAATTTCTTATACGTTTAGGATATTAACCCTTTATCAGATAAATATTTTATAAATATTTTCTCCCATTTCATAGGTTGCTTTTTCATTTTGTTGATTGTTTCCTTTGCTATAGAGAAGCTTTCTAGTTTGACACAGTTCCACTTGTTTGTTTTTACTTTTGTTATCTGTATTTTTGATGTCATATCCAAAAAATCATTGCTAAGACCAACATCAAGGAGTTTTCTCCCTATGTTTTTTTCTAGGAGTTTTATAATTTTCGGTCTTATATTTAAATCTTTAACCCACTTAGAGTTAATTTTTGTGTATGGTATAAGATACGGGTCCAGTTTTATTTTATTTTATTTTTTGGCATGTGGATATCCAGTTTTTTCAATACCATTTAATGAAGAGACTATCCTTTCCCATTATATATTCTTGGTACATTTGTCAAAGATCAACTGACTGTAAATACATTAATTTTTTTCCTGGGATTTCTATTGGACTGTACCTGGCTCTATCCATTTGTGAGTCTCTAGTGTCTAGCCTAGAACCTGACACATAGTCAACATTTACAAATTGTTAGATATCAGGTAGATGATCATCTGTAGCTCTCAATCATTACCACCCATCTCCCACCCAATAAAAGTTGGAAAGTGGGCTGTAACCCAAAAAAGGAAACCACTCTCTCCTTGATTAATAAATAACGAACAAGAACCCTACCAAAACTGCATACCTCATTTCTACTTTGGAGCCATAATGAGCACAAATTGCTGTTTATAATCCTAATGACTGTTAGTTTTACAAGGTTATACTGTTACCTCCAAAGCATAGAATATAAATCATGTATTTAAATTGAAAATGTGGAACACATTCCAACAACACCATGGCTTCTCCAAATATCTAGATCAAAAAGGAATAAGACTAAGTTAAATCCTTCTATGTTTAAGGCACTGTGAGGTTTATTCAAACACCAGTAATGTTGACCTAAAGGGGCAAATTATTCAGAATTATGTAATAGATGAGACAAGTTCTTGCAAGTAAATTCTCTTTTCAGTAGGAAAATCTTTTTCAGGAGCCGGAATCATTTTAATAAGGGATTGATTTAGGGGTAAAAGAAAGTATCCATTACCATTCAGAGTCCTACTTCATGTGGTCTGCTTGGGAACCTATCACAAAGCCTTCATCTCAGGCCACTTGGCTATGATGGTGTTTAAATAAAGGCATCTCTTTCCCAAATTAGGTTGCCATTTATCAAAGCTGCAATTCTTTTCCTTAGGGTCCAATTTCATGTTCATTTTCTTGTTTACCAAGTCTCAGTTGGTCTTTTTTACCCTCAAATGTAAATATGCCTCCAACTTTGATTTAAGGCCAAGGATTTCTAAAAGCAAGTCAGACTTCGGAATGTTGTTCTTTCCTGTAGGAAGGCCTTATCAGATCTCATCACATACATATTGATTTTATGAAAATAAACTCACTTGAAAACCAATTAGAAGTCCAGCTTTTGGGACCAGTGACAGTGAAAACATATCATGAATGTAACTGTGAGTTCTACTGGCAAAAGTTTCTGCTACTCTCCAAGTACAGCAAAGAATCTGCTAAGAGACCTTCGATTCTCCTGTAATTCTGGATTGCTCAAAGTAAATATAATTTGAAGCAGAGATATCTAGCAGCTCAGCACAATGATTTGGGTTGAAATAATTAATTTCAAAATGAAGAACATCTCTGGACAAAGGAAATGATCGTGTGATAGTTGCCCTTTCAGATGTTTGAGTTTTGCTTGCTAGTTTGACCAAAAGAAGACAGAAATTTTAGGAAATTAGAGGAAGACTTTCTTCAGTGCTGATTGTCAATCTCCCTGCTGAGACCTCTAAAGAGAAATTATTCTTATGCACTTCAGCTCAATCTTCTGCTTTCTAGCCTCATGCATTAAGGAAAACAGAAGGGTCGACTTTTCTCTGCTAGACAAGGTCTGCCCCAATATTGATTACTGAGGACCAAGTCCTGAGATAAATGTTTTACATGTGATATGCCATAAATGTTCACAACAACTTAATAAGGCAGGTACCTATAGCAGCTCCATTTTATGGATGAGGACTCGAAGGAGTAATGAGCCAACCCAGGCTCACATAGCTTGTAAAGACAGCCTGGGCTTAAATACTGGTCTGTCTGACTCCAACCTCAGCAGGTTCGCCTCCCCAGGTTCAGGCTGTTCAGCAGTGCCATCAGGCCAGTGCCTTGGATCTGCTCCCATGGAACTTTTCCTTCCCCACAGTCCTCCTCATCCTCCCTTTATGCAGAGAGAGCTTGCTTCGGGCTGTCCTCTAGTTCCGGTCTTCTCAGGGCTGCCCACGAGGACAGCCTCTCTGAGCAAATTACAAGCCTTGGAGGGCAGGGCCTGTGCCTCTTGTTTCTCATTTATCTATAGGGTTTACAACCGCACATCAAGGCTCTTGAAAATGTGGTGCAGGACTGATTGGGGTTTAGACTCCCTCACTTATCTCATCTCATCTCATCTCATCTCATCTCATCTCATCTCATCTAGGAAATATCTCCAACTTGAAACTCTTTCTACTTCATCATTCAAGTCACAGATAAAAATATTCATTCAAACCCACAGTTCTTTTTCATCACCCACCAAGAGAACAGCTCCACCTGTGCAGGAAGGAAGAATAAGAAAAGGAAAGAAAAAAAGGTAGAGAAGAGAGATGGTGGGAGTAGGGGTTAGTTCTGCTCATATCCAGCAACGAACCCCTTTCCCACCACTACTATATTTTATAAAGGCCCAGAAAAATGAAAGAATTTTAAATTTGGAGAAAAAAAAAAAAGATGTGATGAATTTAACAAAACTGCAATTATCAACAAGTTCTTACTCATCGTTTATTTTCATGGCACTTTATTTTTCTTTTTCCTTTGCTTAAGAACAGGACACAGTAAAACCGAACCAACTAGCTGAGCTCTGAGAGGCCAAAGAAAAGTTGAACTGTGACTTTTATATATCAACAAGGCTCTCTCTCTACTAAAGAAATAGGTGAACAAGTTGACTTTTTGAATTCGAAATTAAAGTACTAAAAACCCAAGTGAGCAGCTGCACATATGAAGAACACAACTTCCCAGCCTGGAGACCCCTTTGGAATTTACGATATGGCCCAGTAGCTGAGTGGGAGGAGCACTGGAGTTGGTGAGCTTTCCCCAGTCCTACACACTGACAAGCTGTGTAACCTTGGAAAAGCGACTTGCTTGTCTGAACTTGAGGATTCTCAACTATAAAATGGGAATGATTTGAATTTTATTTTAGAGGATTGTGTGAGGGTTAAATAAGTTATTAGTACACAAAAGGTCCTCAACAAATATTAGTTAAATTCCGATGCTAGTGGTCTCTTGCACACACACTGTAGGTGGCTACTGCCCTCCTGAAGTTTTCCGAATATCCGTAACTCCTCTGGGCAATTCACTAAAGTTTGCCTACACCATTCTTCCTCTACCCCACAAGATTCCATTCTCTCATATAACTAAACAGAGTTGAGAGACAAACAACTGAGTGTTTGGTTGAAAGTAATTCTCACTAAAGTATGAATGGCCACAGGTAAAGCACCTGGGTAGCTTTGCAGCATCATGACGTAGACTCTGAGTAATAAACTCAGCTATGTTTGCTTTGCACTGTCTTAATCTCCTTCTCTTTACTTTCCTGCCCTATAAATAGAGATAATTGAGTCAGATGGTTGGCAAACTCCTGCCCAGCTTAATCGGTTAGTGTGCCTCTAGTATTTAATTGTGATCAGTAAATGCCACTTTATCAGCCTAAGAAGTTGGAGTTTTCTCTTCCCAAGTCCTCAGCCTTCCCCTTTCACTACAGCTCTATAGCACCTGTCTTGGCTTGGCCTCTCCCTGAGCCTAGTCCCCAGTTGGAGTGCCAGATCTACTCCAAACATGAGGAATTCCTCAATACAAACCACATGCAGATTTTTTATTGCACTTATTCAAATACTACTCATTACACAAAGGTTTAGAGGTGACTTAGAATAAAAGATAAGATTAATGTCACAATTGTGATGCCAGATTAGATGCAGCTGAAGTCACTAACTGGGCCCTTAATAGACCAAATAAAGCATTTCGCTGCGTCAGCCCAGTACTTTGGGGTCTCTCTGGACTGCCTTGCTGACTGCGGGTTATAAGTAACCTGGCACACACTGTTGCCTTTCTCCAACCTCACACTTTCTAGCTACTTCTAGTATTCAGCATGCTTGGGCTTTCTCTCTCCCAGGGGAAGTAGAATAAAGGCAGTAGAGACTGAAATATTAGGAAGTTGCCTGTTTTCTGGACCCTGTCTTCTTGAGAGAACAAACAGTGGTTCTTTTGATGCTCTTGGTCTTTCTGTCTTGCAATTGTATACACCTATCTTTGGAGCATCTTAACAGTCTTTGCAGCCCTCCCCTGGTTCCTGTAGACCAGTGGTTCCCAACCCTGGCTGCCCATGAGAATCATTTTGAAAGCTTTAAAAATGCTGGTGCCTGGGCCTCAACCCAACTGATTCAGAATCTCTGTTAGAAAGGCCTGGGCATCTGTATTTGTAAAGTTCCTGGAGTGATTCCAACATGTAGTAAGCAGAGTTGAAATCCACTTCTGTAGATTTTCACCTTTGGACCACCTGCCTTACATTATCTGCTGGTATTTCGGGTCCATTATATTACAGTAGAATATTCCTTGGGGTTGAGGGGAAAGGGTATAGGAAAAGCAAGGGCGATGTCATTACTTTAACTCAAAGGCATTTTTTTAAAAAACAGCCATGGGAAATAATTTTTACCTTAAGGGAACAAAATAATTATATATAGCATAACACATTTTTTAGAAGCCTTTAGTAGTTATTAAGAAAATATGGGCATATTTTATTTAATCATATATTGATATATTTATTCATATATTGCTTTTTCATAAAAGCAATTCATTTTGTTTTCAGATACAATACAATAGGTCCAATTGACCACATTCTTGATTCACACATGTAATTAGTGACAAAATAGTTTGGGGCAAATATAAGCTAATTCTATCAGAAGTCCATCCCTGTGATGCACTAATGGTCATTAAAAAGGCAAAGAGTGTAGGGAATCTGTCTTCTTTTGAAGCTAAAAGCCATCTTTGCACAGGTGGGGTGAGAGGCTTTTATTCAACAGAAATGAGCTGAATTCCTACCTGGTACCAGGCCTGGTATATGGAGCTGCAATTAAACCTCCCACCTCATGTTATTCCATCTCAAGTCTTACAAATTGATTATTTATATCCTGTATTTCTAATTGAATAGTCTAACAACATTTTGATCTTTTTCTTGTTTTCAATCATTTTCTTTTTCTTCAGTGGTCTGTCTTCACTGTTGAGTTTCACTTTGGTCTCAGTCCCTTTGATCTCATTATTTCCAAATGTTTTCCTGCAATTCTTCTAAAGTTCTTACAATTCAGACAGTTTTATAGCTCTCAAAATTTATAAGCTTCTCATTAATTATATGAAGGAAAAACTCTTAAAGGCAGTCACAGCCAATGATAGCCTACCCGCCTGAATTAATAAACACACTTAATTTTGTCACCATCCCTAGTCACACCACCTGAACTCAGGGGAAACTACAAAAGCATTTTACATATATGTAGACTAATGACTCATTTACATGCATCTAGAAAGCAAACTCTTCCTCATTCAGGACTTTCAAAACCCTTCCGGAACTATTTAACCACTTAGAGAAGGAATTTTGCATTCTCAGCCTGCTGGCTAATTCAGCCGGCATGTATGTTTTAATTGGTACTGACAATATTTTTTAAATTGAATTTCCGTGTCTTCGAATGCACCACTTCTTCAATTGTATACACCTAGTCCATTTCACTAATTTATATTACTTGCTGGCTCTTGAAAACTTTTGAGTTTATTATCCCTCATAAAGATGGAAATCTTTCTGAAAAGTGTTACGTCCTTCCCGGTTTTTGTAAACAGAATATCTGAAATGTAACTTAACCTCCTCTTAATAATTCAGAGTTATCACTGTGAAATTTGGTGATTATGCCATGCAGAAATGCCTTCACAGATTCTTCAGATTTTTGAATACTCAGTAGTCCCAGGCTGCTATGCTTCTTGAGTTTTTGAAATTGTCTTATCTTGTCCCTTCCTATCTGATTATTATTTGATTTCACTGTTGCCAGCATGACTACCACCACTACCACCCCCGACATACACAAACACACACTCCTTTGCCATACACAAACCCTTTCTAACCTCCACTGTGTGGATTAGAAATAAGAAGCTAATTTAATTAGCATTATGTGCAAAATAATAGTAAATAGGCACTGAGTTAGGACGCCCTTAAGGAAGATTCTTCTTTATAATAAACTTTAGTGTGAGTCCTTCGTTCACCATTCTGACTGTTTAGAAGTCATTATCATCTAATTACAGGCTCTTAAAAAAATGGTTGATAAATATATGACTCCTATCCAATGAAAGAGCTGGCAATTGAAATTATGAGCATTGGATTTCCTATGAAGAATTAAAAACTCACTAAGCTAAATAAAACTCATGCCCACTGACCTTCAGTTCTTGGCCATCACTACCAACTATAAAACAAACAACTAGAAATGAACAGCCACAGATGTTTCCTTTGACTTAATTAGGAAGCAGTAAGAGCATTTATGCTCCCAGCACTGTTGTATAAGTTACTCATGTAAGCAGCAAGCCACATCTCATTAACTGGACAACTATCGTCATGCTAGCCCAGCCAAGAATCTCTTCTCATTCCGCACTCAGAGGCCACGAAAGCAGCTCACTCAGAGAGAGGGGTTGGCACTGCCTTGTTCCCCTCACAGCTGATAAGGCTCGCTGTCCACCCCAACCTAGGTTTTTGTCCCTTTTCACCTGGGCTACCACAACGACCTCCAACTGAACTTCTGATTCCCATCTCTTTCTCCCCAAGCCGTCCTAGCCAAACTTTCTAACTCTCTGCTCCCATTGCAAAGTTTCCAGATAAAGACAAACTTCAGTTTGTCTCTCTATTAGCTAGAGAAAAAAAGACTACTTTCTTCAATCCCAGTCATTCGCTTGTAAGGCCAAGCACGTTTATCTCTCTGCCTTCCCAGCGCCCCATAGTCATTGCCACTTCCTGCCTTTGGTCTTGCTCTCGTGTCCTTCCAGAACACTCTTCCTTTCTGTCCAAATTCCATCCTTCCATATCTTTACTAAAGAAGCCATTCTCAAGAACGGCACTCCTTTCAAGGTTATTCCTCTCATTCACCTCCTTGTGGTTCCCAACATTTCAAGCCTTCCTTTTCTTTCCCAACGGTCCTGGCAGAGGCCCTGGATTTGAGCAGGGGTCTTACCTAAAACTTCTTTAATGGCTCCTGCCTGATTTCTATTCCTCTAAAAACCAACATATTCAGTGAACACAACTGACCTTGTAAACGAAGAAGACTTTAAGAAAGGCAAGGTTTCTATTTGGAGAAGGTTCGGTATTCCTCCCACCACAATACATTGCCCTTCGTGTTCCAAGGAGAAAGTACGAGTGGGCTAGGTTCCCAGATATCTGGCAAAGAAAATGCAAGTCAGCCTCCTCCCCTCCCCCAGCCCACCCCGCACTAACCAGACAGAATTTAAAATGCACCTCAGTGTGTTCATCTTTTCATTTAGAAAGGAAACAAGACTTGCCGTTCTGTTTCTCCTATTTCATTAAGAACAGAGGTCATCCCGGGAAGGAGAAGGGTAGTTACCAAGAGTGGACTTGTGGGGTAGTGGAGGTAAGGGGTGGGGGTGGGGGGAACTCACTCATCCCTTCTTTTTAGCCTGCTTCACCCTTTGAGGAGAACAAGCCCAGCTTTCATAGTGAATTATTTTCAGTGCAGCCTCTGCCAGGACTCTGCTCTCCCTGGCTAAGTCAATACCCAGAAGGATTGAATGATAGTTCAAGGTCAGACAGGGTGCCCAGACAGGACTGGCCAGAGATGTGGTACTTACTAAGACAGCTGGGAGATACGGGAATGGAGAAGGGAATAAGGGAGAAATCAGAGCATGTGTGGTAAAGGGAAGCCCAGAAAAAGCCGAACCTGTAAGGCGCTCTCTCTCTCCCTCTCTCTCTCCTTCCCTCCCTCTCTTTCTCCCTCTCTCTCTTTCTCTCTCTCTCCCTCCCCCTCTCCCTCCCTGTCTCTCTCTCTCTCTCTGTCTCTCTCCTTCCCTGTCTCTCTCCATCTCTCCCTCTCTGTCTCTCTCTCTCTTACACACACACACACTCCTGCACGGAAACACATTCTTTGCTTTCCCGCCCCTCTTTAAATCCCCAAGGCATTTCTATAAATAAACAATCATACCCCAACCTGCCCATGGCCCGTTATTAAGTGTACAAGTCCTCGCACTGCTCCTCACTTCATAGTTTGCAAAGCCCTTTCCAAAGGGTATGTCATCTTCACCCGATTCCTACATCACATACTTTAAAGGTCCTGTAAGCCCCCATCACCAGTTCCATACACAGAAACATGGGCACCCCACCCCCATACCTGCCAAGTTCTTAGCCTTAATACTATAGGCTTCAGGTTGTGCTACTTGAAAAAAAAAAAAATTGCCTACAGTTCAGGCCACATATATCAGAGGCACCATCTATTAAAAAATTGCTCTGTTCCTAAGTGCTTTACATGCATGATCTCGTATAAATTCCACAACAATCCTGAGTTGTTGATATGATGGAGGCATTTTATACATGAAGGAAGGGGAGCTCTGATATTATGTTACTTGACTGAGATCTGAATGGAGAATGTGTGTGCTGAATTTTGAACACAGGTCTATGTGACTAAAATGCGCATGTTCTCGACCTCTGCTCTGAGATCCTGTTACTAACAACCCTTTGGCATCTAAGATTCCAGAGCATCTACTAGAGGGTCTGGTCAGACATCCAGGATGCAAGGATTAATAGCCCATTAGCAATGCCTGCAGTGATGCCTTTTACTTTTCACTTCAATGAACATTTATTTTTCCAGGCTATGTACCAGGTATTGTGGACAGAGCAGAAAACAAGGCAGACAGGTCCTAAGTAGAGCTTACAGTCTAGTTAGAGGAGACAGTCCCTACATGAACACACAATTAAAATACGTGTGCCAGTTCCCCAAGAGATTCCAGATCAACACAGAATAAACATGACATAGTTTTATTTTTTCCAAACACTGTACTGTGTCAAATTGTGTCCATCCCTCTTTGCTCCTATTTCTCAACTGTACTGTGTCAAATTGTGTCCATCCCTCTTTGCTCCCTTTAAAATATCTAGGACAGATTCCATTACTTCCTATCACTTTCAATTATCGAAATTTAGTCCAGGCCAATGCAAACTCCTATCTCATATTTGATCCACTCTCAGAGTGGCCCAAACTTGCTGCTGGAGCAGCTTGGCATGGCACGACAGGGGGCTTTGAGCTCTTCCTCCCCACTCCTTATAGCCCACCTCACAGACAGTTATGGTTGGAGACCCCCTCATCCTGAGGGTGGTCATCTTGAGTGAAAGCCAGCAAGTCAGCTCAGGCCCAGCACCTTCCTCAGCGTCCTTTTGATTCATGGGAAATTCAAGTTTGCTGCTATGCCAAGCCGTAGGAGAGACCCTGCTCCATTGCCCTCCTTTCTTGCAGGCTCCCTTCTCTCACCAATGTCTTTTATTCTCCTGGGACACAAATAGACACAGCACAGACAGCAGGACTGCTGCCCATGCAGATGTCCAACCAGAAAATGTGATACTAGTGGTTCCCAAGCACACTTCCAGCTCTCTCTTGGCGTGGAGGAGGGGAAAGCACCCCTTTCCCTGCCCCAGGGAGAGAACCGCTCTCACAGGAGCTCTGCTCCTCCCCCGAGCTGACTCTAAGGATGCTTCCCCCTTCTCCCCCATTCCTTGCTTCAGTTTAGCCTTCTCCTCACAGACCCGGGATGGGGGCAGGACTGATGGTATCAGAGCCAGTTCTGCTTCTTCGATTATTCATAATTGGTTTGGAGCTCTCTTTAGAGACATGGAGTGCTTAGTGCCTTTCTTGTCACCTTCGAGCCTTGGCAGCCATTCCAAGACAACAGAAAAGGTCTCACTCAACATCCCATCATAAAAAAAAATTATAATTGTGTAATTGTGAAACATAGGATGAAGGAAAAGAACAGGGTACTAAGAGAGGAAACGTCTTTGCTCTGGAATCAAGCTTCTTGGGTTCAAATTCTGGCTCTGCTCCTTACTAACCTGTGAGCCTTTGGACAGGTTACTTAACCTCTCTGTGCCTCACGTCCTTACATGTAAAATGGTAATGAGAACAGTACCCACTCCATAGGATTATATAAGAAATTGTAAGTAAAACTCTGAACATGATGCATGGCACATTAATAAATGCTCAGTAAATATAAGTTTCATGAGGACATGGATTGAGAGATCCAGGCACTTCGCTCAACAACATTCGATGAAATAAGAAGGAGGAGCACCATCTGGAAATACCTATTTGAGATTAGGTAGTCAGAGAAGACCACTCTGCGGAGGTGACACTTAAGCTTTGACATGAAAGGTAGGGGAACATCAGCCAAAGAGAGAAGGGAAAGCAAAAGGAAAAATGAGATTAGTTACTTGTTGCCTCTTTATGGCAAAATTTCTCTCAAGTCCAATTTGGGCAGATTGTACTTGTGTTACATTACATAATAGACCTAGAAAAGTTGTCTTTGACTTTTTAATACAATGTTTAAATACAGAGTTATGAGATGCTAATTCCCTCAAGACCACAAGTTGTCATAACTCCCAGGAGCTAAAGTCTTCCAGGTGCCTCTGTCCGCTTTGCATCAACTCTAACAGTGCAGTCAGTAGCTCCATCATTTTCTCTGCTGGCGGGCTGGTCGGGCATCTTCTAGGAGCCATGCGGCTTCTCCCGGACACATTGCATGTCTGCAAAGGACTCAGAGACCAAAGTTCTGCACTTTCTCTAAATGACTATAATTAATAAAACAACAAGTGTTGGCGAGGATGTGGAGAAAAGGGAACCCTCGTTCACTGTTGGTGGACTTTCAAATTGGTGCAGCCCCTATGGAAAACAGTATGGAGGTTCCTCAAAAAATTAAAAATAGAACTACCTTATGACCCAACGATTCTAATTCT
>NW_011888849.1:2238152-2256198 GCF_000151845.1 Pteropus vampyrus | reverse complement strand
TAGGAGAGACCCTGCTCCATTGCCCTCCTTTCTTGCAGGCTCCCTTCTCTCACCAATGTCTTTTATTCTCCTGGGACACAAATAGACACAGCACAGACAGCAGGACTGCTGCCCATGCAGATGTCCAACCAGAAAATGTGATACTAGTGGTTCCCAAGCACACTTCCAGCTCTCTCTTGGCGTGGAGGAGGGGAAAGCACCCCTTTCCCTGCCCCAGGGAGAGAACCGCTCTCACAGGAGCTCTGCTCCTCCCCCGAGCTGACTCTAAGGATGCTTCCCCCTTCTCCCCCATTCCTTGCTTCAGTTTAGCCTTCTCCTCACAGACCTGGGATGGGGGCAGGACTGATGGTATCAGAGCCAGTTCTGCTTCTTCGATTATTCATAATTGGTTTGGAGCTCTCTTTAGAGACATGGAGTGCTTAGTGCCTTTCTTGTCACCTTCGAGCCTTGGCAGCCATTCCAAGACAACAGAAAAGGTCTCACTCAACATCCCATCATAAAAAAAAATTATAATTGTGTAATTGTGAAACATAGGATGAAGGAAAAGAACAGGGTACTAAGAGAGGAAACGTCTTTGCTCTGGAATCAAGCTTCTTGGGTTCAAATTCTGGCTCTGCTCCTTACTAACCTGTGAGCCTTTGGACAGGTTACTTAACCTCTCTGTGCCTCACGTCCTTACATGTAAAATGGTAATGAGAACAGTACCCACTCCATAGGATTATATAAGAAATTGTAAGTAAAACTCTGAACATGATGCATGGCACATTAATAAATGCTCAGTAAATATAAGTTTCATGAGGACATGGATTGAGAGATCCAGGCACTTCGCTCAACAACATTCGATGAAATAAGAAGGAGGAGCACCATCTGGAAATACCTATTTGAGATTAGGTAGTCAGAGAAGACCACTCTGCGGAGGTGACACTTAAGCTTTGACATGAAAGGTAGGGGAACATCAGCCAAAGAGAGAAGGGAAAGCAAAAGGAAAAATGAGATTAGTTACTTGTTGCCTCTTTATGGCAAAATTTCTCTCAAGTCCAATTTGGGCAGATTGTACTTGTGTTACATTACATAATAGACCTAGAAAAGTTGTCTTTGACTTTTTAATACAATGTTTAAATACAGAGTTATGAGATGCTAATTCCCTCAAGACCACAAGTTGTCATAACTCCCAGGAGCTAAAGTCTTCCAGGTGCCTCTGTCCGCTTTGCATCAACTCTAACAGTGCAGTCAGTAGCTCCATCATTTTCTCTGCTGGCGGGCTGGTCGGGCATCTTCTAGGAGCCATGCGGCTTCTCCCGGACACATTGCATGTCTGCAAAGGACTCAGAGACCAAAGTTCCGCACTTTCTCTAAATGACTATAATTAATAAAACAACAAGTGTTGGCGAGGATGTGGAGAAAAGGGAACCCTCGTTCACTGTTGGTGGACTTTCAAATTGGTGCAGCCCCTATGGAAAACAGTATGGAGGTTCCTCAAAAAATTAAAAATAGAACTACCTTATGACCCAACGATTCTAATTCTGGGTATTTATCTGAAGAAATCCAAAACCGTGATATGAAAATATATATCCTCCCCTATGTTCATTGTGGCATTAGTTACAAGAGCCAAAATATGGAAGCGACCTAAGTGTCCATCAATAGATGACTGGATAGGAAGATGTGGTACATGGACACAATGGAATATTTCTCGGCCATAAAAAGGAATGAAATCTTACATTTGTGATAACATGGATGGACCTAGAGGGTATTATGCTAAGCGAAATAAGTCAGACAGAGGAAGACAAATGCTACTTGATTTCACTTGTATGTGCAACCTAAGGAACGAAATTAACGAGCAAACAAAACAAAAACAGACTCAGATACAGAGAACAAACTGATGGTTGCCAGATTGGAGGGAGTTTGGGGGTCTAGGTGAATAAGGTAAAAGGGTTAAAAGGTACAAATTGATAGTTACAAAATAGTCGTGGGGATGTGAAGTACAGCATAGGGAATATAGTCAGCAAGATTGTAATAACTATGTATCGTGCTAGACTTATTGGTGGAAAGATCACTTTGTAAATTATACAAATGTCTAATCACTATGCTGTAGACCTGAAACTAATTAAAAATAATATTCGATGTCAACTGTAATTGAAAAAAATTTTAAAGTGAAAAAATATTTTCTGAACGTGCTACTACTACTAATTAACCTTAAGTCTTATTTTCACTTATGACAATAGAAAATCTCTAATGCAGGATCTTTGTCATCTTGGATTTATATCAAAAATAAGGTTATCATTTTACCTCAAAAAAAAAAAAAAAAAAGATCTGCACTTTCTCTTAATATCACCTCAGGACAAGAAACCTGTAAAACTCTACAGAGGCTGGCCTTGGTCCACCACCCCCATGACCTTCTCTCTATGCCTTCCTGTAACTGACAGCATAGTGTCCCCACCCCACCTTTTGAGAGACACATTGGAGCAGCTAGAACAAAGAAGCAGGGTGAGGAAGGACATGGGAGCAAAGACAGATGGGAAAGACATGGCTGGGTTTGCCCTGTCACAGAGTACACCAGCTGAGAGTTCTCACCACAGCAGGCATACATGAAAAGAGCAGTGAATAAAGATCAAAAAAAGGATTCTGACAATCAAGGAGCTAAAGGGCTGAGATGTGGAAAAGTAAGTGGAGTTAAAGGCTTCCTAGATTCACAGGGCCCAGAGCAGGAATGCAAATGGAGGCCCCAGCCCAGTCAGTTTCCTTCTCTTTCTGCCCAAACTTCATCCTGCTCCACTGGGGACCTCACTCTTATGAAGTAAATACTCCAGCCCATGTCTAGTCCAAGTGCAGTCCATGTGAACTCTTTTACCCCATCTTCCAAGGGTGCAGCCACTGGTGGTGTTGTCCACCTTCAGGAGGACACACTCAGAACAGAGGCGGGCATCGCCTTGGAGGTGGGCTCAGTTGAGGAAGCAGATCTAGGTGCAGGGGTATCATGAGCACAGTTTAGGGAGGAGGAGTGCATGGGTTCCAGGTGGGCACATCCCATAGGCCTCATGGAATTCTCACTCTTTAGGGAAGGATTCAGCTAGAGGAGAGTCTGAGAAGGACCCTCTAAGGTGCAGGGGCCGAGAGCAGAGGGGTTGAGGATGGTGTTGTACACTTATTAACCCCAAAATGTAGAAAGGGACAAGCGGATAGGAGTTAGAAGTAAGAATATTCCTTAGAGAAACCACTTCACCATTCCCTACAATTATATGTCCAGCTCTAAACTCATCTTTATCACCAATTAATCATAGAATAATTGTGGATGCTACACTGTCACCTCTAACTCAGTATAATATAAAAAATATATAGTCTTTCTCGCAAACTTGACAAACTTCCCCACTTCAGTGTGGTACCATCGTTGTCCCATGTCCCAAGCTAAAACAATGCTGCCATCTTCTACTCTGCCCTCTCTACCCTCCCCAATACCCAGTTTATCTCTGAGTCCCCTTAGCTAATACGTGTGTGTGTGTGTGTGTGTGTGTGCGCGTGCTGTGTGTATAAAAATAAAACCTATTTCTGATGAGAGGTCAGACTGTGAAAATTGGAAAAAAATTAAAAAGCATTTCATAGCTGTCTCCACCTTCAGTAAATAAAATAATCTACCTTCCTATCATATCTTAAATCACAGAAGTCATTCACCAGCAGCAGCCTCATAAACATATGACAGCTCAAATGGCATTCCAAGTATACACCTGCATTATAAAGCTCTAAGACCCAAAAACAAGTTTATGACAATGACCAGTTGTCATAAAAATAGTTTAAGTGTGTACATGGAATATTTGTTATTTGCTACAAGGAGTTTGCGTAGGGGGTTTGTTTTTATTTTTTAAAGTTGTCAGCCAGGACCTTGGTAGCAACAATAAAGATTCTGGCTGAAGCGTAGGTCTGATTATAGACTATTGACTAGGGTACATCCAAAGATTAATTCTGAAGGTTGCATATCTAACAGTGTACATAACTGGACATTTGTGTTTTTGCGTGTCTGGTTACAGTCGTGTTTAATTACTTTGAATTGGTTAGCATTATAAATGGCTGGGACAAAATATCTTCTTGAGGGAGTAGGTGTGTGTGACTCACCAGCTCCTCTGACTCAGTGGACTCATACTGTCATGAGCTGTTAATACCTAGATCCATTATCAGAGCATGAGTAGGACAAAGGGGCTTTGAGAAGCTGTACCGGCAAACATCCAGGCACCCCCACTGGCTATTGTTATGGCTGTATCTTTTTGTGATATATAGATAGCATCTATATTTTTTGTTGCTGTAATGGCAAGTTTCTGGCATAGGTGTGACCTGATTATTATTTTCCAAGAATGCTGAAACTAGATGATGATATAATGCAGTTGGAACTGATCCCAAGATGGAAGGGTGCCTCTCTTTACCTAAGTTAGATGCACTTTCGGTGTAGATAAATAAGGGCCGGGAGACTGGGCCGGGAATCAGAAAGGCAGGGTTGTGTAGGTGCCCTGCCTTTGTGGGTGGTGGTACCAGCAAGAGGCTTTCCACTCCGCGGGTGCCATTTAGAATGTGAAGGGAAGGTGGTTACCATGTAAAATAGGATCTCCCTTTCTCTCACCTAGAACCCCAGATGTAAGCACCAACAACGTAGAGAATCGCTAGTCCGTAACAGAAACACCTAAGGAATTGGCTTTAATTTTCATTTTTGCACTAGCAATGAGAACATAAAGGAAACTTCTACTCAGCTTGACACAACCGAAGAAGGTTGGAGAAACACACAAAAATGGTCCAGAGTCATGAATACAAACTACGTCATAAAGGCTGGCAGAACAATGCTTTCAAAACCCAGATGTTCCAAAACAATTTATTATTCTTAATGATTATATAGGGGAGAGATCACACCTACCCCCCCCCCAAAAAATTGAAAAGGAAATAATTTCATATAGGACGCAAATGGGAAAGTTTTTACTATGCTTATAGGTAATAATAAAACCTGTTTAAATTTTTTGTTGTAAATACATGTATATATATATAATATGTATATACAAATTTTCATGCATATATACAAGAAAATTTTGCTTAAGAAAATGTTAGCAATATTTTTGAATCCTTCTTTGTATCCCTCCCCAATTCCCTTTGTCTTTCTCCACTAGAAGTAATCACTATGCAAAATTCTACTTATTATTCTCTTGCTTTCCCTTATTAGATGCAGACATAGATAGATTTGTTTTGAACCTTACATAAATGAGTCATACTGTATTTTCTGCTTCCTGCTTTTTACGCTCAATTTTATGTTTGTGAGATTCATTTGTGTTGGGTAGGATTAGCTGCCATTCACTTTCACTTATGTTCTGTATTCCATTGAAACATAGAGATTTAAGAATTCGAAAGTCAATATTCTGGCGAGGGGTTATGCAGAAAACTGAACCTGATTCTCATCTCATTTCTCACTCAAGATATTTGCAAATTGTGAAGTTCCAGTATCCCCTCCTCCATATGACTTTGCTTTTCAGAAGTCGGATCTCTCCTAGCCCCTGGTTGGGAGGAGGCAAAGGAAGGTGAGGATCTTGACTTGTCTGAGCCAATCATAAAGTCTCATCCTCCTTCCAGGTATTGAGTCGTACACAGGCATGTGCCTTAATTCTGATCAGTAAAACATGGCAAAGGTGGAGGAGTCTTTGGTGAATGGTGGGACGAACTCTTGGGAAAAGGTTATTCACCCTTCAAAAGTGACACAAGAAAGAGGTGGGCTTTTTCTTCTACTGGGTGGTGTTGAGTCTGCACATGATGCCTAGAAACTGTGGCAGCCATCTTGTAATTAGGAAGCGAATTAGCAAAGGTACAGTCAAAAGTAATAAGGATTGGAGGGGGAAAAAAAAAGGAAATAACCTGAGTTTAAAACTACTGAATTTACCAACTTTGAAAACACCTTACCTTGGGACTCATATTGTGAGATCATAAATTTTCTTTATTACTTAAGCTCATTGAGTCAGAGAATTATGTCACTTGCAACCAAAGACAACCTCATTAACATACCTTTATATACAAAAGATCAAAGAAGAGAAAAGGAGAGACTTGGTTGGTAAAACTAAAAAGTCTATGTTCAGGTCGTTAGCAAAAGATGACATGGGCAGGGTTAGGGGTGTCTGGAAAAAGAGTCAGGGAGCCAGGCTGTACCATTTCTGTAATCTTGAGTGAGTTTAAATCACTCTGGGCTTCTCTCTTATCATCTGAAAAAGAGAAGTGGGTGGAGAAATCCTCTGAACCATATATAACTCCCTTTCTGAAATGGAGCAGTTGAAGACACTTCACACAGCTTCAAGCAGAGCAGAAGTCCACAACTTTTATGCATATTGAAAACAACTGGGAAGCTCTCAAAAACTTCCAGTGCCTGTGCCACAACTCAAACCAATTAAATCAGAATTTGGGGAACTTTTAGGGGGCAGGGAGGCAGGCATCGGTAGTTTTTAAAGCTCTCCAGATGGTTTCAATATGCAGCCCGTGTTCAGGACCACTGGCCTAAAGGGATCCTCTAAACCAGTGGCGCCCAACCTTTTTGGCATGAGGAACCAGTGCTCCTATGAGAATCTAATGCCTGATGATCTGAGGTAGATCTGAGGCGGTGATGCTAGTGCTGGGGAGCAGCTGCAAACACAGATGAAGCTTCACTAGCTCACCTGCTGCTCACCTCCTGCTGTGTGGCCCGGTTCCTAATCAGACACTGACCGGTACAAGTTTGCAGCCCAGGGATTGGGGACCGCTGCTCTAAACCCAGAGGTGGGTGTTCACTCTTTGGCAGAAAGAGGGAAGGGTCAGGAGGCAAAGAGTCAGCAAGACTGCACATAAGAGACTGCTCTGTGTTCAGGGTCCCTGCCCACTAACAAGAGGCTTTCTTTGTTCAGGCCACAACTCCCAGTCGTTGTTAAAAAACTGTTCAGGCCACAACTCCCAGTAGTTGCTAAAAAACTGTGCACCACCTGGCGATGAAAGCTGAAGTAGACACTCTCTCTTTGTGGACTGAAGGACCACCCAAACTTAAACAAAACTTTTGGACTCACATCGATGAAGATACACACTTCACTAACCACACTAGGGATTTTCAGACTTTCAATTTGGGAATAAACTGAAAGGAGAGCCGTAAATTTGGAAAATAACAGAGTTCTTCCTTTAACTAAATTAGACCTTACTTTTTTGGAACAAGCTATCATGCACCCCAAATTCAAGCCATTCTCTCATGTTCAATTTTAAAAGCCCTGTTGCTTCTCTATTATGTGAGGTATCAGGATGTGAAATATGGATGATTCCATTCCATAGGAAACATTCAGGAACACCCTGCTCTTTGACCAGAGTCTCCTTCAGTCATTCACATGCAGCCTGGGTACAAGCCAGCACTAGGTCAAGCTGACACAGGCAATCAGCAAGAGCTGACCGGCATCATGCCTGCCTGGAAAGCATTCCCTATTTAAGGGGGCATGCACCTGAAACTAATACTTCATATGTCAACTGTAATTGAAAAAAATTTTTAATATTTTTTAAAAGAAAGAGGATAACTACAAACAAGGGTCACTAGGGAAGAAGTATGAAGCAGAAGAACACTAGACAAAAAGTCACTGT
This sequence comes from Pteropus vampyrus, assembly GCF_000151845.1. Classification (NCBI taxonomy): domain Eukaryota; kingdom Metazoa; phylum Chordata; class Mammalia; order Chiroptera; family Pteropodidae; genus Pteropus; species Pteropus vampyrus. The sequence goes on along the minus strand of NW_011888849.1, from coordinate 2,248,599 downwards.
CCAGCCCAGAATTCATTTTCCAGCCTGATTCAACCTGGCATGGGACCTTGAACAAGTCACTTCCCCTCTCTTTTATAAAGTTAGGCATTGGAGTCACATGGTCTTCAGAGTCCCTGTTGGATCCAAGTTTATCGTTCTCCATTTTGTGGGAAGAGGGTGTTTTTCACACAAACATCAGCATGAATAGAAAGCCAGAGGAAACAAGAGTAACGAACTCCAACAGCTACAGAGGTCACGCAGATAGTCTAAAAGAATGATGCAATGAGTGGGAACTGTGACAACACAAGGCAGGACACTCCGTGAAGGGATGCATGCCTCATCTAAAGGGGCAACTGCTACTCAACTCCAGGTAGATATTACCATGAAGAAAGATCTTGCAATTTTTCTCGAAAAATAAAGTCTGCTGATCGTTTAATCTTGGCAATATATTCTGTTTAAAAAAGGGGAAAAGGAACAAAAAATCCCTGTGTCAAACAAAACACATCTGCAGCCAGATATAGCCTGCAGGCCTGCAGTTTACGACTTCTGATGAAGAGGATGTTATACGATGACTTACTCTTCATAACTGGGCTTTTCTGGTAGATCAGTCACTTATTTCCCCTTAAGATTCAGAAGCTCTTTCTGAAATTTAGGTAAGAACTGAAACTACAGCTTAGGTTCAAAGACCTGCTGCCTCTCACCCCAAGGAACTGAGCCTCTCCCTTTGGTCTGGGGCTGATGCCCACCGGCCCCTCCCTCTGCCCTCTGTGCAGCTCCAAGCTTTGCCTCTTTAGTAAGGTGCTGGTGCTCAAGAGGTAGAAGCCATTCCAGCTCTTCCCACACCATTTCTACCCCTATTTTAAAGCTAAGTGCCCCCCTCTCCCCGCAATAACCTTGACCCAGTTGAGTATGTGTGATGAGCAGTCAGCACAGATGGGGACAGTCTGGGGGCCAGTCGCGGCAGCTCAAGTCACTGCTCCTGAACCCCAGCCCCAGTGATCACCATAGTAGGAAGTCACCCACAAGATTGTGACCATGTAAATGCCCTCAGGTGAGTCTAATTCCAGATCCAAACTAGCCTCGCTCAGTTGTCCTTAAACGAAATGGGAGAATGTCAGTTCATGGTTTCTTATTTAACTATGGCTTTAACAAAGAAAACACACTTAGATCTCATATCAAACACTTTTATTCTTACAGTGAGACATTCACTACAGATAGCTATAGGAGAGTGAAATATTGAGAGTAGAAAAATGTGGGTGCTAGCCAAACTTCAAATACTGTCACAGTAGAGTTATTCCAATAGTACTTTTCCGGCCTGGCAGATCACACATGTTAAAATTAACTGCATTCTCTGAACATCTCTCAATGGACATGCACGTGATAGAGGCAAATACTCCTGTCCTTGAGATCTTACAGAATGAATTTATGCATACCTCAAAACAAATATATTACAACACATTCAAAACAATTCACAGTCATTCTAAAAAATGTATATTTTGACGTCAAAGAAATTGGTAGAAAGACTTAAAACAACAAGATAAATAGAGGCAAGAAATAGATTGCTACTTTTATGTGCAAGGTACTGGATTCTTGAATTGAGAATCAGTGTCAGTCCTCACTTCCAACATCACATCGAAAAAGTGTCGTGAAAAAAATAAGTCGCCTTCAATATGAAGGATGCGAGTTGTGTATACTGACAACACTCTCTAAGATACAGTAGTACTGCAAGAGGAATGCCAGCATACAGGGTGGGCCTTCTCATGAGGCCACTCATGAGTTATCAGACGACCCTTCAAATATTTGGGTTAAGCAACTACAATAGTCTGGTTTAATCAAGGCACTTGCAAAGAGCTATCTTTGACATGACTTAGAGTCCCTACAAGTTGTTAGCCATTGATGATGGCATGGCTTTTTGGTTAAGCGGCATTCTCTGGGAACCCAAGCATGATGTTTTGTTCGCAAAGCATTACAACTGCAAAGCCAGATTTGCTTAAACTTTCCCCAAATCACGGTTTTTGATAAATCATGTTTGAACAGAAAGGCTTCACTTAAAATTTTGATTCTCCAGAGTTATAACTCACCTTTCTCCAGGATCACCCAACACCCCTAAAGTTTGTTTGGTTTTTCTCCAGAGGAATATATAGGTCTTTTTCTCCCCTCTACATATTATTTCCCCAGGAGAGAACTGTAAAGCCAACTTAAAAACACAAAATAACCTTACATTTTCTCACCGACAGTTAAGTATCAGACCTCTCGCTCCTACTCTGACTCAAGCTACAGAGCTTTGTGAACACTTTTCAGACATTCCTCATACCATTGATACAGCTTTCCATCACCATCAACTGTCCCTCCTCGACCTTTCTTTGCCCACCATGAAAGCTAGTCAATTGAGAGGGAAGGAGAAATGGCATTTAAGAAGTATTATTACTTTTATAAAAATGAACTTCCAGGCTGTTACTTAATCCTCCACAGCAAAGTTGGGCAGCATCATTGATATAGGTCCCAACACTAAATTCTCAAGTGGCTACTTTTTTTTCTTTTTTGTAGCCAGGTCCCAAAAGCTCAAACCTAAACCTACTGAAGGAAAGTAGCTAAGACTTCCTAATATTGAGCAATATAGACCTGGGGGATTACATGGGGAATATGACAGGTCAAGACCAGTCACTAGGTTGCTTAATTCATCGATAGGAGGCCAAGTTCTCCATTCTTCCCCAACTCTGCCATTCTGGGAAGAGCCCACTGGCCAGCCTTGGACTGCCAAAGATTGTTGACTCTAACTCAGCCTTGGGGGACCCCCGGTGGAATGCACAGTCCTGGGGTGCCATCTGTGTCTGTACTCCATCAGGTTTCCATTGCACATGGACAATTCTATAATTCTGACCATCGTTGTTGTCCCAGAAGACCTGCCCATTAGCATGGTAAGAAATGCAGAACTCAATTTTTTCCTCAGTTGGAATAACAGAGGGTAAGTCAATGGCAAATGAGAAGGTATCACTATCTGAGCCACCATACACATTTTTCATGTAGACACAGTCCACATTGGTGTAGCTTTTCCAGGTATCAAAAGTAATACGGACCTGAACCTTCTTCTCAAAGCTCACGTTTTTCACTTTCACAGTCCCAGTCACTGTTCGCTCTTGCAGAGAGCAGTTCTCCAGACACACAAAGTTCTTCTGAAAGTGGTTCCGAAAACTTAAGTAATCACTTGAAGGCTGAGGGAAATCTAAAATCAAGTTTTTCTCCTCATGGAGTTTTAAGCCAGAGGACAGATCATTAAGGTCCAAGAGATCAAACTGCAGATCCCACGCTGGTTCTTCTGGGACGTCAGAGAAGACATGGATGGCGGTGAGAGAGAGACCCTTGGAGTCAGCAAACACGACTCGTTTCTTGCCTTGGTTGTGTGAATGCTTCCAGTCGTTCTGTGATTTGGCTTCCTGTTTTATATGGAGACAAGGTTTCAGAGGCTTTAATTTGTTGACAAAATTTCTCCGTTGAAAGTCATCGTAAGGGCCCAGGAAACTCTTCAGAGGTGGCGAATGAGCCAAGCAGAGCCTCATGGCGACATCCACTGGCATGACTGAACTTGTCAAAGGCCGTGGATCTAAAACCTGGATCATTCTGGAATGTAAGAACAGGAGGGGTTGTTATCACCTGCATCTGGAATGCTCTTCCCCTGGTCCCAAGTATATACATACTGTTTTTGTATTGGCTAAATTATAGTTGGCACAGTATCAGGGAGGTGCTATCAAATGCAGTAAAGAAAACAGTATTAGATGATCAGATATGTTTGGTTCTACTCTTTAATAGTCACAAAGCCATGGGTTAACTGCTTAACTGCTTAAAACAGCTAGGAGTCTCAGTTTCTTCATCTGAGAAATAAAAGGGTTGGATCAGATCATCTTTAATATAGCTTTAAAAACCACTGGTTCTGTTTTGGACCAGTGCTTCTCAAACCTGTCTGGTCACAATAACTTAGGGAGTTGGTTTTCTTTCTCTTTCAAGCAGATTCCTGGGACTTAGAGCCACTGAGGCAAAACTTCTGGGGGTGGGGACAAAGAGGTACATATATTCTTAAAGCTTCCCAGGTGATGGTAATGACCAGATAGGTTCTGGAAGCACAGTTCCAGACCTGGTGCTCCTTCTGGCTACTTCGCTGGTTTTGCTGGTGAACTGATTACACGTCTCTGAAAAGGTAACCCACTTGAAAAAAATAGCAATAAAAATTTTCATGAAACAATTTTGAGAGAAGGCTGGAAAGAGTGAAGTCTGGGGTTCTCTCTGCACTTTGACTATCATGCTCTTCCTCATTTTTCACACATAACCAACCGAAATGCAATGCATGCACTTAAAGAAAAACTTTGCATAGCATGTTTCCTATGGAAAGACATCCATGACAAGTCCACATTTAAGTGGAAAAGTTGATTACCTGAAAATTATATATATGAACTTAGAAATATCGAAAAACTTAACAGGAAATAAACCGAAAAGTTAATTATCTCTGAGTGCCAGAATTATAGGTGATCTATTTTTATCTTTGTACTTTTTTGGTATTTTCTAATGTTTTGGCAATGAATATTTATAACTAGAAAGAATAAAACTATTTTAAAATTTAAACATAACTATGCTCAGTAATATTAAATTAAGACGTGTCCATCAAGGTTTTTTTCCTAGCCCTTAGCCCCCAGTACATATTGCCAAGCTTATGGGCTAATTTTCCCTCTCTTCGCCTTATAGATAAGTCCTGTGTGTATACAGTACATGACATTTCTTAGTAACTCTTCACAGCAGCTCTAAGCACATAGGCAAATGGTCCTTATCACAGAATGAATATAAAAGAACATTCACAGAATTTACTTTATTATTCCTGGGATTTTTCTGGAATACATAAAAACTTAGAACAAAATAAATAAAAGCTAAAGCTATATTTCTGGGTCTAATAATAGTTAACATGCAGGATTTTTAGATAAGTCTTCTGCTGTTACTTCTGAGGAAGCTATTTGAAGTAATTTTGTAGGTCTGTTTTGTTTTGTTTTTTACTTTTTGCACTTATAGACGGGTTTAGAATTTAGCAATTCTTCTGGAATTTTAAGTCCTAGCCAACAGTTCAAAAATCATCTTTTGCTCCAACTCTGAGACTGAGTTTGCAAACCGTGATAAGAAGAGTGGAGGAGGAGGAATCATCATCCTGTAGTTTTCCCCCCATTTTAAACTACCCAACCTGCAATGTCAAAGTGCTGTTCCCACAAGCTAAGAATCCTTGGGACATCAGTGAGGCACCAAGAGATTACAGTCGCAATTCATAATAGAATAAGAACTAAAGCTGAATCTCCTTAAAATAGTTTCTGATGTAAGGTGCAGATTACCAAAATCAGCTCCGCCTAAGAAGCACAAAGCAAATCTCCACACCTCCGAGGCCTCCCGGATGCCAGATTCAACTCGGCAGTCAGTCAACCTGCCCTCCCGTGGAGTCTCTATTTGAAGAGAGGACCGAAGGGAAACGCAGCCCACCTTCCCCTCGGCTGCGCGCACCCCTCTTGTCCCGGGCCGAGAGTCTGCAGTGAACCTACCTGGTGCAGCTCATTAGGCAGAGCCGGGGCAGCAGGCGGAGAGAGCCGACGCTCGCTGCCTGCGCAAGTTCGCACGCCGCTCCCAGCTGTCCCCGCTGGGCAGTAGCTCGGGCAGATTGCGGGTGCGGCTCGGGAAAGGCCCCTTATCTGTCCGGACCACGTGACCCAATCCCTCGGACCAACCAGAGCCCAGCTGGGGCGCGAGCCCTCGCCGGGAGTACGTGACCGCCGTGGTTCCAGACTTCAGGGCTTGGGGTGGGGTTCTCCGGAACACCCCCGCCCGCGGCACTGAGCAAGCCCGGGGCGAGGAGGCGTGGAGGCAGCGCCATACCGCACGTAGCGGGTGCTGGCCTGGGAAGAAAGCCGCAGACCTTACCCAGGCAGGGCGCCAGCTCTGTCCGCTGCCGAGAAGGAGATGCTTTTTGCATCTTGAGGAGTCTGTGCACAGTTAAATCTGAACACAGAAAGCTGCGGCTCGTTCCAAATGTATATATTTTTTTTAAATGTTTATATTGTTCATTGCTTGGTCCATCCGCGCATTTTCTCCCCCACCTTAGTCTGAGCTAGCTGCATATTTTTGGGTTGGGTGAATTCACAAATGCACCAAACAGTAGACGAAGGCTGCCAGGAATTAACCATTCCCTAACAAATATTAATAAAGCATGCTAGCCCGATAAAATAGTGATGTGGCATTTAATTAAAAGGCACTTTGTATTTCGACCTATTCTTCAGTTTTTCTCCCCAGAAGAGAAAAACTAAAGCCAAAAATGAAATGGCCTTTTTCGCTCACGTGGTGGGTCAGCCACAGAGCCTGTGGTCAACCCAAATCCCTCGACTCGGTTCTGACGTCCTTGGGCAGTGATGTGGAAACCAAAATGTTAAAATATCACACTGTAAGTTTCGTGACTCTCCGAGCCAATTACTTTCACTGAGGTTGCGTTATTTTGCTTAGTTTGGGGAGTTTTTAGACCATCAGTTACAACCATACAATTAAATTTCTAAGTCGAGTATGAATTATTTTTATAAAACTCACATCCTAGTCCTGGTCTATTAACTTAGATATCCAGGAGTCAATTAAAATATACAATATTCCCTGTGTCTTTTAAGTAACTGTCAAACAGTGAAATTGTAAAGTAGAGTGATTAGAACGAAGAAATTCACGCTGAAAATCACTGGGGAAGATACTTAATGCTTGGGCTTGAGTTTTGAAATGAAAAATCCAACTATCGTAGATTCACTAGCCCCTCAACCCAACCAAAACTAGCTGAAAGGACATAGTCTTTGAGTTTGACACTTACTAGCTATTTACCCATCAACAATTAGAATGATAGAGGTGGAAGGTGCTTTAGGTATCATTGGCTTCAAAGTAGTTATGTCACAAGTGAGGAATCTAAAACTCAAAGAAGCTGTGCTGCTTGCCAGAGATTGGTTAGGTCAGAGCCACATTTAGAACATTGGGTAGAGTTTTCTCCTCCACTTATGATCACATCTTGAGCATAAAAAGTGGATATTACCAATTAAAGTTACGGAAACATAAAATATTAAGAATGTATTGTGATCCCATTTTGGGGGAAAGATGTGCATGCGTAGAAAATAGAATATACTCTACCAAATGTTGACAGTGCTTATTTTTGGATGGTGAGCTTATGAGTAATTAAAAAATTATTTGTCATTTTGCTTCTCTGTTTTTTTAATTCTTCTACAATGAGCATGGATTTCTGTAATTAAGAACTCACTTTTAAAGGACTTTAAAACTTTCAGATTGAACTAACGTGGATAGCCTACCTACTAGGTGACAAGAACTGTGTTGGCACCACGTATTCATGTTATTTACTTGAGTATGCTCTTGTTTCCACTCATACTGTTTCCTCTCCTGCCCCCTGGTGCTGATGCCATAAAATCCACTTTTTCTGAACTCCTTAAAAGAGAAGATCAGCAAAACAGGGTTCTCTCTTAAGGAGTCAACACTCAATAAACCTTTAACTGGGTGATCCAGTCCCTCACTTCTTTTTCCCTCCCAGCTTTATTGAGATCTCATTGACATATAACACTGTGTAAGTTTAAGGTGTATAACGCGTTGATTTGATACACTTATGTACTGTAAAGTGACTACCACCAGAGCATTAACTAACACCTCCATCATGTTACATGATTTCCATTTCTTTTTGTCATGAGAACATTTAAGATCTACTCTCTTAGTAACTTTTGAGATATAATACATTATTAAACATGTTGTATGTTAGAACCCCAGAAAGCATGACCTTTCCCCATTGCCCTTACCCACTACCCCCAGCCACTGGTAACTACTATTTTATTCCCTGTCTCCATGAGTTTGGCCATTGTAGATTCTGCATATAAGAGATATCGCACAGAATCTGTCTTTCTCCATCTGATTTATTTCACTTAGCACAATCAGACCCCTCATTTGTTTCCTTCCCGTCTTTTACTGCCCTTCCTTATGGGATGAGAGGAATTGGGATGAATCGGTGTTTTTAGTTGGGAGTTGCACCAATGAAGACGTGGATTAGGAATTGTGGGGAGTTTTAGTATTATCTGCAGGTTTTCCCTCACTGTAGTTGGCAATCTCCAAACATTGCTTTGTCCTACCCATCTTAACAATAAATCTACTGGTGAGGGCTTATTGATCTGTGCAGAGTTTCCAGCCATGCCGGGGGTTACGAGGACTCAAAAGTCACAGCGCTTTGACCTTACAGATGTGTTACAATCTTTATTATTTTTTTTTTTAAAGTTTATCTTCATGAAATACCCAGGGAACATTTTAAGGAGCTGCTAAGAAGGGGACTGGTGACTGCATGGCTTACACAAGTAGATCTCTCACAACATGCATCCGACACGGGACCAGAGGTATGACCTTGTGGGAAAAAACACCCTGTAGGAGTCCAAGGTTGCCAATTCATTTTCTGTAACAGGACAAACCTAATAACTGACCTTCAATCCCCACAGCATGGAGTCGGTGAGGTTGAAAACTGCTCATTTTAATTAAAAGGACTGGGATTTCTGTTTTCGAGAGCAGAGAGGAGTCGATTCACATGTGAATAGTAAGCTCTTACACTAATTCCTTCTTCTTTACCCACGTTGGATGGGAACACAAATATTAGGTGAAGGAGTATAATTTGAAAACACACACACAGTGCTTACTTTGGATCAGGCACTGTTTTAAGCACTTTACAAATATTAACTCATGTAATATTTATTAGGTAGAAACCATAATGATTATTCCTACTTTACAGATGAAGAAACTGAGGAGGCCTTGGGAGTTTAAGTGACTTGCACAAGATCACACAGCTAGTAGATGGTAGGACCAGCTTTCAAACCCCTCTAGAGTCCATGGCCCATGTGTGAGTTTCTCAGGAAAAGACAAGCCCACACAGGTACCTGCCAAGACCAAAAGGAAGCTCTGCAGAAACCCAGAGAAATTCAGAAAGGGGAGGGCTCCCCGTGGCATATCTATGGAAGCTTCAAGAAGGAAATGAGACTTAGGAAGGTCAGGAAAATGAAAAGCATTTAAATATGGTGGAGTATCCTCTTTAGGGGATTTAGATGGTAAGAATCCAGCTGTGGGGCTCAATCAATGAGAGAGTAAATGAGACCACAATTGAAATGGCACCAGTCGTCCGCCATTCTTTTCAAGGACATAATCCCAGAAAGCAAGAAAAGAAAATTAAAAGTGTTGCTGAGTAGACCATGTTATTAGCTATTCGGTTTGCTCTGAAGGAATTTTCAAGTGTAATTTTCATCGCCTGAAATTTTTTAGTTTTTACCACATTACCCTACTTTTGAAACATCCTTGTAAGAGAGCAAACTAGGCCCAGATGTGAAGGCACAATTGTTGTTACCAACAGTAAGTGGTTAAAGAAAGTACAAGACACCACCTGAGACTTATGAGGTGTCTCCACTGAGGCGAGGAAGGAGAGGGGCGAGGGAACCAAGGATGATCATGTTGCCTCTCTAATAATCCACTGGAAGGAAGGATGTAGAGGTAAAAAGGCGAGTAACCATACAAAGTTGGCTGAATGGCAAATGGGTTGTGTGAATATTATACACATTTGCTACTTATGGGTCAGGACTTCGGTGACAGGAGAGGCCTCCAGGGGCCAGGACAGCCAAAGAAGATCAGTTAGGTAGGGTAACTGCAAGGAGGACGATTTGAGTCAAGGGGAAGCCTAGCTGGAATCCTAGCTGAGTATTGGAGAGAAAGGACAAAGGAGAGAGAATCTTAAATGTTAAAATTTATTTTTTTAAAATCCCTTGGATTATCTCGAACATTAGAAATCTGAGTGACACAAAATGAATGAACAAAGAATGAAATAATCTAACTGTAGAGGAGAAATCATTCTCAAATGTTGATAATTACATCTCTGAGTTGCTGCAGTTTCTCCATATTCATGGAAGGATTGGGGTGAAGAAAAGTATGTTAAAAAGAACCTATGAAGAAACCTTTAAACCACAACCGAAGGGCTTTTTTAAAGGATTTAATATAAAAATTATGGAAGATGTGAGAAGGAATGGGTTGTGCAGGGGATGGAAAAGGAACTAATCCCAACGTACTAAAGTTCATAGAAAACATCAACATAGGAAAAATCAAAGTGAGGAGTAGGAATATTCTGAAAAAGAATAATGAGGACGTACTAGCCCTATCGGCTTAAAATTTATAGTGTGTTTTTAAAAATTGGTATTGGTGCATGAATAAGGAATCAGATTAGTGAGATTAAAGAATCCATAAGTAGACCTACTTACATATAAAAATTTATTGTATGATACATGTGGGCATGTCTAATAAGGGGAGAGGAAGAATGGATTATTCAATAAATGGGCAGAATGTATACAAGAAATTGTATTTAGTTTATGCCTCTGTGGAGGGGGACTAAAGTGCTTTGACC
>NW_011888849.1:2194068-2237872 GCF_000151845.1 Pteropus vampyrus | reverse complement strand
GATTTGAGTCAAGGGGAAGCCTAGCTGGAATCCTAGCTGAGTATTGGAGAGAAAGGACAAAGGAGAGAGAATCTTAAATGTTAAAATTTATTTTTTTAAAGTCCCTTGGATTATCTCGAACATTAGAAATCTGAGTGACACAAAATGAATGAACAAAGAATGAAATAATCTAACTGTAGAGGAGAAATCATTCTCTAATGTTGATAATTACATCTCTGAGTTGCTGTAGTTTCTCCATATTCATGGAAGGATTGGGGTGAAGAAAAGTATGTTAAAAAGAACCTATGAAGAAACCTTTAAACCACAACTGAAGGGCTTTTTTAAAGGATTTAATATAAAAATTATGGAAGATGTGAAAAGGAATGGGTTGTGCAGGGGATGGAAAAGGAACTAATCCCAACGTACTAAAGTTCATAGAAAACATCAACATAGGAAAAATCAAAATGAGGAGTAGGAATATTCTGAAAAAGAATAATGAGGACATACTAGCCCTATCAGCTTAAAATTTATAGAGTTTTTTAAAAATTGATATTGGTGCATGAATAAGGAATCAGATTAGTGAGATTAAAGAGTCCATAAGTAGACCTACTTACATATAAAAATTTATTGTATGATACATGTGGGCATGTCTAATAAGGGGAGAGGAAGAATGGATTATTCAATAAATGGGCAGAATGTATACAAGAAATTGTATTTAGTTTATGCCTCTGTGGAGGGGGACTAAAGTGCTTTGACCGAGCAACAATGTGCACAAGAAAAAGGCAACTCCGAAGGGAATCCTGCAAGGGGACTGCAGGCTGGTACGACTTGCTCCGGGCACTATAATTTTTGTGACCTGGAGAGTTTTCCTTTTAATTCGGGGCTTATGGGAAAGAGAAAGTATTGGGCAATGACTGAATCTGATATTCAGTAAGAGAGAATTGATGTAATGCATACTCTTTATTTCTGTTCTCCTCTATCTCCAGTTCCTCCTCTCTAAGAAGCTGGAGAAGAGACTTCATGGGCATGGCTCGTTGGGTTCATCTGTGCTGAGTGGGTCTCATGCTCTGCACACGTTGTCATTACTTTCTGTAGGCCACAATGCACATCTCTAGTTTCAGTCCCGTATTTTGTTAAATCTTAGCTTTCTGAACTGTTGTGACTTTGCATTCTATTCTCTGCTTGCAAACACAAAAGCCTCTAAAATGCAGCAGCTCTCTGTCTAACCATTATTCAATTTGTGTAGAGACAAGTATTCTTCTGCTTTGTAATTTGGTTTCTGGACTCAGCTATGAACTGTGGCTATTGGAGGAGTTTTAAAGCAGCTTTAGCAGGAGGAATCCGAGCTGAAACGATACATTTCGTTTATAAGATACCACACTATTTCTTTTTTATGTGACAAAATTAAACTTGTCCACTCCTCCCACCCCCGCCATATATACACAAACAGATCACATCATCCCACCTCCAACTCTGGACATAACTGTTAATAACCACCTGCTCCAATAAGATGTTTAAATGCTCTATTCCCTTTGTTAAGCTACAATGCTGTATTATCTCCCTTAACCACGGACATTAAAACCGGATCTGGCCTAAGCTAGTGTTTTGTGTCTATCAGAGAACTATTTCTGTTTAGCTATTACATACCTAGGAAGTGGTGAAAAGTTCCATCTGGGGGAATCTGGGAAGGGCAAGCAATTTTCCAGATCCTATCAAGTTAACCGTTTTCACTAGGGTTTTAATATTTTGTTTGAAGTGTAGTAAATCCTCTAGAATGTCAGCCAGCGTTAAAGCCAAATTTAAAATACCTTTCAAAGCTAACTTTCTCCAAGCTTTGTTTACTCTTTATTAGGAGGGTGTTAAATTTTTAAAAGTGAATGATGATTAAACTTTTAAGTTACTTGCTAAAATTGGTAATTATTTGAGACAACCAATAGAAAGACAAAATGTTTCAAATTCCCTCACTTCTCCTGTCAAAAAAAACCACCTCCTGTAGTAGGAAATGATAATGTTGGGCAAAAAAAAATTAGGTCTTGCTTTCCTGTATACATTACTGAGCTTTTGTTGTTACAGAGTTTTGGAGCTCAGACAACTAGTGATTAAAACAGGAGTATTTCTTTCTGAGGAAAGGACAGAAGGAAAAAAATTGACACTATTAAGGACAAACCATGTGTCTAGCACTGTTAGGTCCTTTTAGATATTTTATGACATACTCACTGGCTACAATATTGTTACCATATAATGCTTCTTTTAAATTAAATACTATTATATTAAACAATAGTATATTAAACAATAACTGTTTAATATAAATAGTCCTCTGTTTAAAACTATTGTTTAAAACAGGATAAAAAGTGATTAGGTACTACTTTCTCTTATCTTGCTTCCATCATGCCTCACCCTCAAATCCAATGTTTTTTGATGCTACTTATGGAATTAATCTTCTCCATGGTTGATATTAGAAGAGGTTCTTATTTTGCAAACTATAGGCTGAAATGCAAGATTTGATTGGTGAAGATCACAGGGGCTGCAGATGAGCAATAATATTTCACATGTGAAATATTAGTCCTTTCAACTTTACAAATGGCTTCACAGTCTTTATTTTGTTTAAACCTCATTAAAATCTTCTGAAGCCATTCATCATTACTCCATCTTACAGATGGAGAAATTGAGACTCAGTAAGGGAATGACTAAAGGAGGATTCAAAACTATTAAGTGATGGAGTTAGGCTTCAATGCCAAGAGCTAACCTCAGGTGAGAACACCTTAATTTAAGTAATTAGCTGGTTCATTTACAGGTATTAAACTAATAACTGAGCATGAGCCCTTTGTTGGACATCTCTCTTCCTCACTCTCATATTTAATTAGTTCCTGCCTGCTTTTGCCTTCTCAGTTTGTCTCAAAATCCATGTTCTCTTCTCCAATCCCTTGCCACTCAGCACCTCTCACTTGGACTGTTATGTAGCCTTCTAACTGGCCTTTCCCACCCTATATTGTGTCACTCGAATGCATCTTTCTCACAATCGACAAGATGTCTAAAATGTAGCTCTGATCACAAAACCCTGCAACGGCTGCCCAGAATCTAACTCTACCAAAAATAAGCAAACCACTGATGCTCACAGCCCTCCATAATCCCTGTCTGTCTCATCAACTTCATCCCCATTTGTCATTCCCAAGCCCTCCCTGTGTTCATACACTGTCCTTCTGTCTGGAGTGCTATCCCTCTGTTCGCTTTTGCTTGGCTAATTATTCCTCTTTCGAAGTTCAGCTCAGATGTCATCTCCCCAAGATACCTTCCATGATCTCCTCCCAGCCTGCCTCAGAGATCTTCCAATGTGTTCCCACAAGACCCTGTGACTATCATTTCACTTATCATCTGCTTTTATTAAAATCCGTTTTGTTTTTTGACACTATCCCTATGGAAAGAGATCTCTCAGTTGTCTTTATTATTTCGACACTTTTATTTTTAAGTAATTATTATTATCCTTAGAATATTAACAATTGCCCACTGTGTGAAATCAAAAAGAGAAAAGAGATTCCATTCTTTTTAAAAAAGAAGTGAAATAACTAAATTGCTCAATTTCTATTTTATTTATCTAAGCTGATAAATGTTACCTATCACACAGAAGTCTTTAGAAAAATAAGAAAAAATGATCTCATGGGAACTCTGACAATTTTGAGCATGAAAAAAAGTACCAGATCTCAAAATTATTTTTTTAAAAAGGAGCAATATTTGCTTAGGGAAGGACATTATGGGAGATTTTTAGAAGATAAAACATTTTGAACCCTCTAGCAAAATATCTTAAAAGGCTGACATAGTTTTTTTTTCTTTTCTTTTTGTTAGTAATTAATTTTCTTCTTTTTTAATTATTTTATTGTGATATAGTTAACATATAATATTGTATAAGTTTAAGTTATACAGTGTGATGATTTGATACATTTATATCTTGCAACATGATTAGCACTATAGGGTAAGCTTCACATCTGTATCACATCACGTAATCATCATTTTTTTTTTGTAGTGGGAACAATTAAGATTTATCTCTTAGTAACATGAAGATCTGTTTTGCATTTGTCTACTCTGCTAGACAGTAGGCTCCTTGAAGGCAAAGATAATATCTTATTCATCTATGTATCTCTAGCACTTGGCACAGTATCTAGTATAAACGACACATACCCCTTGGGTAAATGGGATACATTAATTAAGAAAAATGGTCACTGGCTTCAGAATTTGGCACAAATAGAGAAAATGAGAAGATGACATTGAAACGATGTGAATTGGTGGATCAGTAGGTGGCAAGAACATGAATTGTCTAAAGAGCTTTCAGAAACAATCTAGAGAAGAGTGTTGGCAAAAATCCTAAATGAAGCTAGTGTATCATTAAGTTGGCAATCAAGGGGACAAGTTATTTCAAAAGTATCACAGTGCAATGCTAACCAAACCACCCAATGCCCCACTTAGGAGCCTGAGCGAGAGTACACATTGTCCTGGGACACGGCAGGTTTATTTTCGGATCACAAGTCAGACACCAGGACCAGGTAGACTTCGTTTTTTTTAAAGCAATAACTCATAGACCTGAGTTTGTAGATTTGAGTTTCTTAAAAGCAGTAACTCATCAGGAATTCTTTGAATATCTGTTCAACCATTTGTCATCCCTGATTCTCCCTTGCTACTTCTGGCTGTTGTTCGACTTGCCCTTTTCTTTGCTTCCTTTCTCCTCTGCCTTCTAATGCCTCCTTGTTATTGTCCATCACTGCGTGGTTTGTATAAAATCACCACTGACTTTAAAAGCCCCTGGAAAGTTCTGCTGATTATTTTACACCTCTAACTATGGAAAGTATACAGATCATGTAAGCCCATGACAATGTGTCACGTTACCTGTTTGTTTCTGCCATTCTCTCTGTGTGGAAGACTTTTACCTGGCCAAACCTTACCCATCCTTCAAGGTCCAGCTCAAATATCCAATGTTAAACTTCCCCAGCCCTAGAGACAGAGACAGAATATCCTATTCTCTACTTTGTGCTCCAGACACAAACTTATTTAGACATCAAGAATAGATTTTGTAGCACTATTTGATATTTATTTGTTTATATTACTGTTTCCCCATTAGACTATGAACTCTTGAGAAATACCAAATGTTATTCATCTCTGAATCCCTTGCAGTGATCAATACCTAAAACATTATAGACACTCAAAAAATATTGGTTGAAATATTCTGTAGTCTTATCAGCTCATTAAAGTGTCAAGGTCACACCTAAAGTTAATAAGACCTAATCAAAGCGGGGTGACATACAAGGAGAAATTTGAAGGCTGGACAATGTGGTTATTAAATATTCAATTATTCAACAAATATGTATTTGGCTTCTACTATGGAGGCCACTGTACTTAGGAATTGGAGATACCGTAAGAAAAAAAAGACCAGCTAGTTCTCACGATCTCAGTCAATCAGACAGGCTATTTTTAAGCAAATAATTGTATAATTAATGATGCAATTTTAATATGAATATCAAAAGATACCTAGATGGTACAGTGAGAGCATGTGATAAAGAGATGTGACTTAAACTAGAATAAGTCAAGGAAGGTTTCTTCCTTAAGTAAGTGATATTCAAGCTGAGAATAGAGTGAAGAGCGGGTATTGCCTAGGTGAAGGGACAGGCATGGGAAAACAGAAGGAAACAGAATATTTGAGATAAAGGTGACTTAGAAAAACCATACAAGGGCCCTCCAGATATATTTGTCACAATCTTGCAACATATTTTGTGCCTAGAGAAGCTTGTCTGTATGGACTATATCAATGGGCCCCCGTGCCCTCTGGCTTCTGGTTGGTTTTGGCCAAGAAGAGGCACTAGCAGGAAAGCAGAGGGTGGAAGGAGAATGAAGTCAAAGTATTTATTCCCCCAACTTCCACCCTGACATGGGTTGAGGTGGGCTTCAACTATCTGCCCACAGCCCTGACTTCTGTCAGACTTCCTCTCCATGGAGCTATTCTATCAGCTCTGAGATCACTCCCCCCACTTGTCCTTCATTCCTCGAGGTGGTAGAGCTTTCTGGAGTTATTATGCCCAGAGGACTGCATTATCCTTTGTTAGTTTGCTCCAGTCCTTCCCACACTCTTGTAAATAGCCTCTTTGTTAGACACTCATCAAATTACTAATTTTATTTATGCTATTTTCCTGCCAGAATGCTGACTGATATAAAGGGCAAATAAGAAGCTAAGTCACACCGAAGGTTTTTAAACATGATAAGGGCTCTAGATTTACCCCACATTCTGGAGTCTCTACTGAATGCCCCAAATGATCAGCAAAAACTCTCCACTCTGGCCTGTGGGAACTCAATGATCCCAGTCCTATTTAAGCTCTAGAACTTTTCCAGACCAGATCTCACCAGTCACTCTTTGCCCATACCTCCTAGGGTTTTACTTTACATATTCAAGTCTCTGTATTCAGCAAAGACTCGATCCCCCATGCAGATTTCTGGAGTCATTTTTCTATGTAGCTCACTCCTCTTCAGAACTCCATCCTACAATTTCTAGCCATGTTCGACTGCTCAAACTTCAGTCCCTATCTTTTCATCTGAGAGAGTCCACCATGCTTGAGATTCTTCCTCCTGCTCTGTGATCCAGAATGTGCCTCTAGGCAGAAAACCAGGGCAATTACAGAGTCACTTCATTTATTTCCCTTTTCTGAGTCTTGTGATGCTTATTGTTAGTGTCTAAAAATAGTTGATATTTTGTCCAGCTTAAGGTAAGTGGGTAAGTCCTTGATGACCAGAAACAAAAGTCCTTTTAGTTATTTTTAACTTTATAAAGTGAGTATCGAGCTGAAGGTAACCTTTGGGGACTTACATTTGCACGCCATAATTTTATTGCTAAAACTCATCCATATTCTTATGTGTAGCTGTGAGTCATTCTTTCAATGCCATATAATAGTACATTAAGTGAATAAAACACATTATTTATCCATTCTCCTGTTGATGGGCATTTGGGTTGTTCCTAGCTTTCCATTATGAATTTTCTTATGTATGTTTTTAAATATATTTTTGTAAGAGTTTCTTTTATACATTCAATAGTTTAATTAAAGTTTGAATTAGAAATGACTACTGATTGTATCAAAACCTTTTCTGGCATTTAACAGTCACATATTTTTTGCTTAAGTTGTTGCTGTAGGGAATTATATTGTTAGATCTCCTAATGGCAAACCTTTCTAACATTCCTAAAATATACTTAGAGTCTATTATTCTTTCAAAACCAGTACTAGACTTACTACATTTTATGAGTCCAGCTTATTGAGGCATAATTTAGAGATGGTAAAATTCCTCCTTTTAAAGTATATAATCTGATGGGTTTTGACAATGTATTCAGTCTTGTAACCATGACCATAATCAAGACATAAACATTTCCATCACACCCAAATGTTTCTGCATGCTCTTCTGCAGTCAATCCCCTGTCCTACCCCTGAACACCACTGGTCTGATTTCACTTTTTCCAGAATGTCCTATTATAAAGTCATACAATGTGTAGGCTTTTGTGAATGGTTTTATCACTCTTCATTATGCTTTCAAAATTCATCCATGTTGTTGCATGTATCAGCAGTTTATTCTCTTTTTTTATTATTGTGGAATAATATTCCATTGTATGAGTGTGCCACAGTCTGTTTGTCCATTCATCAGTAGATAGACTTTCCCATTTATTGGTTTTAGATATAGGCCTTTGTGTGAACAAAGGCTTTGATTCCCTTGATTAAATACCTAGGTGTAAGATTGCCGAGTCATATGATAAATGTATGTTTAAGCCTATAAAACTACCAAACTGTTTCCCAAAGTTTCTGTACTATTTTACATTCCCACCAGGAAGGTTTGAGAGCTCCAGTTACTCTATATTTTTGCCAGCATTTGAAATTGTCAATTAGTTGTTTGACTTCTTCTTGAGCTGTAAGAATTGTTTATATATTCTGGATACAGGTCCTTTATTAGATATGTATTTCACAAACATGATTTTTTCCCAGTGTATGCCCTGCTTTTCATTTACTTAACATTGCCTTTCAAAGGACAGAAGACTTATATTCTGACAAAATCCATTTTATCATTTTATTTTCTTTTCTGGTTCATATTTTTTATGTCCGTTTGAGAAATTTTAGTTTAACCCAAGATTAAAAGATTTTCTCCTATGTTTCTGTTTTCTTCTAGAAGTTTTTTAGTTTTAGCTCTTTATGTT
Organism: Pteropus vampyrus; assembly: GCF_000151845.1. Lineage (NCBI taxonomy): Eukaryota > Metazoa > Chordata > Mammalia > Chiroptera > Pteropodidae > Pteropus > Pteropus vampyrus. The sequence continues at coordinate 2,229,684 of NW_011888849.1, read as the reverse complement.
TATGTCTATAACCCACTTCAATTTAGTATTTTTATAGGTGTGAGGTAAGGGTCAAGGTTTTATTGTTATCGTTAATTTTGTTACTCTTTTGTTTTTGTTTTCACATTTGGCTTCCAATTGCTCCAGCCCCATTTGTTTAAAAGACTACCTTTTTTCTCCATTGAATTATTTTTTGCACCTTTGTCAAAATTCAATTGATTTATATGTGTTTGGGTCTATTTCTGGAGTCTCTATTCTATCTCACTGTTCTATAAGACTATTCCTTTGCCGTTATCACACTATCTTGATTACTGTGACTTTATGGTATATCTAAAATCAGATAGTGTGAATCCTCAACTTTGTTCTTACTTTTCAAATGACCTTGCTAAAGTTTTATTTAGAATTTTTTGTGTGTGTTTATAAGTTGAACCACAGACGTGTTTTGTACTATATTAATCACGGTTTTCTAGAGTCTGAAATAATTTGATTAACATAGAAATTAACTCTTTCTTAAAGGTTAGATGAAATTCAGTTGTAAAGCAATTTAAGTAGGTTTTATTTTTCTTACAGGGAGAATTTAACAATTTTTCTATTTCTTTTATCACTTTTGGCTTTCTAATATTTCTTGCACCAATTGTGTTAATTTATATTTTTCTAGAAAATCATTCATGTTGTTTAGACTTTCAGATTTACTGAAATTTATTAATTTAAAATTTATTAATGAGTTTTGGATTTATAAATGTTTTTATAAACATTGGATACTGAGGTACAGAGTTATCAAATAACAGGTCCAAAATCACGCAGCTAATAAGTGGCGGAGACAGGATTTGAACTCCAGGTGTCCTGGGGCTAGGATCTGAACTCAAGGTGTCCAGGCTCCATATTCCCTGCAATTACTCACTAGATAGCAGGGAATACTGATACACAGTGAACTTTAAGTTCCAGAAATCATTTAATAAAGTCTTTCATGGTATCTCTGTGAAGAAGATAAATAAACATTAGCTACAAAATTTGCTAAACAACCTTACCAAAAAGAGCTCTATCTTTGGCCCTTTTCTTTAAACTCATCAAGAAAGAAAATAAAGGACTTGACACAGAAATACAAAGACGTGCATGAGAACACAACGTGTGGTTCCTGAATTTGCAAATGATGCAAAAGTGTATCTGATAGCTTAATGGCAAAATGGAACTCAAAAGACCTTCACCACTGCAAACTAGTCAATCAAACAAGTGTGAATTGAACAGATTGTAGGCCCCACAAAAGCAAAGCCAAAATACGTTTTATTCATCCATGTACACAAAGCTCCCAGCAGAATCGTAGCTGCTTAGAAAATATTTTTGAACATTTATTGAAAGAAAAATATACATATTACTGAATTTCAACTACTGTACTAGTTTAGGATAACGATAAGCATGGTTAAATATTGAGGCTAGTGGAAAAAAAAATTTGGTTTGCCACGAGCTCAGTATAAATTAATAGTACAATGGTACAGGATTTGGTGTCAGAAAACTTAAAACTAGATTTGGTTTCGGGATCCATCACTTAAACTCACAGCAAAATAAAGTTAATAATTCATAATTAAAAAGATTATTTTAAGAGTATAATCGTTCATGTGAAAAAAATTTTGTAAACTACAAATGATCATTATTAAACATTATTGTTATTAAATTATAAATCCCTACAATAAGTTAGCAAGCATTTTGAGCTTATCTCAATTTCTCAATTTTTTGTGGTGAAGATTAAGAGAGAGTAAATATGAAGTACCTAGTAGAATACGAGAAGTATATTAGACATTTAATAAATTTTAGCATAAATAGTTTGTCCTTTTACACACAGGATACTGTATATATAACTATATATGTAATCATATATATATAATCACATATATGGAAGGAAATATGTCAAAATGCAAAGAGATTTTCTCTGGTTATTTCTCCAGTCACTCTTCTAGATACTGAAGATACAATTAAGAATTGGACAAAATATCATTCTCAATTTTTTAATTTTTTTTCTACTTCTCTCTCGTGTACAAGAATCACTATTTTATTATAAAGAAAAATCAAACTATAAAAAGATAGCAGTTGCCAGGGTTGGGGTGGGGGGCGGAGGGGAGAGGGATGAATAATTGGAGAGCAGGGTGTTTTCAGGGCAATAAGGAATCTAAGTTTGATAGCGTGTTTGATGTCAGATAAAATCTATTTATCTCCCAAATTAGATAAGAACAACCTAAGTTGGGAAATAAAGAATAATTGACTAGTTAAAAGCAAATTTCAGCAGTGACTTCTGCAAAACTAAGCTTCAAAGGAAAAGCTGACTTTCTAAGCAATATTCTCTCCTCTTGTATTACCTGAATTTATTTCCATTTTACTTCAAAGTCAATTTCTCATATTCACAGAACATATCTGACAAAAGAGCTTATATCTAGAATATATAAAGAAATACTACATCTCAATAATAAAGACAAACAACCAAATTTTTAATTGGGCATAAGATTTTGAATGGACACTTTAGAAAGATACGTGAAGGGCCAATAAGCACATGAAAAAGTGTTCCATGAGATACTAAATTTTAACTTTAGAATGGCTAATATTAAAAAGACCAACAATACTAAATGTTGATGAAGACACAGAGCAACTGGAACTCTTGTTGGTAGGAGTGTTAAATGGCACAGTCACTTTGGAAAAGGTCTGGCAATTTCTTTTAAAATTCAATATATTCCCTACCTTATTACCCAGCAGTTTCACTCCTAAATATTTGTCGAAGACAAGTGAAATCCTGTGTCCACAAAAATAAAAGAATATATATAGCAGTTTTATACTAAATGTCCCCAAACTGAAAACAGACTAGGTGCTATCAATAGGAAAATGGATAAATAGTCTATAGTGTAATCATACAATGGGACACTTCTCAGCTATAAAAAAGAGTTCAATAGTGATGTGCACACATGGATGAATCTCAAAAACATTATGTTAAGTGAATGAAGCTTTACATTTAACAAAACACACAGTATCATTCCACTTGAATGAAATATGAAGTTCTAAAACAGGCAAAACTAATCCAGTAGTTACCTCTGGGTGGAAGGGCAAGTGGACAGGGATTAACTGGAAAAGAACAGGAGAGAGATTTCTGGAGTGAGGATAATGTTCTATATCTTGAGAGAAATTTAGACTATACTGATGTATACATTTGTCAAAATTCATTCAATTCAATGTCACACTTAAGACTTGTGCATTTCACTGTTTGACAATTTTACCTATAAAATTTAAAGGAAACATTGAACTCAAGTTAATGATATTCATGCTAAAGCATCTAGGGATAAAGTGTGACAATATTTGCAACTTACTTTGAAATTCTGCAAAATAAAAACAAAATGGATTGATGGATAAATGAGGGATGGCTGTGTGACAAAGCTAATATAGCGACATATTAATTTTAGAGTTTAGGTTATACATAAAATCTTTCAACTCTTCTGTATGTTGGAAATTTTTCGTATTAAAATATTGATGGGGAAACCATCAATTTCTCCTATTTGAGTTTACCTCTTCAAGGGCAGGAATTGACTCTTCTTAGCCTATGATAAGTAGTCAATTCATTTCTGATGAATGGATGAATGAATAAATGTAAACCAAAAGAAGCACTGTAAATTAATGATAAACCTCAGAGAAAATATCAGAGTATTATAGAACCTGGCTCGACAGTAAAAGAAACTATTCCACAGTGAACTTTCAGAATTGAGCTGCACATTGTTTAATACTTTTCAGACACATTTCTCTGATGATTAATTTCATTTATTTATTTTAAACTAAGAATAACATCACATGTTTTATTAACAGAAAAGCCCCATCCTCCCAGACATAGTTGCTTATTAATTATAATGAGCCAGTAACTGAAATTTCAACCGGAAGTAAATTGGCCCTAAGAGAAAAGTCAGCCAGTTACCACTCGATGTTTCCCTCTTCTACTAAGTATTTTACAGAGAAATTAAGGCTTAAGTTACATTAATTTGATCTTCGTTCCTCTTTGAAAATAAGCAACTTCTACTTTAAAGGGAGTGAGGTTGTTGTTCTCTATTCGAAGATAACATTGCTAACATTTTGAAGTTTATTATTCCAAGGTTTTTTTTTTACACATAGTATAGAAGCTTTTTCAACTTAAAATAATATTAGATTTTAATTTTATATGCATTTTCCACATACCTTCTGTACTTACTAATATATGGTAGGCATTATTTCTTTTCATTAAGTATTCTTCTAAAACATCATTTTTAATAATATTCCCCCCCAATCCCACCTACATTGAATTTTATCTTTTCTTTTAAACCTTTGCTACTTTAAGGGATTAAAATATATCTCTTTTTAAAATATTTATTACCATAGTGAGGTTGAACTTTTTCATGTTAATTAGTCCTTTGTCTACTATTTTTTTAATCTTTTTTATTCGAGTACTTTTATTGATTTATAAAAGCTATTTCTATATTAGAGTTATCAATGTTTTTGTCATATGTATTACAAACAGAAATCCAAAAATATATATATTTGTTCCAGATTTTTAATGTTGTTAATAGAATTTTTATTCACAAAAATTTAATATAAAATATTTGGTTTTCTATCTATTGTTTGTTTCTTTACCATGCTGTCTTGAAAAGGACTTGGAGAGCTTATGAGAGGGAAAAAAAAAAAAACTACTTTGAGTGGAGAAGCTTGAGGAAGAGAAAGAAGTAAAAATATTAAAGCAAGTGTTCCAAGAAGGATCTAATGCACTTAGTTTTAATTCCATCTCAGTCATTAACTAAATACTAATTGGGCAAGTGGTTAAGTCTCTCAGAACCAGTTTCCTCTTTCATGGATTGGAAATAATAATCTTTTCCCTGAAGAGTTGTTGGGAGGACTAGATTTAAAATAATAATAATAATAATAATAATAATAATAATAATAATAATAATATCTTCTTTGAGAGATGGAGTAGGTACCCAACAAGTAAGTACTACAAAAAGGAAAGATGTCCTAAACCAGTGCTTCTCAAATGTTAATGTATATGAATCAATGAATCACTGAGGCATCTCGTTGAATGTGCCCTCTGATTCAGTACACCTGAGGCACAGTCTGAGCTTTTGCATATCTAACGGGCTCCCAGATGATGCTGATGCAGATTGAGGGTCCTAGAGTCCTTCGACATGGGAATCCTTTACAGGGAATATTTAAGAACCAATTAAGCAACAGATGTCTATTTTCAGAACTGTGACACAGAATTTGCAAGACAGAAGAGATGGATATCCCTTAGAAGATGAAACTTGAATCTAAAATTATCTTAACTAGGTCAATGTTTCACCAGATGAAATTTAATTACAGTCACTGTTGCTAACCAGGGAAACCAAACCTCAGATGGGGAGAAAATTGTGTATAAAGAATAAAGTAAAAGAACCAGTGGTCAAGACCTCTCAATGACCTCCATCCCAAAAGCCCACCCAAAACATCCATCAAAAGGAAACATCCTATGAAAGAATCAAGGCATTTAAAGGAAACTAATTGCAGTGCATCTTTCTCCTGATGTAGCATTTCTCAGGCTCCACCAATCAGAAGCATCACTTGGGCATTTGCTCCCACTCTTAGATCTTCAGAATTCATGGATGTATGTGGGAGAACCCCAAGCCTTAGTATTTCTAAACAGAAATGGCTTGAGAAACACTGCCTTACTGTATTCATCTCCCTTCCTTTCAGTTTAGAATTTATAGCTAAAATTATAGGAAGGAGTTAGCCAAACATAATAGACAAAGGTTCTATTGGGAGAACAGGGTGACATTCATTAGCTGTGTGACCTTGAGTCTGAGTCTTTTTCTCATCTGTGAAGTAAGAAGAATAAAAGCATCCACATAAGCTCACTATAGAGATAGGTAATGTAATGGACATGATTACCACTTTAAACTGAATACAAATGATTTCCATAAATGCATTCATTATGTAAAATCTTCACTGAGGCTTTTTTTAGTGAGATTTTACCCACTGAGCAAGAAGGAGTTGGTAAACTAAAGATCAAGTTGACATAAAAACTGGCTATAATCCCTCTTTGCCTTGTCTTGTTTGAGTTACCTGGGGAAAGATGGCAACCTTCCCATCTGCTATCTCTTGATCTGCTATCTCAGTTGTAAAACATGATAATAGCTCCTTGCTCCCCTTTTAGAGAGGTGGAGATGATTTGTAAATGATGAAAGCTGAAGGTACCTAATAAAACTACAAAATCTATACACGTTGTTGGTGCCTATCTGTGCAAGAGCTGGAAAGGGCAAATCATCCTCAGAAATACCTTACCCTGATCCCACCTAATCCCTGCCCCAAAGGGAAATATCTGATGATGGGAGGGGCCACTTTGAAATCATGAACTTCTATCAGCAGTTCAAGAAATGCAAGAGTACTCAGAGTTTCCAGGACGAAGGTCAGTGCCCTGGGGTGTATTTGAGCTGCTCAGCAAGCAAAGAGGTTGGCCAATTGTTGGGATTGTCTGGCATCTTTGCATGTTCCCAAGAGTTTAGTGGTGGACAGTACTACATGTTCCCCCCACTGCTGTGGGCTGAACCTGTCATGCATCAGATTTCAAGAGTAGAACTGTAGAATCTGTGCCTTGAGAGAACTGGGTTCAGATTTCTGTAGCATCAAGCACAGATCTATTAAGGGATTAAAAATGTGGAAAGGTTTTACAGGGTGAAATTGCTTACAAAGATTAAAAGTGGAGAAGTGAAAACAGATATCTGGGAAAATAAAGATCACCACTCGGAGATGGAGACGGGGCTTGAGATGGGAAGCAGACAAGAAGACAAGGCAACCAACAAGGCCAGCACATGGAGCGTGGACCCATCAGCTTTCCCCAGCCCAGACCGCTTTCCTGGAGGAATTCTAGGAAACCAAGAAACAGGGCTCAGCAGTGACATTTGGAAAAGGTGAGCTAAGGAGACTCATGCTCCAAACAATAGCGTCCAGCCCCTGATATTTTTCAGGTTTTTTTTTCAAAGTTCTCCTTTTCTTATCAAATTTCACTCACTCAGAAACCAGCAAGAAATGTGGTAATCACATGTATTTACAGTCCAAAGGTAACAATTCTGTATATGTTCCCTTTCATTATATATTAGAATAAACAGGATGTACCTTTAAAAAAAAAAACCTGCGTCTTGGGATGAAGATCTATTTGTCATGAAAACTATTACTTTAAACTAAAGGTTCTCAAACTTTAGCTAACACCAGAATCATCTGAACGGCTTGCTAAAACACCAAGTGCTGGGCGGCACCCCAGTTTCTGATTTATTAGGTCTGGGGTGAGGCCTGAGAATTTGTATTTCTGACAAGCTCCCACATGATACTGATGCGGCTGCTTCACAGCCCATATTTTGAGAGCCACTGTCCTAGATAATGAGGGATGTTTGACAGGAGGAGAAATAAAGACTCTCTGGTGGCAAATACATTTCATCATTAGCATTCCAACCTTTCAGATTGAAGTTCAGAAATGTCACTCCTCCCGAGCAGATCACTTGACTTACTAGTCAGTGTCTCACTGTGTGACAATAGTCATAGGAACACTAAGGGTAATCTGAAAATGGAATTGTGGAGTGGCTCACGGAACTAAAACCACAGCATGAGGTGGAGGTCATGTGGGTGCTCTTAGGGTGCGGTGACATCAAGTTCTATTCCCATGGGGACAGGTCTGTCAAGGGAAAGGAACACAGAATCATCTCCCTTGGACAACACTTCAGGTTTGCTACTAGACTTTGCTCTCTGAATCCCAGTTAGAGAATTCATCATTCATTTAGTCATTCAGGGAACGATCTCTTTCGGTACTATACAGTATCTCTTCTCTGAGGAGACAGGCTTTATCAGATTTAGGACATTCTAGAGCAGTGCTTCCAATAGAAAAATAATGTATGCTACATATATAATTTTAAATTTAGAAAAACAAAGCAGATGAAATTAATTCTAAATACATTTTATTTAATTCAATACATGCAAAATATTATTTTAACATGTAGGCACTATAAAAAATTAATGATATTTTACATTCTTTTTTGTACTGTCTTCAAAATCTAGTGTGTATGTTATGGCACATCTCAGTTTGGACTGGTCACATTTGCAGTACTTGACAATCACATGTAGCTAGTGGCTACCTTATCAAACAACAATTCTAAATACTTTCTTCATAAAATCAAAGGCAAATCTAATTTAGCAGCACCAACTATTTTTAATAATTATTTTCTCCTGTGCCATTAAGCTCCATCAGCTTCCCCCACCACCTCTGACTTCCCCTGAGAGTAGATCTCTGTACCAGAGAATGATAATTACCCCGAAATGTTCATTCTTCCCCTCTTCCATAATAATACTGACTTTAGCTGGACATGTGGCTACCTAGAATAAACACTAAATTTATCCTTGCAATTAGGTGAAGCTGTGAAACGACTTTTTGGTCAATGAGATATAAACAAACTCATGCAGCATCTTCCAGGAACATTCTTTAAGAAACAGCTGGTATCCCCCTTTTCCTGTCTCAACCTCCTTCCTCCTTCCTGTTGGCTGGAAGAAAAACAGATGGCTGGAATTACAGCCACTATCTTGTACCACGAGCTGACCTTGGAAATGGAACCCAATTCCTGGCCAGTTTTGGGGGTTGTCTGGCATCTTTGCATGTTCCCAAGAGTTTAGTGATGGACAGTACTAGAGCAGAGCCAATGTCCTAGGTTTAAAATGAAAGAGAAATTAACTTCTACTGTGTTGAAACCAATGTTGTTTTTCCAGTTGTTACAGCTGAGCTTAACTCATTATAACTAGTTATAACTAGTTATAACTAATTCATGTGCCCATCCTTTCATCCCTGGCTTATAAACATGTCACTGGTGGAGATCCTCAGTTAAAGCTGAGCACAGAAATAGATACATATAACTGCCTCTATGAATTTGCTTACCCGATTCAGAAGAATATTCCTGTCATTGACAAGGAGGAAGTCAAGATCCAGACATGATCATTTAAAAAAAAAAAGTAAACAAGGGGGAAAGGTCTCTGGAAAAATCTAAAAAAGGAAGTGGCTCCCACCCCGGAGGAGGGGGTGCCTACCCTGGAAGAGCCTACCACTCTCCCTGAGGGGCTTAACACTGCTGTAACAGCAGCTTCTGCCTGGAGTCTGTGTTGTCCTCCTGGACCAGAGTTGCAGCCAGGGCCCGGAAGATGAAAGCAGTGGAATTCCATTGGAAAAGTCTCCCTAGGACACAGACAGTTGCTGTTTCGTGCTGAACAAACCTGGGTTTCTGAAAAACAAAGGCAAGTGAGAGCATGCTTCTTACTCCCTGCCTGCAATTTTCCAATATGCTGTGCCCCAAAGGTGCTTAGAGGATGTCAATGAAAAGCCTCCAACGAGGTTAGAAAATCAGGAGAAAGAGTACCTTTGTGATTGTAAGTAATGGTGGAACAGTTACTGCAATCGGCTCCACCAACAGCTGAACTCCACATCCTCCTGCTTCCTGCTTACAGGTCTCATAGGCTGATGCGTTGAAGATGGTATCCATAGACCCCCAAAGGAGCATGCTTTGGAGTGAGATATGTGGATTGGGATACGGAGAATCTTGTGTTTTTAAAATGGAAAAACATCTCACAAATTACCGTATATTTTAGTAAGATGAAAAAGCCATTCATACTACCAAATGCCTACCCTTTTGAAATAGAAATGACCTCAGCAGCTTCTAAGTGGGAATATCTTCAGCTGAACATTGTGCAGGAATTGGATGAAGAAATAGCAGTAGTTTGCTTCCATGCTGGATTTCCTTCTTTGGAAAACAGACTACCTTGGGCGCTGCTCCCTTCTCATAGTAAATGTAATAATTGATTGCAAATTGTTGAGTATTTTAATCCAAAGAGGAAGCTATTATTCTCTCTCCCTGCCTCCCCAAAATACATGATTCTTAAAATACAAAACGGCATTTTCCAAGTTTTCTTAACAACCCGAGACTTCTATGCTTTGGCTCTGGGCTAAAACACAGGGTACTTTGCCAGTACTGTTTCCACTTGTACTTGTTTTGTATACTTCTGCTGCTTAAAAACATTTCAGGCTGCCTCTAAATTATACATATATAATATGTTGAATTTAAAATGCATTATGTAAAAGAATTCCTCAACCATTGTATGTAGCAGGGTAACATATTCATTGCACGCAAAGTATTGTTAATTAACGTTCTGAATTCAAAGGAGGATTAAGCCAAAAAGCATGATTTTCTTTTGCATGATTCCTTTTAATTTTGTGTACTTCTAAATTTATAGCCCTGGGAGTCTTAGAAAAGATTTGACATTTTTCACTTGTCTTGTGTTTTCATGGCGGTTTCCAACATCGTTTTATTATGAGTGGAGGATTGTCTCCCCCACTGCTCAGCCTCTCAGTGAAGACAAGAAAGTAACGCACTGGAAGGGATGGGAACTGAAGAGTTTATGACCACATATGTAGACTGGTTTGGGCAAGAATCCTCAATGAATGTTTAAGCTAAAGAGGAAGGTTTACTGAGGAGCGGGATATGTGGTCTCAATAGTCTCTCTCTACTGCTGTTCATTAGTACTCAGATTTCTTCAGTGTAATAAATAATAGACACATTTTATTCCTTTAAAAAATGATAGAATTATTTGGGGTCCTGGCTTGTGATCAGGTCACCAACAGAGATCTCTAGGAACTAGACCAGGTGTATTACCCACAAAGTAAAACTAACAGCTAATGACTATTGAGAGTTTACTTTATGTTAAGTACTTATCTCCTTTTAAGCTCCCAACCCCAAAACAATGAGTTTCCTAAGGGTAGAAGTTGTGTTGTCACTGTTGAATCACTACTCTCTCTTATTACCACACCTGGCAAACAGCAGGTCTGCAATAACTCTTTCTTGAATGAAAATGTATCAGATACTTCTTAGTGCCACTTTACCTTCTCTCAACCTCTCCTGTCTCTTGTTCCAGCTGCTGCAGAGACCAGTGCTCTGAGCAACTTCACACAGGCACAAAGGACACGCCTCCCCTGCACTCCATACTTCTTGCTTCTTGCCTTGGGGCTTCCCTTTCAACATAGGTCCAGGCGCCATGTAAACCCTACCATGCATGTGTAACATGGAAGTATGGGGGAGTGAATACCTCATGGAGTATAACTTTGACCAATGGGAGACAGGAATCAATAAACAAATTCTTCTACCTTTCTACTCTCCAATGGACTATTCGGATAGAAATTATTTGGCTTTTTGCAGGACAGTGATAATGGTCCTATGGGATCAAATAATTAGCAGAAACCAACTCAATAACATACTCTTTTATTGGTACTCTCTCTCTCCCTACCTCACTTTCTTCGACTCTCCATCCTGCTCCCTGACCCCACAATCCCTAATTTTAAAAAATAGCACATAAACCCTTCTTTCTGGAAAGCCAAGACTAAGACAAAGTAAGTGAATCTATATTTGAATACTTTGTCTTAAAACATGCTGATGAATTATTATACACTGGATCATCTTATTTTAATTGCTAAATTCAATTCAAACAGAACGATGGTTGTCATCTTCCAGAATCACATAACCCTCCACCCTGGATGCCAATGGTAGCTCTTTATTTGAGCTGTGGGAGCAGGGCCCGAAGGCAGCTGGGCCCTATTCTAATTCCTGCAATAGTCTTATTTCTCCACAAGAAACACCATCTCTACAGGATTCTTTGAGGACAGGAAGATGATGTTGTTGTGTCAGGGTTCCTCTCAGAATGCTTAAAACAAACGTTAACAGTAAACAATGGCACAGGGATGCCTGCGGCTACCGTCTAAAAAATTATACCAATCCCTGGAAGTTTATTGATTCTACTAAAAAGCAGCAAAACTAAGGAGACAATAGAGCTAATAACTAGCAGTAATAATAAAATAATTACTTTTTATAACATTTCTTGAAGGTTTGCTCTGTGCCAGGCCAAGATTCATGATATTAGATCTTCACAGAAGCCCTATGATAACATTATTTTTAATTTACAGATATCTGAAGGGTTTATAAGTTATGAACTTACCCAAGTTCTCACCGCTAGGAAGTGGAAGATGCCAGCCAACTTCCAGTCTGTTTTGTTGGGTTTTTTTTTAATGTGAAAGAGAACTAAATCTCTACTTAAGCCAGTGTTGTATTGGTGGTTTCTGTTATGCGTAGCTAAAATTATAACTGTTACACTTACCTAATTATAAGGCATTTCTGATTTTATTTTTGGTTCAAGCCCCAATCCAAAAACTAGGGAAATATAATACCTTGGTAGACATCTTAAATAGCTGTCATTATAAGATATTCTTCCCAATGTGCCTCAGAGAAAAAAAATCAATCATCTGATATACGAAAGGTATATCACAGAAAAAAAAAAAATCCCACAAGACAGTTTCTCAGTGTTCCAAGGCCTTATATAGGTATAATGACTGTATTTTTTTCCTTGCCCTCCAAATGAACACACAGTAAGTGATAAATATGAAAGTACTTACAGAGATTCTCAATGGTACTATAGGGAAAAATTAGAATATTTCGCTCATTTATTCATTAAGCTCAGGGAAGCTACAAAAATGAAAAGGTGAGACCTCCCCTCTAAGAGGCCCCAGGTCTACTGAAAGGTACACACAGAAGACAACCTACCCATTTGAATGTGGGAGTGCTGTGGCCCAGAGAGCACAGACTAGAGTGCCTGATCCAGTGCTGAAGGAGGAAGGAAGGCTTCCTGTAGGAAGTGATCCTCAAATGACTTCTAAAAGTTCGAGGTGTCCCTGGGAAAATAAATCTGGGTAGGGGGTGGCAAGAGGGGCAGGGAGGGAGGCCAGGGCATACAGTGTAGTGTGATGGGGAGCATGAGGAAGACACGAGGCCACTGTGTGTTCAGGAGCCGCATCAAGAGGTTTCCGCATTAAGGTATATAGGTCACCCAGAAACCAATAGGGAACACGGAAGCCTCTTCAAGGAGGAGCACAGTGAGAATTTTTGTAGTTCAGAAAGATCTCTGAGATGCTGTTCCCTGGGTGAGCTCTCTAACCTTTCCTGCTCTAACACTATGAATCAAGTGTTAGATTTGGTGCAATTTTTTTTAATAAAAATAACTTGTTTGAATTTAGGCTGATAGGAGTCTAAAAATAACTCTTGCCCTTATTCGGGAAGCTAACTTGGCTCACTGAACATTCATGCCTGACATGTCTGATTCTGTCCTCTTGGGTCGTGCCTGGTGGACATACCTAAGTCAGGAAAACATGCATCCAATTCGTTTTGGCTGCCAATTCAAGCAGAAGCCAGGAGCAAGCACTGGAGCGGAGAAAAGTTTAAGGCTCAGGAGTCAGGGTTAGGGTTCCGTGATACTATGTTATCTGCTAGATGGCACCAGGGATTGAGGACCCAACGGATGCCAGCACTCACACCACCAATGCTACCTCTAAGGGAATTTTCTTCATATTGGAACATTATCTGCAGAGTCCAGAGGGATTTCCAGAGGACGGGGCCTGGTTTGGACCCTCATTGGCTCCTGCTGTGATGGAGAAGCCCCTGCACCTTTTTCTTGCCACTTCCACACACATTGGCCAAGGTGGTGAGTCTCTCCTCAGCAATTCCATGCCTCCTTTTATGGAGTAAGAGCAATTCTATGCCTCCTTTCACAGGAAGCTAGCTGCCAGGCAGAAACTAAGTCTGCTTTGTTTACAATTGTATCCTCAACACCTAGTCCTGAGCACTTGGTAGGTATTCAAGAAATATATGTGAAATAAACAAATATATCCATCAGTTGGGCCTTTGCATGTGCTATAATAAAAACGGCAAACATATGCCATGTTTACCATCTGTTCTAAGAATTTTGCAAATATTTTATTCTCAAAACATTATAAAGGAAGTACTATTACCATCCCCTTTTACAGATGAGAAAAATTAGGCAAAGAGGTTAAGTGAGTTGCCTAAGGTCACACAGCTATAAGTATAAACTCTATCAACAACAAGAAATTCATATTTGTTAAATGCATATTAGTATTTCTGGTACCTTGAGACCCAGTTATTTTTTCAATTTGAGGTACTCATAGGTTTTGGTTGTTGATAAAGTAGCATTATTAACAGATAAAGATAACATTGCTCATCTTCTGGGTATGAATTGCATTTCAAACACTGGAAGAAGGGAATAAGACTTGAACAGGAGAAATCCTTAAAATCCTCCACTGCGGTCCCACTACTCTTAAAATAAAACCCAAACACCATGCTTGGTCTATCTGATCAGGCCCCAAATCTTGTTCTCTCTGGTAACTGAGTCATCTGTCACATTGGCCAGCTTTCTGCTCTTGGAACAAGCAAACTGTATGCCTTTCTCAGGAGCTATGGCCTTGCTGTTCCCACTGCTGGAAATACTCTTCCCCAGGTTTTCTCCTGACTAGGTATCATCTCACCACCCAGGTTGCAGTTTAAATGTCATTCCTTGTTAAGGCCTTCCTCAAGCACCCAGTTTTAAAGAACTAGACCGCCATTCCCACCTCCACCTCTAGCTGACCAATCATTCTCTCTATCTTATTAACCTCCTTTATTTGCTTCATAGCACTTATTGCTGGCAGAAATAATCATTTTTGTTTGCTTGCTTGTTTCCTTATTTCATCTTCCCACTTGGGAAAATAAAATCCGTGAGATAGATCAGAGATGTTGGCAACATATAGAAGTTCAATTCATATTTGTCGAATGTCAAATAATTCAACAAATTAAAAATCTTTGCCAAGCACTGGCCGACACCAAGTCATATGAGGAGAGGAACCTTGGGTCTCCATGTACCCACCTCTCAGCGCCCAAATCATGCAGGATAAAATACCTTCTGCATCAAAGGCTCACTGATAACACCCAATTGTCCCCATAGGCTCCCAAACCGCCCCTCCCCCCACCTCACAAATCTGAGAGATCAAATTGGGGGCTTTGGGCATGAGGCAGATGACTGTAAAATCAAATCAAGAGAAGGTTTAGCAGAACAAAGGATGCTGGAAATCTGTGGCGCCACTTCCAAGGTTCCCAGGGAAAAAGGGTTGGTACCACCACTAGTAATCAACAGGGAGCGGGGTTGTACTTGTTCCAGTTTTATACACTGGGCTATAGCATAAGATTTCACATGAAAAAAAAAATGTTCCTTTTCTAAGAAACATAGTTTGAAAAACATTTTTTTAGAGGATTTCTCTTTATTGTGTGCAGAGTGAAAGGGCTAGAGGAAAGTAAATGTTTTCTATTGAGGTCTTTCTCAATATTCAGAATGAAAATGTTCAATATTGTCCTTCCCAGGTAGATTTCTGAAGACCTCAAGGCCAACTTTTCCTGCGGGCCCAGGGGGTTGAACATGTTCACCCTTCCATTCACTCTTCTCTCCTCACCAGGTGCTAAGTAGTACTCATTGCCCACTCCAAGCAAAAAAAAAAAAAAAAATTGGAAATGTAGGGCACTCAAACGTGCTAAGGACATGGGTAATTTTCTTCCTGCAGGAAAAGAAGTTAGGAAAACAATTGCCCTAGAAATAATTAAATCAATGGGCATCTTACGCCTGATCCCATCTCTTCTAGGTAGAGGTAATAGAACACTTGCTAGCAGCTAATGATGCACACCAGTGTCTCAGAAGGCTTTGATAAATTCTGCTCACAGCCATTGGAATGATTCAGAATGTTTAGCTGAAAATAAACTCCTTCCTCTCATTTGCACGTCATGCCTTTAAGCTCCCAAGGTGCCTCTTCCCTTTCTGCTAGGTGGAGAGTGGCAGAGATTTTGCAGCAATGCTCTCCAGCAGCACAGACCCAGAAGCACAGAACAGCCGCCCCCACACCTCTGAGTTGTGACTGCCACCTCACTGCTGCTAGGTAAGAGATAATTGGTGGCACTGGAACACAGCCAAGATTTGGCTGGAGGCAGAGCAGGCATCTAAACATAGGGCTTTGGTGCCAGCATTTGAGCTCTGACCGTTGGGTAGGTGCCAAGGTCACCATACAGCTCCATGTGACCTCAGGCGTCAGGACATCCAGCCTCCGCCTTGTCTCCCGCTTGCTCAGCTTTCATGCCACTTTCACACCACTCTTCATATATACCAGCTTCTTGCTAGGGTAGCAACGAGAAGGTGTTAGGTGACATTTGAATCCTGTAAGGTATGCAAGTGGTGACTGCACACCACTCGCAAGCTGGATGGTGATAGTCACAACTATATTTAGAAAAGAAGATGAGCATGGTCCTCTGTGGGTACTGCAAGTACTGGCACAAGGGCTCTTTGCATTGTGCCAGGGAGCCTATTAGCAATTTGGAACTTGTTTCATGCCAACTGGAAACACAATCACTTTTAACTTTAGCCAAGGACAGAACAGCATCTGAGATTTAAAGAGCCTCACCCTGTGGTCAGCCAGACAATTGATTAATTGAATCCGGCAACCTGTGTGTTTGACCCTTTTGTTGGGGGTCACCCCACCACCTCATCCTGAGTCACTAACCTGTTATTACGGAAGCCCAGCTACAGCCCGAGTCCTGAGGCTGAGTGTGTGCCACTAGGAATGGGAAGGGACCTGTCTTTCAAATGGAATGTTCTAAGTGAAGTAGGGACAGGCATCTCATTTCACAAGAGGTGCCAAGAGACCTTCTGGGCCAGGCCTCACTTCACGAAGGGCCTCCGATTTAGAATTTTGAAATGATCTACAAAAGAAATTACATATAGTCACTGAGATACCCTAACAGAGTGGAAGAAAATAATATTCAAGATAAAACTTTAAATCAGTATCGTCTTACCAGATGGGATGCATTAAAATAATGACTGACATTTATAAAGTGCATACTGTTTTAAGAGTCTAAGTATTCACCTAAGAATTGTATTTAGTCCTCAAAAAAATCCTATAAGGAGGTACTGGAGCACAGAAAAACTAAATAACACATCCCAGATCACACAGCTCATAAGATCACACAGATGTTAAGTGCTGGGCCAGGATTTGAACTCAGGCTATCTGGGCTCCAGAGTCCCTCTGCTTAACTACTATACTATGAAGTAATTGTCTTTAAAAAGAAATCTTTGGTAACAGCACGATTACATTATCATGTTATGGATTAAAAGCATTCACCTCAGTATAGAAACTTGGCATCTCACCATTTTTTAATATCTCCAGAGTCTCCAAAAAATGGAAGAACTCCAAGCTCTCTGAAAGACCTCAAGTCAGGCTAACGATAGCCTGTCTTCTTCGCGCAGATTGCTCCTACTCTAGAGAAAAGTGATACAAGTTCTGGAGGAGGATGTTGGCGGTCTCACGAATGAGCCTTTCTTTATGCTGCAGAGTTGCCCTTTATTTAGTCATGTCAGTTCTTCAACTCAAATTAAGGATCACATTAAGGATCAAGAGAGCTTCCCTGTCCCTAATAACTGGTGATGCCAAATCCCTTGGGGTTTCTGATTCTGCCCCAGCCCCTCCAAAGAAACAGCAGCATCAGAGGGTGGTGTCAGGCACCCAGCCAAGGTGCCAGGAAGCATAGCCCAATGTGAGCTTAAACATAGGAGTAACAGCAAGGCCCACAAAAGAAAAATGTGGCTCTACAAAGCTGGGAAATCTATCAGAAATAGAGCCCTGCGTATACTAGAGAGAAAACTGTGCACAATTAGTATTTGAGATAAAGACAGTAGGATATATTCACTCAAAACCCATCTGCTAACCCTCCCTGGGAAGGCACTGGGCTAGGCACTGTGGGAGTGGAGATGAATGAGACAGGAGAGCCCAACACAGGTGCAGTGAACGGACAAACAAATCTATGATAGTATGGTTGGTAAAGTAGACTATGGCATGTATGAGTCCAGTGAGAACCCAGAGAGGGCATTTTTCATTCCGTAGAGGGACTTAGTGGAAGGCTTCATTACAGGAGCTGTCATTCACAAGCGGAACCTAAGGATGAGCAGGTGCTGACTTAGCAGAGCAGAGAGAGTTGAGTGAAGGACAGAGAGGTAGCAGGAACATAGGAGTAACAGCAAGGCCTCCAAATGCTAACCAACTTATTTTCTTTCTGCCTTTGAGCAAACTTCCTGTTAATTAGTTAATTTAATGAATATTTATTGAGCACCTACTATGTGACTCATAATGCTTGAAAATTTGGGGGAACTACCTGAAAATTCTTAATAAATGTTCAAAAAGATAAAAAACTAGGTGTTTCCCAACTAAATTCTTTCTAATGCATGTTTATCTTCAGAAACTAAAGTCAGCAGGAGCCATGAGACAAATGCAGAATTGCGTGCACACACATGCGCACACACACACACACACACACACACACACACACACACACCACCTCCTTGAGAATGGGGACTGGGAAGAGTTTTTAAAGCATTTCTATCTTCAAGCTTGATTCCCTTCTTCCTCCGATTCCTTGGATTATGCCTGTTGGGTTGGCATCCTTTTCAGGGACTCTTAGCAACAGATCATACTCCCAGCAGGGAACTGGGACGTGACTGTTCCCCATCAAGGTGGCTACGATCAGAGACAGATGCCTTCATGTGCAAGCACGGTGAGAGTAATGTCATCTTTAGGGATGTTGGCTGCCAATCTGACTCTCTTCTCTATGCCTTTATTGCCCTCAAATACTTTAGAAAACATCTGCTTCCAAGAGGAAGCCAACCATGCCCTACCCACCACCAAATCTTCCAGGCCTGGAACAGGCTGGAGCAGCCAGAAAGAACTTTAAATGAAATGTAGAGTTTTGACTAACCACTATGCCTGGATACTTTTATTACTGAAATGGCATCATGTTTCCAATAGCAAGTAACCGGAAACCTTTAATTATCCACAGGTGACTAGAAAAGTCAGGGGACCTGCCCTACCTAGGAAGAAGAAGGGAACTAGCTCCACGGAACAGATGCAAGCAGGAGGTGGGGAAAAGAATTAAGCTGGGTTTTCTATACAATCTTCAGAGTTCTCTCACAATGTAACATTCACCTAATCGCCTCAGGAATTCTCAATATTCTGCTAGCCCAATAGGTTGAAAGACATCATCAGTACAGTAGCTGGCTGGGTTCAAATCTCATTTCTACACTTACAGATTTACAGGTTTGCATAAAATTAGGCAGATGTTTATCCTCTATGTCTTGCTTCACTTATCAGTGAAATGTGAATATACATGGGACCAAGCTCATGGAGCTGTTATGAAGATGCATTATCTGCAAAGCGCTTAGGACAGGGTATGGCACACAGTAAGTGTTCTATCAGTAATAGCCCATATCATCATCCTAATCATCAGAGACCTTGAAATTAAAAGTTTGTTGATTAACCACTAAATAAAAAGAGAAGGAGGTTAGTAAGTATTTGGAGTCTTTTTCCAGCCAGAACAAGGCTGATGCCACTAGGTGTGAGTTCCTTACAGGGCAATAACATCTTTTTTTCAGATTTCTGCCTCCAGGGCCCAGTTCAATGACTGCTCATAGTCATTGCCAAAAAAAGTCTTTTTGAGCAAATGGATGAAAAAGTGAATGAATGAACGCCTACCCTACCTATTGTTCTGACCAACTTTATCTAGTTGTTCTGGGGTCAGGAAAGTGGTAGGAATCTCTTATCTTTCCTTACTCTCAAGAGGGGAGCCTCTGGAATCCACTGCAGCATGAGTCCCTCACTCCAACCTCTGTCAGCTGAAAGGGGATTGTCCTAATTAGTGAATCTCAAACTTTAGCATACATTAGAATCACCTGGAGTGCTTTTTAAAATACAGATTGCTGGGCCCACCCCAGAGTTTCTGGTTTACTTGATCTGGGCCAAGAATTTGCATTCTAACAATTTGCAGATGATGCCAATGCTGTTGGTCCTGGGACTACACCTTAAGAAATATTGTTCTAAACCATGACTCTGATTATGTCACCCATACCAGAGTTTTCTTTAAAAGTTCACAAATTAAACCTACTAAATAAAGTCCACACTCCTTCATCTTGGGCCCTTCCAACTTAGCCCCAGTCTAACTTTCTAACCTTATTTCCTACCACTCCCCTTCATTCCCTTGCCACAGTGAGCTACTCTTTATTTTGTGAACATTCCAGTGGCCCTGCCTCTGCACTGTTCCCTCTCCCTGGAATGCCTTTCTCTCCTCTGCTGACAAAATCCAACTCATCCTTGAAGAGTAGATGCAAATGTCAGCTTCCGTGTCACTCTCTGAGTCCCTCCAGGCATGCTGTGTCCCCCTTGTGCATTGTCTTTTAGAGATCTGTTATGTTACAGGACTGTCATTGCCCCTCCATCCATGACCATGTATTACTCTATTCAATGCTCAAAGCCAAGACAATGTTGACTCGCCAAAAGGAACAGTTTAATACACATAAGACAAATAAGTGAATTCCAGATTGTGGTTGCCCCAGTTGAAATCTGTAGCCTGATCCGCAGATGTTTACTGTATTAATCAGCTATTGTTTTTAGTATGTGTATGTATCACACACATATACACACACGCAATATCTCCAACAACAGCTCTTTATTTTTAGTATGTGTATGTATCACACACATATACACACACGCAATATCTCCAACAGCAGCTCTGATTCAGGAAGCAATTTGGCTGTAGGCTGCAGGTTGAGTTCAAGTTTCCTCTACACATTTCCTCATTCTAGAACCAGGAGGTACATGAGACATGTGTTCTTTTCATGTCAGATCACAGGACAAGGAAGTCAAGCCAAATCATGCAAGCTCATTTACACACTCTGGTCATATCACATATGCTAACATTACATTGGCCAAAGCAAGTCATGTGGCCAAGACCAACATCAATAGAATGGGAGGAGTACTCTGTCTTACACAGCGTCAACTGTGGCAAAGTGGATGGAGATATAATTCTAAAGCAGGGTGCCGATTAGGAATTGAGAAGGAAAAATGTACTTTTTCCCATTCTGGGGGCCTCAATCATCTTTATTTATTCTGTTCCTGTGACACCACAGAATTCCAGGCACCCAGCGAGTCTCTGTCGCTAACCCTGGACGTTGGGTGAGCTGTCTCTGGACCTTGACTTCTGTATCCACAAAATGGACTGGGTCAAGCAAGGGCCTGGAAAACCAATAATATTTGGCCTTTTGATTAGAAACAGAAAATTTTCATCCCATATATTTCCATTACCTTTCTTGAGAGAATGATTGCCACTGGTTGTACAAAGTTTGTTTGTTTTTTTTAATTTGATTTGTGTTTATACTGCTTCATGTTAAGATGTGGCTTCTTATTTTGAAATCTCTCTTGAACTTCATCCATGCCTGCAGTTGTTCAAGTACTTAAAAAGTCATCTAAAATAATAGATTATCTAATATAAAATGCTATGTTGTGGTTTAAGAATTATTCCAGGTGGTCTAATGGTTTATAGACTGTGGTATATTCAGGCCCAGCTGTAAGTGTCCATTAGGATGACAGAGAGAACTAAGAAATAAAAGGCTTCAGACAAACGCATGTCATTCTCCCCAAAGTCAGGTAGGAAAAACTCTCCTATTAAGGTACTGTACATAGTGCTTGCATCCTCTGAAAATAAGAATATGTTTTTTTACAGAGTGCTGGAGATTTAATCTGGGACAGAGGACACTGTGATCCGCTTTCTGCTGGTAAGTCAGGAGAGACTTACCGACTTCCCAGGGTGATAACTGGAACCAGTAAACTTATTCTTGCCAGACTGCTTTGTCCTTGAACTTTTGTCTGCCATAGGTCTGGGCCGGAAACCCCAGAAGGACTCAGCTGTTGCAGTTTTTTAAATTATCATTTGAAAAGTCATTATATTCTTTAGAGGAAACCCCCATTGTTAGAAAAACACCACTTCATCTTGTCGTGTTTAAAATACAATTTCTTTTACAAAATGTTACCAGCTACGAAATTTCTCTTTATTAGTACAATCCTTCTATTCACATGGTACTTTCTTTGAGCTAGGTCTCATTCACTATGATTTTACCTAATGCTTAATCCAAAGGCTGACAAGCATTCTTGCCTAAACCAGCAGAAGGGGACCCTCAAGACAGTAGCTATGGAGATGGGAGAAAAGGCAGCCATGACCATGCATTATTTCTATTCAATTCTCAAAGCCAGGACAACGCTTGCCAAAAGGAGCCCCTACCCACCCTCTACACATCCACACTCATGTTCTGTTGCTAAAACTTACATCACATTATAGATCTTCTCCAGGACAGTTTGCCAAGTCCCTTCTCTGTGAGCTTTTCAGAGACACGTAGCAGCACGTAGCTAATAAACCTCTCCTCTTCCCACTGCTCAGCCTCCCATCAGCTTTTGGAAACGAGCCAAGAAACTATCAGGTATCCATACAAAGTTTCCAAAGCAGAAAAGGCAGATTCTATGTCAAAACAGACAATACTGGAGCATACTCGAAAGATCCCAGGAGTTAGGAGACAGGGGTCTGGCCCTGCTGCTGATTGTTGAAGACCCTGGGCAGGCCCCTTCATCTTGCTGCATGCAGCTCAATCCTCTTCCTGATTTCCCTGAAGAAAAATTCCCCCATTCTTCTCTATTTCATCCCATTGTTTGCCTCTTTCATAACATAATTTGTAATTGTTTTACCTTTTCACTTGCTCTTAGTCTGTGCTCTCCACTAGACTGTAATCTCCTTTTGGTCATCTGAACCTTCACTGTATACCCAGCACAGGGCACACTGTCAGCACTCAATAAATATTCATTTAATTAATTAATGAATAAATGATATCAAATGATCTAGTTTTAATATTCTACGACTTTTCATCTAGTCAAAGCAAAAATAAAAACAAAAATAAATAACAATTATATATAAAAAGGATTACTCCCTTCTGTAGTTTCTGGGGGAAAAGAAAAAGAGATGAATGATTAAGTGAAAATCCCTTTTATCAGCCACTCATGATAACATTTTGTTTAGCATCATAGAAGACAATTTATTGTTATATATATTTGAGTTTTTAGAATACCCTGGGTAATTGTTGTGCACACAGAAATTGGAAAGTCTTTATCTTTCTGATACTTTCTTTCTATCATCGCTCACCTGATCTGATAAATCTCTAATTAACATTTAGGTACATGATCTAGCTTACTAACCAAGTCTAAGCTAGTTTCTCCACTTTTATCATGGATTTGTTCATCAGAATTTTTGCATAATTTCTGCCCAGTGCAGCTACCAACCCCAGAGATCTTAAGAGTAAATCAAAATCTAAAAAGTATAAAAATGATTAAAATAGCCCTACAGACTGGGCGAGTTTAATTTTTCTTGTGTTAGCAGAAACCACCTGGGCAAAGTCACTGTACTTGACCGCCATTCACCACTGTTTTTCAATATGATATTTAATTAAGGTAATGCTGATGGTTAGTCAATGATCGTGGTCTCCATCCTTTATCTAGGCCACTCCATAGCAGTTCAGCTTGCACCAAATTGAACCATCCCAAGCTAATGGATAAATTACAGATAATTGCAGCTTATATTCATACACACACACACACACACACACACACACACACACACACACACATACACTTACACACTCACTCATCTCTTCTTTTATTTGGTGACTTTGGCAAGAGTTTTTATCTGCTATTTGTTTATTTGCTTTCCAAATAGCCAGGATGGTATGTCTAGCTAGTATCTAGATGAGGCTCCTGAGACAGAAATGGAGAGCCTGGTCTTCTTGAAATGTCTCCTCCAGAATGATATAGATTTGTTCTTCTGTGTTGACTTCCAGAGAACTTCTGGCCAGGGCAAATATGGTTGAGAAGACCGTTCCTCATCAGGCAATGAAATGTGTGGGTGCCATGAAGAGGACAAGAGCACACAGCTGGGCTGTCACCCACCTTATTTTCAAGGTGATTTCCTTTTCCCTGTCAAGTCCCTCACAGATGCAGCTTCTTGAAGCCCAGAGCCATAAAGTTTTCCTAGAGCTGCAGGAATCCATGTAAGCAACCTCAACCCTCAGGCTTGGCTGAAGACTTGTTTTGGAGTACACTTTTGTGTCTCCCCAAAATTCCTGTGTTGAAATCCTAACCCCCAGTATGATGGTATTAGGAGATGGGGTCTTTGGGAGGTAATTAGGTCCTGAGAGTAGAGCCTGTGAATGAGATTAGTGCCCTTAGAAGAAGAGACATGAGACTTTGCTCCTCCCTCGGCTTCTGCCATGTGAGGACATAACAAGGAGATAGCCATCTGCAAACCGGGAAGTGGGCCCTCGCCAGACACTGGATCTGTCAGCACCTTGATTGTGGATCTCCCTGCCTCCAGACTGTGGGAAATACATGTTTGTTGTTTAAACCAGGGGTCCTCAATTCCCAGACCACAGACTGGTACTGGTCCGTGTCCTGTTAGAAACTGGGCCACATAGCAGGAGGTGAGTGGCGGGCAAATGAGCGAAGCTTCATCTGTATTTGCAGCCGCTCCTCAGGGCTAGCATCACCACTTCGGCTGCATCTCAGATCATCAGGCATTAGATTCTCATAGGGCACCAGTCTCTGGTGCCAAAAAGGTTGAGACTGCTGGTTTAAGCCACCCAATCTGCAGTATTTTGTCAGAGCAGAGCAGACTGACTAAGGCAGGGCTGCTTAACGCTCTAGTGGAGGCAGCATTGGTGTGAGAATCAATGAGTAAATTCTTATGGTGGCCAATCTCCTTTCCCATCAGAAACCCCAAGGTCTAAGCCAGCTCATCCCAGAGAGGATCTGCCAGGCCTTCATGGAACTAAGCAAGGGACAGCCTTGCTCTGGGCCAAGTTGTAGGCCACCAGCCAGGCCCAGACACCTTGAGGCATTCGAATCCTGGAGAAGCCCTGCCCACATCTGTGCCCCCTTCTATACTCTTTGCCAGGGCAGGCTTTTGCGGGGTTATGTTGGCCAGGAGCCTAGCATAGCTTTCACATGTGGGGCTCCTGTAGGAATCAACAATTACCAACTTCTTGGCTCCATTGTTGAGAACACTGAGAAGCTCTGTTCTCAGCCTCCCCAGGGCAAGGGTGGTCCAAAGGCCTATAACAACTTCTAGCTCTTACAGGGATCCAGACAAAGAAAAAGGAAGGGAAGGCTGTGCTTTGACTATAGCAGTGGTATAGGAAAAGAAAGGCTTAATTAATTAATTAATGAATAAATGATATCATTTGATATCATTTATTCATTAATTAATTAATTAAATTGTCTCCAGGACAGGAGTCAATTCTCCTATAAGCCCCTCTACTGCCTTATCAAGTAAACATGATTTGTCCTCAAGACAACTCCTCCTTCAGGCAAAGAGAAGGGACTGACTTAGGTTCTGCTCGTTCTCCTCTCTTCAAGATCCTGGTGCCCCTGGGACATTGATCCTCAAGATATCATCTAGCCCCAAGCCCCTGTTCCTCAAAGCCAGAGGGAAGCTAGCACCCCATAACCCGGGCTTGGGGCTGGAACGACTTGGGCTGCCCAAGAAAGAAACTTGCAAATGGCCAGGCCTAAGAAATCAGGTGACTAACAAAGGAATCAAGGAGACAGGCCATCAATTTAGAGAGTTACCTGTGCTCATAAGTGGAAAACAGAAGATTTACCACCACGAACAATGCAAAAGAAAGCAAAAAACTGTAGGACAATTAGAGTCAGACATGGAGCAGACAGAGGCAGGCTGGCCTGAATGGCTAGTGTGGATGGTTCATGGCAAACTTTACAGAGGTCCAACATCTCTGTGTGAAATTCTGGAATACTTCCATTGGCTCGGGCCAGGGGCAGCTTCTCTTTCGGGAAAACAGCACTTAATTTATAGTACAGATTAAGCACCAATGTATGCTGAGAGCTGCGCCAGGTACTGGGGTACAGCTATGGATAAGATTGACTTATTCCTGTCCTCAGAGAGCTTCCACATAGCAGGAATTATAGATTTCACACTAGTAGTTACAGGTGCAAGGAAGGAATTCTAGTTAGCAAGAAAAAGAACATTTTTTAAATCATTTCTCTACTCAATTCTTTAATAAAGGGAATTTGAAAATAGGTGTCAGGCTTAGGAGCTATCCAATCCTAGTCTCATGATAGTGAATTGTCCCTAAACATTTCCAAAGCTGCTCAATAAATCATTTCAATTTTATCATCCATGAATATCTAAATCCTTCTTGAAATTACTACTTACTACTTAATCCTATTCTACCACTGCTGGTTATGAATACATTCATGGTCTCTCCGTCTTGATCTTTCTGTGCGTGAGAATTCTTATCTCCTCAATGTATCTTCTCCTAGAAGTCACTCCCTTCCCTTTATCACTTCTCCTATCCTGGATTTTTTCCAGCTCCATTAGATCATTCTTGAGAGGGGTAGTCAGAAATAGTAGAAAACCCAGTTTTATTGCCAATGTCCTTTGCCAGAATATATGCCCACATATCCCACTGGCCAAGAACAGCCCCTTCCCTGCTTGCCCCTGCAGGCCCAGGAAGGCCACAGCAGACGCCTGCCCCTGCAGGATATAATCCCTCATTAATAATGCCTTTCTTGTGCTCAGATGTCTTAGTTTGTAAAGCTCTTTCATAGGCATTTTCTCATTTGCTACAACTATCTTGAGAGATAGGCAAGGTAGATACTAGCATCCCCAAGTTATAGGGGAAAAAAAAAACCTAAAGGTTCGAAAGGTTAAATTAATTGCCCGATATCATAAAACTATCAGTGGCAGATGCAGAAACTGAACTTGGTTCTCCTGAGTTGTACCTGCCCCATCCACCCTCATTCTTCAGCCACAAGGCTACATGCCCAACTCCAAATATCTGCCTCAGATCCCCTCATTTTTTTTTGTGCACATGTTGGATTTGGAGCATGTGAAGCTTCAGGTAGGAACTGTTCCCTCCAGCAGCTATGGCCTATGTGACCCACGCATGGGAGGCTGACTCTCGCAATGTCTCTTCTGCCCCTGGTCCCTAGCCATTGTGGATGCTCTAAATAGTGGCATCTCAGTGCAAGTCTCAATTTCTGCCTAGCACTGAGCCATGCCCACAACAACACTCAATATATGTTAGACCACTTGCTAGAAGCTCTGCTATCCGCTTGTTTTCTAATTCACTGTCTCATTTGCCCTCTGGTTCATATGCTCTTTAAGACCTGATTTTAGGCTGAATTTCCAACAAATAATCCCACCCTTTCCAATTTAGAGACCCTGATATGACCTATTTCTTACTACTCTCAGCATTGTTTCCAAAAAGTATTTAGTGTGTGCAAACAATACCAGAGTCGCCCTTTATCCAAACATATGATCAAGGCTTTGATACAGCTAAGGGGACCCACGGTGCTTAACCCAAAAGAGAGTGAGGGTGGAGGGAAAAGGAGATGGTTCAGGTAAGGCTTCCAAGAAAAAAAAAACAGTGCCTGGGCCAGTCTTTAAAAACGAGTAGCCAGGAAGGCAGAGAGGAAAGAGTGTTCTAGGCAGAGAGTGTGGTACATGTGAAAACACAGAGCGTGAGAGCTTATGGCACTTTGGGAAACTCTGAGAAGGTTAGGATGGCCAGAGGGCAGGTTGGATGGGGCTGTTCTGGGGGATGAGTTGGAGAAGAGCATGGCCAGGTAAGGAAGGACCGTGTATGCCATGCAAAGGTGATTAGGCTCTACACTGAAGAGGATGGGCAGCCCCTGAAGAATTTTAATATAATATGATCGGATTTGTAGAAACACTCTGGATGCTTCAGGAGAATGGATCAGAGGGGATCTAAATCTATTAAAAGGCTGTTGCTTTAATCTGGGTGAGAAATTGTGAATGATGCACAGAATCTTGGAATATTAACACTGAAAGAGATCTTGCAGATGGATCATTTCATCCAAATGCTCTGTTTTAGAGATGAAGCGGGGGTGGAGGAGGAGATGGGCATCACTCTGCTGCCATCAGTGCCTCACTTGAGCCATTTATTAGTCCTTTCTCCCACAAGTGTATTAGTTTGCTAGGGCTGCGGTAACAAAATACCACACACTGGGTGGCTTAAACAACAGAAATTTATTTTCTCACAGTTCTGGAGGCTAGAAGTCCAAGATCAATGTGTCAACCAGTTGGTTTCTCCTGAGGCCTCTCTCCTTGGCTTGCAGAGGGCCACTTTCTCACTAGGTCCTCACATGGTCATCCTTCTGTCTATGTTGTCTATGTCCTAATAATCTCTTCTTAGAAGGACACCAGTCATATTGAATTAGGGCCCATGCTAATGACTCCATTTTAATAATTACAGCTTTAAAGTTCTTATCTCCAAATACACTCACATTCTGAGGTACTGGGGGTTAGAGTTTTAATATATAAAGTGAGAGTAGAGGGGGACACAATTCAGCCATAACTATGAGTAACAAGAAAGTGTACAGAGGAAGGAATGTTATGACAGGTGTCTGGTGTTAAAGGATGAATTCACAGCAGAAATAGTGAGAAAGGATAATCCAGATAGAGGGGAAAATGAGCAGTGTCTTTCCTGGAAAGTCAATCATATGACAAAGTCCCTTGGTCATGGAACCCACATCATGAACAGAGTCTTACATCCATGCTAACACTCACTCACTGTGCCACACAGGTACACAGTTCGCCAGAAGCCTCTTCAGTGGATCACCTGTGGCTTGTTATTCATACATCATCCCCATGCAGTAGTAGAAAACCAGAAGTAAGGGCCTCATCCATATGACTGAGGAATGTTAAATTGCCTCATCAGTAAAAGAATCTCAACAGTAAATGAATATTCTGCAACTGTCCCCATGGTGAAATACCATGCAGTTGTTATATTGTGATAATCCCATGACAATAGAGAAAGACTCGCAGTATAGTATTAAGAGATGCAACACAAAATTGCATTATAACTTTCATTCTGAAAAAAAAGTGGAAAACATTTCAAGAAGATGCCAGTAACAATGGTCTATGAAATCAATGGAACTAACATAACTAGTTTCCTAATTTTCTATATAATTATGTAAGAAAATACATTTATGAAAGTTTTAATCCTCCATCCATAATAGAGTCACTTTTTAAAATACCCTTTGTTTCCTAGTACAGTGTAAACAAATACTGTGGGTGTTTAAATCTCTAATGAAATTCACTACCAAGATAAAACATGTCCTCTATTCCATAATTATCAATTTCAAAATAATCAGTTACTGGGTTTTTTAAAATAGAAATCAAAGCAAGTGTTGTAATATGTATTTATATTCACCTATTTACAAAGTCACCTAATCTAACTTTCATAACACTTTGGTGATTTACTTTACTGTGAATAACTGTTGAATGGGATCAAACTGCTTTATAATTTGCTTTTTACTTATCAATAAGTCATAGACATTTCCCCATCTATTCATTATTCTGACATATCATTTTTATTACTGCCCACTATACCATTACACAGATATATTTTACTTTACCTAACCAAGTCCCTTTGATGGAAAAGTAGTGTTTTTTTTCCCCTTTCAGTTATAAATTAGACTGTAATGAACTGTGATGGTAAATCAAAGCATATATACATGATTATTTCCATTAAATAAATTCCTAGCAGTAAAAATTCTGAGTCAGACACATTCAAGACATAGGATATACATTGACTAATTACCTTCCAGAAATTTACCCTCAGGGTGCCTATTTTTCTCTCCAGTATTGAATATCATGATTTTAAAAATTCTTTTCTAATTTGAATAGAGCAAAATGGTGTCTCAATACTTTATGTCAAAGGCTTTTTGAATGTCTAAATATATTTTGTTCATTGGTTTACATATGCTCATTCACAGATTTTCCCCCTCGAAAAGCACATTTCTCCAACATTCAAAACTTGTTTTTTTAGTGTCTATTACATGTAAAGTTCTGTACTAAATACCTTTTCACACTGGGTTATATTTATTTTATGCTTACTGGCCCTATACTTTATCTTTCATTCTACTGTATTGCCAAGAATTACAGCGAAAATAACTTACCAGCCTGTTAATTCTCATGGCTGTCTCTGAAACTTCCTAAAAGATGTATGTTGCTAATCCACCAGTTAGCTGGTAACCATCAGTAATTTTAAGGTTCATATTTTAGCCAGTGGTTATACAGCTTTACCTCCAGAAACAGCTAGGTGGATGCTATATGCTCAAATGGTTTATTTACATCTAAGTTAACATTTTGTGCATGTATCATCATTTAACATACACCATCCAGCATGACAGCTACCAAAAGTAATTTAAAAGTCCAGCAATTTGTCTGAAGTGCCATTGCTAAAATGTCTCAGAGACACTAGATAATAATAATATATAGGGGAAAATGCCACTAAAGTAAGGAAATTCAAATTTAAGTTAAAAAATTAGTAACGATAATATGGAATATTCCTATAATTCAATACCATTTTCATTTACTAGTCAGGAGTCAATGGACTTAATTCAGTAACGGGAAAGTGTCTTCAGTGTTTAGAGTGTATTAATCATCATTCTCTCAGGAAAACGGAGCTCATGCTAGATGTTTCCATGGAAATGAGTAAATACAGGAAACCAGTTATAAAGGTGTTGGAAAAGTTGAGAGGCTAAACAAAGGATAATGAGATAACCCAGAGATTCGCAGCAACAGGAAGTTGTTACATCATATTATCAAAACCCAGAAGCCAGTGCGACAGGGCAGAAACTGGAAGCTCGAGATAGCCCCGAAGCAGAGAAAGGAGGGATAAAATATCCTGGCTTTTCCTTTTTCTTTTCTTTGTTTTTTTTCCAATCTCCCTCCTGGGCTCCTCATTGGTGAAATGTAGACAGAAGCCACTTAGTCAAGAAGCTTAGTAAAGGCAGTCTACAGGAGCAGTCCTGCTGGGATTTAGAGCAGAGTAGAGGAGATAGATATGGGATCTCAGATCAAATAAGCAAACGAGTGGCACAGCATACCAGCAAAGAGCTAGAATTTTGTCATTTGTTCATGGAAGAGAACCTAGTGCCTCAGTCTCTCCAGATGTTCAAAATTATTGCCCTTAAACCCCAGTCTCCCCATGAATAGATCTCCCACACCAGCCCCACATCCACTTGCACTATTAACCTGTTTGCATTTTGGCCAATGGGACTCACATTTCATCATCTTTGTCCATGAAGGCTGATCTAGACTTTGACCAGCTTTGAATTCTGTGTGCCTCTTCAAAGACTCTGGACTTTGGGCCCACATCCAGGCTTCTGACCTCTGCTCAACCCCATGGATCTGTCTGCACTTCCAGTTTTCTTCCCCCAAATCAATGGAACCATAAATAGAGTCTTAAATATATTAAAATTAGGATAGAAACTAATGTAATGACTGAAGAATTGTGTATATCTATCAATATTGGGAGGAGCAGAAGGGAATGTGTGATGGCGTAAATTAAAGCCTCATCTGATGCTGGAGGTTAATAGATAACATCAAGTTGATAAATCAAGATGGAGTTATAAGAGCATATAAATTAGAGACCTGGAGGCAACCAACAGAATTTAAAAACAGAAACAAAAAGAAATAAGATGGTTGCCTTTGAGCGGTGGAGCTGCAGGGTCAAACAAGAGTCCATTACTTTTCATTATAAACACTTCTATAGTCCTTAAATTTTTTAACCATCATAGATTCCGTACTCATATTTTGCACTTGCCGTTCCCTCTACCTGGAATACACTTTCCCTAGACGTACTCATGGTCGACTCCCTCATTTCTTTCGGGCCTTCTCCGAGCATCTTTTTTAAAATAGCAAATCTCTCCCCATCCTATGCTTTATTTCTCTACACACCACTTATCACCTTTAACATTCTGTACAATTTTTCTTATTCTTTTCTGTCTTCTCCAATTATGATGTAATTGCCATAGAAGCAGAGCCCTTGTTTTGTTCATTGGTAAATGCTAGCACCTGAAACAGTGACTGAGACTGTTGATGACTACATGAACAAATTGTGTGTGTGTGTGTGTGTGTGTAAAATTAATGACCAATAATTGTTTTAGAAAAATTTTTTGCCTGTTTGTTTTTTGTTTTGTTTTGTTTCACATTGAGCTAGCTCTTGGAAGATTAACTATGCCTGAAGTTTTCCAAATGGGTTACTCGTTTGTGCACTTTGTCCTTCAAAGATTCCTTTGAGTTCAGCCTAATAAAGCATCAGTCTGGTAGAAGTGCAGGGAACCAATGTCGCTAGAAAAAAGGAAAAGAAGTTCCTTGGCAGAACACTTCTTTACCCAAGTGGTCACAGTTTCCCCAGTGTGTCACCCAAGAAAAGAATCTTTAAAATGAGGGCAAGCTCCATTGAGAAATGGCATAACTGAACTAATACAACATCTTAGCAAGTGGTAGATGTTGTTTATTTTCTTACGATAAAACTTTTAATTATTTAAATCTGAAAAGCTAGAGAATTAAAGGTTAGACAGGCTTATTAATGTACAGATCTTTTAGATAAGAGAGTCTAAAAACTGCATCTTTCAGAGAATTTCATTATACTCAATGTGCTCTTATCCAATTTCTTCTGAAAAGACAAGTAATTCTTCACAAAGGAATCCGCAGATATTGACAGCACCGAAAATACCCACTCTCTTCAGTCTCTCAAAAGACTTCATCTGCAACTTTACTGGTGAGTCCTCCCACCAATGGGACTAAATCACTGACACAGTTGAGTAAGTAAGACACAGAATGCAGAGTAAGACATCTCAGTCTGAGTTCAAGACCAAGCCCAACGCTTACTATGATGTGACCTTGGAAAGACCTCCCTGCTCTGGGGACTGGTCCCTTCAAGCAGCAATTTCTTCATCTCTATGACATGAATAATGGAACCTACTGCAAAGAGTTGTAAAGATTAGATGGAATAAGGCATGTAAAATGCTTGCCACAGTGCCTACAGCTTAGTAAGCATTCATTAAGAAATGGGAATTTTTATGATTGTTATTTTTATTTGGTAGCTATGACATTTTGTAAAGTTAAGAAATGTCTCTCAAAAACAAATAAATATTAGATTCTAAATTTGATGTTATATCCATCACTTCACCAATACATTCCCTGAAAATTGCCAATCCTTAGAACATTTTTAGTAAACATGTTTAAGCTTTAATTATCTTTCTCTTCCAGAATAGAAGATATACCCTTACTTTTGACTCAAACAATTTTGCCCAGTATTAGTAGACTTGTACTTTGTTGAAAAAACAAGTGTTATGGTCCCTTGTGTTCTACTGCCAGTTCTCATGCTGTATCCTTTACAGTTTAGAATAATTAACAGATCTCCATCCATTGACTACCATTTTCTGGGTAATGATTAGATTCTAAGATGACCAACATCTATGTTTGGATTTCACCAAGCAGGCCAAATATTACTCAAGAGCTTGACTTGACCAGAAATATCTAAGAGAAAAAGGCCACCTCTTGCTTTCTCTTTCCGGGGGCAAACAATTCAGGTTACCAGCCAAGTCACTGACTAGACAGAGACTCAGATACCCTAGAATAAGGGTTACCAGATAAAAGAAGAATGCCCAGTTAAATCTGAATTTCAGAAAAATAAATAATTTTAGTATAAATATATCCCAAATATTGCATCATTACCTGAAACTCAAATATAATAGGTGTCTTATATTTTTATTTGCTGAATCTGCCAACCATGCCCAGAGTATAGAGACAATCACTAACCTCCCCGCTCTCCATCCCCCATGGTGCTATCTCCCCTACAAAATTTTGAGTTTCTTGAAGTGAGCCCTGCATCTTTTGGTCCCTGTGCC
Organism: Pteropus vampyrus; assembly: GCF_000151845.1. Taxonomy (NCBI): domain Eukaryota; kingdom Metazoa; phylum Chordata; class Mammalia; order Chiroptera; family Pteropodidae; genus Pteropus; species Pteropus vampyrus. The sequence goes on along the minus strand of NW_011888849.1, from coordinate 2,196,140 downwards.
TGGCACAGCATAGTTGCTCAATGACTGTGTCATGAATGAATGAATGATGCATTAAATCTTTGAGGACTCAGTGGTGGGTCAGGCTTTCAGATTGTAATACCTGTACTACTGCCCTGAGCCCAGCAGCAGCTTTACCCCAGCTTTTAATCCTGTATTTGTCCTGACTCCCAGCATCCCTGTGGACCGAAGAAAAGGCAGGTGATCTGAATTGTAAAACCAGACACTCCAAAGGTGATAATAAACAACGCAAGAGACTCAATAGGGAATAGAAGGGTCCATTGTTGATAGAGCTGGAGAAGGGGCCATTGTTGCTTAGTTCCATCATTGCCAACCAAAAGTATCCATTCTCAATATGGCCAGATAATCCAGCTTTTCAAGTGAAGACAGAAATTTTTGTATTTATGTGAAATCCTCCAGGTTTTAATAACAAACGATTAATTCAAAATTGTTTTATTAATACTCTATGGCCAAATAAAACACATCTGCAGGCTGGATTTGGCCCCCCAGCTCTCAGTTTATATCTCTGGACTTTGTAACTAAATTTTCTCTCTCTACAGAGTTTCTGCTCAGTTTATAAACTATTTTGATTTAAGTTATTGCTGTACTAAATATGTAACTTGAAGGCATCACACCACTTTTGTGGCTATTTAATCAAACTAATTTTATTTATTTATTTATTTTTGATTAATTTTTTTTTAGAGTGACATTGGTTAACTAAATCCAATAAATTTCAGCTATACACTTTAACAGTAAGGCATATATATGTTTACACTGTGTGTTCACCTCCCATAGTTAGATTTCTTTCTGTTACCACATATTTGACCCCCCTTACCCCGTCTACCTCCCCCCTCCCCTCTCCCCCTCCCATCTGGTAACCACTGGTCTATAGTCCATGTCCATGAGTCTCTGTCTGTCAAACTAGTTTTAAAATAGTGCTAAAGAGATCAAGGACAGAGGAGCAACCATCCTATTTTTAAAACAGAACATTTCACTCTCAGTATTGACCAGTCTTCCCTGAATACTCATGTCATTGGTTACATAAAGATAAGAAAGGGGAAAAAAAAAAAAAGTACGGATGGTGCAACATAAACCATCTCAACTCCTGGAAAGCCCACCCAGAAGATGATCTTTCAATATCATGAAATCATGTGTGTTGTTACCTAGAACATAACGTTTTAAAATATTTAAACTACCCTAATGAACCATTTCAAATCCAAAAGTTCTTTCTCCATACTGTGCTGTCCTTTCATTGTGGTTTTTATTATCTCTATTGCCTATTTTCTAATTGTAAAAATACTTTCATAGTATCCTTCAGCTTGTTGAGCTCAAATATGTGGGTTACCAATTCTATTTTTTAGTCTGTTGACTCTCCCTCATAGAGTAATTCTTCCTTATGAATTGGTGTTTTTCACTGTAAGCATATTTTTAACAGGGATTCTTTTTTGTGGGGAGGGGAGTACCTATGGAAATCCCATGTATCCTGTTAAAGAAGTGTTGCTACAGAGAGATTTCATATTTGTTCCTACAAATTTCACTGAGTTGTTACCTTTTTTATGTCTTTAGATTGAAGATTCTGGGACTACTTGGATAAATACACACTTGAACTCCACCTACACAAGTCACAAGACTGAGTCTCCGATTTCTCAAGGGCAGAGAAATGTTTTGGATCACTTCCCTAGGTGAGCAGACAAACTCATTTCACTAAAGGTACAGCCCTTTAGGTATTCTCCGTGGAGGGGTCTCAGGGATCTTCTTATGTTACAAGAGTCCAAGGCCATACCTTCTGTCCTCAAATGAACGTAAATATTAACTCCCCAGCTACTAGCCCCTTCAGTCTGTTTCCAGACCTGTATCTTCTTGAGCCATTGTGACATGAGATTATGAAGTTACACATCTGGCTTCACATTCACTCATCGGTTTTGGCACCCAGGAAATTCTCTTTCTTTATTTTTAGCTTTGCTATTGCATTTAAATTTTTTATTACAATATTTTGTCCTGCATTTACATGTTCTTGGAGTGAGGAAAGAAGATAACACAGGGTAGGTCAGTAAGCCATATAACGAAAACCCAGG
>NW_011888849.1:2183048-2191498 GCF_000151845.1 Pteropus vampyrus | reverse complement strand
CAAACAAATGAATTTAGCCCATAGACTGTACTTTGTCAACTCCTGATCAAAATGATGAGTATATGGATGTTTGCTATACAATTCCTTCAATTTTTCTGTGTTTTAAAGCTTCCATAATAAAATGCTAGAAAAAATATGTCTATGAATAATCCAAAGGTTTTAACTATTATGCAAATATTTAAATATTAAAATCTTATAAATCGTCCCTAAGTTTTTGTTTTTATCTATGCTCTTTGATATAACCTTCAGATGGTAAAAGTTCAATATCAAATTTTCTGAAATGTCCTTAAGTTTGGGCAATGAAATTATCTTGAATAGGAATGATTCATCCAAAATGATTAGTACTTTACACCAGAAAAAAGAAAAATTTCCTCCTACTTTTCTCTCCCAATGCCTCACAGTGACTTTCAGTTCACTGTGACCTTTTCTTTCCTGTCAGGGAAAGAAAGGTGCACGTTTCCATGACACTATTATTTTGTATACAGTGTATGCGCCTTTTTTCAATGCTTTTTTAAACTTTCCATATTTAAAGCTGACATTAGCAGTAACTTTTTAAAGTTATGTTATTTCCCTTTAACTATTTCCACCTGCATGGTGCTTAATGTAATTTGACTTTTTTTTCTTCACGATGTAGATTTTTTAAAACTACTTTTTCAGGCAGTTGTGACACTGGCTACTTTAAAATATTAAAAAGAATCTAAAATTGTAAGCATTTATAATATCAGCCTACTGGACAGAGCAAGATGACAATCAGGCAATAAGATACCCTTTAGGATCTGTATAGCCTTCTTGAATTGCAACAGAAAAAAAAAATCCGTTTTATAGTCGCTGGCTTAATTTGTAATCCAAACCAGACATTAGGAGACAATCATAGTGTTTTTGTCCCTGAAAGAATTTTTCTCTCAGGCCTTTGAAGTCCTTCTGGTTTTAGGGCCAACCGTTCTCCATAGAAAACAAAAAATGAGAGCAGCAAGAAAAACAGTCTATGTTGTAGAATCATGCCAGCCACCACAGTCACAAATGCTTCTCTTGTGACTCCCAGCTCTTCTGGATGCTGAACACTACCTGTCTGCCAAAACTGAGGGGACTGCCCAGCCTTCCTGCCTCAGGCTCTTTTCTGGAGACCCTTGATGTGAGACCCAAGGGATCTCCCCAGAGGAACTGGCCCTCTTCCTGTACTGCAGTCACCTGCACTAAGCATTCATAGTCACCCACCTTGTTCTGCAGAGTCATCATTTTAAATGAAAAAACTGAGGCTGAGAGAAGTTAGATTACCACACTGTCTTCCATCCTGCTGCCATGAACCCCCACTTCAGAACTCTGTCCAGTTACCACCATTCCTGACAAGATAGCTATCCTGAAAATGCCTACTTTGTGAAATAGTGCAAAGAGTACAAACACTGAAGTCAAGTCGATCAGGATTCAGCTCTCATGACTGCCACTTGTAAGGTATGGATTCTTGTCAAGTTACTTAACCCTGCTGTGGTGGATGGATCATGGCTCCTAAGATATATCTGCATCCTAATACCTGGGACCCGTGAATGTTACCTTATTTGGTAAAGTTTTTGCAGGTATGATTAAGGATCTTAAAGTGAAGAGATCATCCTGATTTTCCAAGTGGGCCCTAAATGCCATCATAAGTTTCCTTAGAAGAGATAGACAGATAGAAATTAGCCACCACGCACACAGAGAAGAAAGCATATGAAGATGAAGGTAGAGGCTGGAGTGATACAGCCACAAGCCAAAGAACGCAACAGCCACCAAAAGCTGAAAGAGGCAAGGGATGCATGCTCTCATGAAGCTTCCAAAAGGAAGCCTCCTGCTGACATCTTGATTCTAGGCTCTGGACTTCAGAATTGTGAGAGAATGAATCACTGTTGCTTTGAGCCACCAACTTTGTGATAATTTGTTACAGCAGCCACAAGAAACCAAAACACCTGCTAAGCCTCAGTTTCCTCATCTTTTAAACAGAAATAATAATATATGCCTTTCTGGGCTGTGTTGATAACAAAAAATTAACAAATGTAAAATACTAGTTCAATCTCTAGCACATGGTAGGCATACAATACATAGCAGCTATTATTTCTATTATAATTATCTTCATTATTTTTTAATATGGATAAAAGAATATGGGCTGCTTATCCTAAACTCATCACCATTGTTTTAAAAATCAGTCAAATCAAATTCCTAATGGTATTATCTTTGTATAGGAAGAACTGCGTATTTATGTATAGTTTTGTATCAAAGTGCTGCCTTTCATCAAAAAGCTGTCCTCTATACTGTTGATAAACTATGAAGTGCCAAATCTACTAATGCCAATAATTAAATAAGCCATGTTGCATTTTTCCAAGTATTTAATTGTATGGTTTGTCATAAATTACATGTTTAAAATGGAAAATAAACATTTCCAGCTGTTTTGAGGACAGGAAATCTAAATTCAAACTGCTGAATTCCAGAAAAACTACAGATCTTTTAAATATGCCACTATTTTTTTTTAAACCAATGAGAACTCTTGCTTATTCAAAACTCGAACATTCACTGAGGTATAATTAGGGGAGAAGGGGAGTTTTAGGTGATAAGAGGTTGCCCCTCCAAACACAGAATTGTAGTATGTAGGGAGTAATCATTTATTTAACCAATGATTTTTAAGGTGCTATACCAGGCATTGAAGGATACAAAGGTGAATAAGACAGAGCTTCTACCTTAGACAGACTAATACACAGTGAAGGACATTGAAATATAAGCAGATAAATTAAAATTCAGAATTATAGTGAAGCTAATATTTACCAAGTATCTGCTATGTGCCAGACATTGTATAACACCTTACATATGTCATCACATTTAATCCTTACAATAACCTTATGAAGTGAAGATTTAGCCAGGTTAATTCTCCAAAGTTCACATAGCTAGTTTAAGGAGAGTCTAATCCCTGAACCCTCTCTCTTAACCACTACTGCAGAGGTATAAAGTACATAATATGAGAACACAGAAAAGGAAGAAACTTACTGTGCCTGAGGGAAGTGGATAGGTTTCATCCCAGACATACATTTAAGCTGGATCAAGGATAAATGGTTAGAAGGACTGGTCTTCCTAGGTGGTCTCCCATTCAAGTACTAACCAGGCCCGTCCCTGCTTAGCTTCTGAGATTAGACAAGGACTTTGTTTTTTAAGGTGGGGGAAATGTCAGAAGGCATTCTAGAAGGAGAGAAGAGCCTTTGCAAAGGTCAGGCATCAACAAAGAGCGATATATTCAGGGTGGCTGGAGTGCCAGTGAGGCTTAGTGGTCAGCAGTAGTATGCTGTATGCAAAGAAGGGCATCAAATGATTACAGGCTGTGAGGAGAGTCAGGGTCAGAATTGCATTTTAGAAAGAGGCCTAAGGATCCATGTGGAGGATGGGCTACACAAAAAGAAGTCAAGCTCAAGGGCAGGGATTTCTGGTGCAAGATGGGAATCAAAGCACTACCCACCAATTCCCATTGGAATAATCAAGCAAATACAAAAGGAAACATTTTACATTACTGTTGGAAATCAAGAGAAGATGCCATCTACATACCAGAAGGCACTATGGCAGAAGACATACCTGATCTCGCTGGTCAGACTCATCTAAAAATGTCTGAAAAAAATTGAAGTTCAGCTCACACCCTCCCCCGCTCCCCTACTAAGTTAATAATAGACAAAATAAGAATTTAATGGGAAGATTTTTTCAAAGAGAAAGATAATATTAGGATATATGGCTAAAAGGGAAAATTTAACCAAGAATATAGTCATGAATGATTATGCACCAGATAACATAGCATCAAAATAGATAAAGCCAAAGCTTCTAGAAATACAGAAAAAAGTTCAAAATTGCAACCATAATAGGAGGCTTTAATATACCTCTTTCTTCTTAATAGATCTAATTAACAAAAGAAAACATGGTTAATGTATTAAAGTATAATTGAAAGCTTGAGTTAAATATCACACTTTGAATCCCATAAACTTTAAATTGTATCACATCCTAATCAACAAGAAAATCTCCACACATTCCAAAAGCTAAAAATTGTCCAGCCTATATTTACTAACCTCAGTGCAATTGATAAAAGGGAAAACAAACAAAAAGTAAACTATTTGGAATTATTAAACACTATATGAAATTGTTTGGGCCACAAAAGAATATAAAATTGCAGTTACAGATTCTTCAGGAAATAATTAGAACACTACATATCTAAACTTGTGGAGAAAAGTACTCAGAAGAAAATGTGAAGCCTCAAGTATTTATATTAAACCAACAAAAAAATAAAAATTACTTAAATAAACTTTATTCAAGAAGCTGTAATAGTTACCAAAAAATAAATTTAAGGAAAATATAAGGAAAGATGAAATGCAGCAGCTCACAGAGTAAATTAATTGAATTTAAGAAATGGTTCATTTTTAAAACCAGTAAAACTTATTTCTGACAAGTTTAATCAATGTAAGAAAAATATAAATGTACAACATAAGAAATGAGAAAGGGCATACAAACACAAAAAAATTTTCAAATCTCTATTAAACAGACAGTTTTCTGAAACTACATTTATATATTAAAAAATGTTTAATGAAAAAATGATAAGCCTAGTAGTATAATAAACAAAGAGGGAAAATTTTTAATGTATAAAAAAATATTCCCCCAAAGATATCATGTCATAGCCCCATGTGGTTTCACAGGTAGTTTCTTGCAAATCTTAAAGATTGTTCTTTAGCATATACATAACATATGCTAAAGAACATAGAAAAAAAGGGGAATGTTTCCCATTTCATTTTACCAAACCTGAAAAAATGCAAAATCACATAATTATCAAACATATAGAGACTTAAAATCCTGAATAAAATATTAAAAATTATAATCCAGAAGTATATTTTTAGAATATCTTAATTTATAATTCAATTAATGTAATTCACCATGTTAAACTAAAAATATAAAGGTATGTGATTATCTCAAAGGACACAGAAAAAGCATTTGACATGCAATTCTCAGCAAACTAGGAATAGAAGGGAACTTTCTCAATACGATGAAAAATACCTATGAAAAACCTAAAACTAATATCAAACTCATTGGTGAAAGTCTGAATGTTTGTCAGCTAAGATCAGGAACGAGACAATAATGTTTACTCTCATCAGTTCTAGTCACCATTGTATTAGAGAATCTAGCCAGTGAGACAGCCAAGAAAAAGAAATTAAAAGCATCCAAATTGGGAAGGAAAAAGTAAAACTGTTTTTATCTACAGATGGCCTGTTTGTCTATATAAAAATATAACAGAATCTATAAAAATGCTACTAGAACTAATAAGGCAGTCTAGCAACATTGCAGGATACGAGAACAATACGTAAAAATCTATTGTATTTCTATATATATTAGTAGTGAAAATTAAAATTGAAATTTTAAAAATAATATCATTCAAAATAGCAACAAAAAATTAAATATTTTAGAGAAATATCCTACACAAGATGTGGAAGACCTATCCGCTGAAAACTACAAAACAATGAGGAAAAAGTTAAAGAACTAAATGCATTGACAGATATATATATTTCTGGGTTAGAAAACTCAGTGTAGTTAAGATAGCAATTTTTCCCAAACTAATCTGTAGATTCAACACAATCCCAATTGAAATCTCAATAGTTGTATTTATTTACTTATTTATTTTTAAATAAAATAACAAGTTAATTCTAAAATTCATATGGAAATGCAAGAGACCTAAAATAATCAAAACAACTCTGAAAAAGAACAAAGTTGGAAGACTCACACTAACTGATTTGAAGTCTCACTAAAGAGCTACAATAATCAAGACAGTGTAGTATTGACTTAAAGATGAATAAATTGATCAATGAAACAGAACAGAAAATCCAGAAGAAAAAATGCACATACGTGGACAACTTATTTTTGACAAAGGTGCAAAGGGGTAAAAATTCTACAAAAAAAAAAAAAAGTTTTTTTGACAAATGATGCTGGAAAACTCGAATATCTCTATATAAAAAAACAGCAACAACTGATCTATATACCTTGTACGATATACAAAGATTAACTCAAAGTGGATCATAGACCTAAATGTAAAACCTAAATGTATAAAATTTTTAGAAGAAAACACAGGAGACTATCTTCGTAACCTTGGGTTGAGCATAGATTTCTCAAGTATGACAATGAAGTACAATCTATAAAAGAAAAAAATAGATAAATTGCACTTCATTGACATTAAAAACTTTTCTTCTGCAAAAGACACTTAAGAAATAAAAAGACAAGCTACAGAAAGAAAATATTTTCAAAGCATATACCTAATAAAAGACATATCCAGGATATATAAAGAACTCTCAAAATTCAATAGTAAGAAAACAAAGAACCCAATTTTTTTTAATAGGCAAAAATATTTCAACAGCCACTTCACCAAAAAAGGTATATGGATGGCAAATAAGCACATAAAAAGATGTTCAACGTTACTGGTCATTATAAAAATGCAAATTAAAACCATAATGTAATACCACTACAGACTTTTTAGAATAGCTGAAATTCAAAAGACTGACCATAGCAAGTGTTGGCAGGGATATGAAGAAACTGAAACTTTCATACAATGCTGAAGGAAATGTTACATGGTACCACCGTTTTGAAAAATAGGCTGTTTCTTAAAAATAAATACTCTTCTCAGTTTTTCCACCATCAATTGTTTTGCCCATTCTAGAACTTCATCTAAACGGAATTATACAGTATGTATCATTTTGTGGAAAGCTTCTTTTACCCATTAGAATGTGTTTGAAATGGATCTGTGTTTGCTTTCATGATATATTCCAAATCCAAATATTTCTCACCACCTCTACCACTACTATGTTGGTCTAAGTCAGCATTATCTATTGCCTGGGTCACTGCGATAGTCTCCTATGTGGTGTCTCCGCTTTTATCCTTGCCTCCTACAACCTATTTTCCAAAGAACAGCTGAAGTTACCTTTTCAAAAATGCAAACCTCATCATATTACTGCTTTCCTCAGAAACTTCCAATGTCTTTAAATAAAATAAAGTACAAATTCCTTACCATAATATGCAAGCCCTTTCATGATCTGACTTCCAGCTACCTCGTCAACATCCATGTCCTCTACTTTCCTGCTTGCTCATTCTGCTCAGCATTGCTGGCCTCCTTGGTGTTATTCAAATGTGCCAAAATGTTCCTCATCAGGGCCTTTCTTTTTGCTGTTCCCTCTGCATGGAACATTCTTCCTCCAGATACTTTCCCCCTCATTTGTTCAGCACCCTATCAGAGGCAACTTCCTCGAAAACTGTGTCTAAAATAACATGCTGCCCATCATTTTCTACCTGTTGCCTTCCCTTACTTCACTGTACACATTACTACTTGACTTCATATTTAATATATATTGGTTTGTTTCTTTATTGTCTCTCCAATATACTCATTCACACACATATTCACATACACATACACTATTTTATTTATCACTACATCCCCAGCACCTCAAAAAGTGCCTGGCATATAGTAGAAGCTCAATAATTTGTTGAATTCGTAAACTTCCTGTAGACTTCTGCCTAAACTTGAGTTATACTAATTTACCATTCTTTACTATTTCTTCTGCTTTTCCTAAGTTAATAGTTATGGCAGACATTGTTCATTGTCTACCCGTCACTTAAACTTCACACCCCACTTCCATAGCAATAAAACTTTGATTAGTTCAGATAACCATAGAGCTATCAGTCTATCCCAGTCCCAAGCAAAGAATCATGATTCATCTAAACCAGTCCTGGTAATGCTATTCTACTTTGCCACAGGTTGTTATACAGTTAACATGTGTTCTGATTTTGTCAAAAGAAAAGTTAACCAAAAGATTTATCTTCTCAAATAAAAAGACAGAGTTTTGGAAGTCACTAGTCTTTAGTACCTGTCTCTTCCTTCTTTCTTGGGATATGGGTGTGAAGATATAATATTTAGGGCTGTGGCAGCTATCTTATAACCATGAAATGACATGCCTGAAGACTGAAAGTCAACTCAATGAGGACAGCAGAATGGAAAGGTAGAAAGACAGTAGGTCCTTGATGACATCACTGCACCAGTGATTAAACCTAGAACTGCCCACTTCTAATGTTCCTATTAAATAAACAGTAAATGTTCTTATGGTTTAAGCTATTGTTAGTTAGATTTTCCTTTATTAATAGTCAAATGAAATTCTAATTAATTCAATTATTTTATTTGTGAATGTGTTTTGAAGACAAATGTCTTGTCCTTTATGTAAAACATCCTGAATATAGAACAAGGGGAAGGAAGGAGGGAGAGAAGGAAAGGAGAAACAACTCAACTAACTTGTGGATGAAATAATCCTAGAAGTTGGCTGAATTACAAGAAGGATCAGAAAGCAAAGAATATATACATATTTAATATCTTTCTCACTCATCACTTAGTCTCAACCCCCTCCCCTCTGTCTTTGTCTCATTCCTTCTACTAA
>NW_011888849.1:2176938-2180513 GCF_000151845.1 Pteropus vampyrus | reverse complement strand
CAATAACTCGTTAACCATTCTCACCCAGTTGTCATCCTCCACCTTCACTCAGAACCACTACTACCCCCAATACCAAATCAAAAATAGGTGTTTTAAATCAGAATATAGATTGGCAACCAATAGCATTTATGCCATACCAAAATTGAATACCAACACATGCCCACCACCCTGCTGCCCTCTGACAGTTTGCTACCTGGCTCAGTGACAAAAATTGATAGCCAGCATGCTTCTTCCTCCACTCCAGTGTTAGTGGGCTGTCTTGCTCCATCTCTGTTTGGAAATTAGGCCAAAGAGGCTCTCCATGAGCCGTCTCAACATGCCAAAGGGAAGGGAGGAGGAATTTTGGCACCCTGATTTTAAAAGGGTGCCAGACTATGATATAAAAGGAAAACAAAATTCTTCTCCAAATGTGGACACTGCCTGTTTTCTTTATTGTAGTCATTAGCTGATGTCTTTGGCAGACAACACATCAAATAACCTTTTCCAGGATGGGCTTATAGTCTTAGAAATATATTATCCAAAACAAAAACCTAAACTTCTAATTGTTTCTCAGTTTGCACCCCCACATTCACCAAGACACCTCACTTTTAAAAATATCTTGTTAACAAAGCAAGAGCCAAATTTATACTCCTGCTGTCCCCTTACCAATGGCAAGTAATTCAGATTTTTACTGTTCTTTTTGGTCTATTTTCTTAACCCCTCTAATGTAAAGAAACACTTTTTGTCACCACTTAACTACTGTATTTTCCATTTTCTGTTTCCTGGCCTCATTTTTCCTGTCCTCTACCTAAACAAAGGAAAATTTTAAAACTAAACTGAATTGTGGGTAATCTGTAATTGAGATTTTAAGGTGAGTTTGTTAAAATTGCATATAAGTAGGATTTGACTCAATAGATCATTTATTTCTTTATAAATCTGAATATAGATGTGTTTAGTGTTTATTATAAAGTGTTTTTAAGGAGAAATGTAAAACATTTTCTCAGGAAACTTATATTTTGAAAGGTTGCACACTCAAATTATGCCAATGTCACATTATGATAAGGTAACAAAATTGAACTACTATAAACTTTTTTCTACTGGATTTAATAACATTAATTTAATAGGCAATCCAAAGCTCCAACTTCAACTTTAATCAGTTCCAATGTCAAATCTCTGGTTATTATATGCTCTACTTAATGAGTAACTAGCTGGAGAGGAAGATCTCAGTTTGATTGCAGCATGATATGTACAAACCAGACCACTGGTTTTTCTATTTTTAACACAGTTAAAGAGTAAAAAATATGTTTTAAAAGGCCATGGAAAAATATCACACAGTTAGGAGAATTGAAAAAATAAATGCTTCTAATTACAGGCTAAATTACTCTCATATTCTGGGCTTGATTTTTCCTTAGGGTCTCAAAAGATATAATATGACATTGAGCTACAGGAACAATAAATAACTTCCACCACCCTCTATATTATTTAAGCTTTGGTTATTTAATATGCGGACTAAGCCAAACAGATTCAAGCAAATCCATGTTTTGTTATTAACCTTTTCCTAAGAATTAATCAATATTTGAGTCTCAATTCTACTGTCATGAGCTATGTGACATTAAAAATACGATTAGCTTTTCTGGGTCTCAGTTTTCTCATTTGTAAAATAGAAATAATAACCCACCTCACAAGGCTGTTGTGAGGATTAAATGAGAGAATATATATGAAATACCTAGTTCAGTGCCTAGAATCTAGGGAACTTCCTTCAAACCCCTCCCCATCTCTAAACTTCCATTCTTACTATTATGAGCCAATAGGGATATATGTGAGCATCCCTTTTATCCCTCTGTAGAAATTAGTTAAATGAGTATCTTTTCATTTATAGATGTACTTGCAAAAATATCATGTGCATGTAATTCTAATTTGCATTAATAGCATTATAGATTTCATTATTTTTCTTAGTCTTTTTGAGGGGGGGTTGAGGCTTGGAGTTCTTTATTGTTTATTATTGTGGTTTGGGAAAAATATAAAATCTGGTATAGTTCTTCATAGCCCCTTTTCAAACGCAAATTCAAAAGTGAGATTTTTTAAGTCAGGTATGCCCAGACTTGCTTGGAACAACTTTATCTGAAGAGATTAGATGTACATGAAAAGCAAATACATGATGAAAGAGTGCAGGGGTTTGTTTGTTTGTTTTTATATATAGAGACCTTTTTTTTTCCTTTTCTTTTTTGGCAGAGGTAAGTGGGTGGGGTGGATGCCCCAAGTGCCCAGGGTTGAGTTAATCGTATTCTTCACTTCACGGCCCATTATCATTGTTGTTCTGTGCAAGGCCTCACCCTTATTTTATGTATTTATTCCCGTTAGTTTCTATTTCTCATGCCTTTCTCCTTCATCCCCCCATAGGCAACCATGCTAATGAGTGGAATGGGTATCTTTTGGCTTGTTATTGGACTTATAAAACATGTTGTTTTATGTAAAGATAATTTTAATTTCTTTAAATGGTATTATGCTATATCTTTCCATTTCTTATGTTTTCACTCTACACTAATGCTTTTAGTTCATCTATATTGCCACTGTAAATCTACTTAGCTATTTCTAATTCTTGCTTTGTTCTCATGTATTCAACCACATTTTACCCAACCACTTTCCCAGTAATAGACACTCAAGAGAGCATCCAACCACCTATCTTATATATAATGCTGAAATGAAAATTCTTATACGAGTTCCCACATTTACTTGTGTGAAATTTCTTTGGCATACATATCCAGGAGCAATTTTGCTACATATATATATAGCAAAGGTATATATACCTTTAATTTTATTGAGTACTGCTGAATTACACTTGCTACCAGTACCAGAGAGTTCCTATAACTTTAAACTTGCCCTAATATAGCTTTCTAATAAATGGAAAGTGGTATCTCATTGTTTTAACTTGCATTTCTCTAATTATTGATGCAGTTGAATGTCTCTTAATTTGCTTATTGGAGTGTCCTGTACTGTAGATTAGGCAATTCATGTTCCTATCCTTTGCACATTTTCCTATTAGAATTGTCTTTTTTTGTTGTTGACTTGTACGAGTTTCTTGGATATATTAGATATTAATTTTTTGTCAATTTTAAATTTTGAAAATATATTCTCATTATATCATCTACTATTTTTGTCCATAGTTTCCTTTGTAGAAATCCTTAATTTTGACGTAATATCATTGTCTTATACTTTATGCTTTTGGAGTTTTGTTGTCTTCCCTTGCCCCTGGCTCGCAAAAAAAAAAAAAAAATTATCCTAAGTTTTCTTCTACTAGTTTTATAACTTACCTTTCTCATTTTAGTCTTTCAACCATCTGGAATCCTACTCTTAGGTAGGGATTCAGTTTTATTTTTCTTCATATTTGGAGCCAGTTTTCCCAACAACATTGCTAATAAAACCGATCATCTTCATTGCATATTAAATTCTGGTGTCACCTTCATTGCATATTAAATTCTCAGTATACAGGGTCTGTCTCTGAGCTTTTAGTTATATTCCTTAGATCTGTCTATTCTTGTACCAATACCACACTGTTTTTATTATTATGGTTTATAATGTGTCTTAATATCTCAAAG
>NW_011888849.1:2172501-2175594 GCF_000151845.1 Pteropus vampyrus | reverse complement strand
AGAGGATGCAGAGCAACTAGAATTCTTATACACTGCTGGTTGGGAATGTATAATAGTGCAACCACTTTGAAAAACTGGCAGTTTCTAATAACATTTATCATATACATCCTATGACGCAGCAATTCTACTTTTAAGCATCTAACCAAGAAAAACTTAAATACAAATCCACTCAAAGACTTGTGCACGTCTTCAAAGCAGTTTTATTCATAACAGCAAAAATATTGGAAACAGCCTACATGTCCATCAATGAGAAGATAAACAAATTGTGGTATGTACCGTGGAATACCACCCCACAATAAGAAGAAATGAACTACTGATGCTCCCAACAACATGGGTGATCTACAGACATTATGCTGAGTAAAAGAAGCAAGACACAATAATCTAAGATGGTTACCGTGGTTGCAGCTGAGGCAGAGGTAAGGGGAAGAATAACTGAGAAGGGCTATGAGGGAACTTTCTAGGAGAATGAAAATGTTCTAGGTCTTGATTTGAGTGGTGTTCACAAAAGTACACATGGGTAGAGTCATTGAGCTGTATACTTAAAATTTATGTATTTTATTATATGTAAGTTTACCTCAATAAATGACTGAAAAAAATGTAAACACACATGCATGACTGTGCACACACACGCATACACACACACACACACCTCAATTCTTAGAAGTTCCTTTCTAATGATTGCTATAATTGTTTTAAATTACTCTCACTTCTCCCATAAAAGTGAGTATTTAGGTTTCTAATACCACCTATGTTGTCTAATCCTTCTCAGAGAAAAACAATTGAATTGCTTCAAGGGACACATCTCAATGTCAATGATTCCCATTCGGTGTTTTCCAGTTGTCTTCAAAAACCAACACTGTTTATGTTCCTTTTCTCCAAAAACAATGAATTACTGGAATCTGTGACAGCAGTTTTCAAACTGGCACCCAAGGGGCAGTTTGGCAGTTTCAGAGGAAAAAAACAGTGAAAGTATTTTGTTCACACAATAAATTTGAAGTTTAGATTATATTTTTCACAGTGAGCCAACTCTAGTCTTAAAAATTGTGCTATTCTTAAAAGTTTCATATGCTTTAAGGATGGCATGTGTTAATACATCTCAGATAAAATTCAGTAAATGGGGTAAAGTTCATCTGAACTTACTTTTTTTCATCATTTGGCATCAATTTTCATGTTGGTAAAATTTGTAATTTTTTACTATTATGTTGAGTTATATCTATGATTCAAAATATATATCTGTCAATAAAATTGCAATAAAGCTGGAAATATATATGTACATACGTATATAACAAAGCTCAATAGTGGTTCATTAAGGAATATGAATAGTGATAAAAATTATAACAGAAATGTTATCATTAAGAATTATATCACAAGTCTACAGGGTGAATACAGAATTTGAGATGGTTTAGGGACATCTCTGAATATGATTATTCCGTACAAAAACTGCAAAAGAAAAGTGCAACTAAGTATGATGACTGATATCTGAATATAAGATTTTTAAAAACTGACAACCCATTTTCTCTCAGTGTCCAGAGCATTATCTGTTATGGAAATTTGTCAGATACTTCATGCCATTAAAACACTAGGGTTATTTTTAATTAAAGTACCATGATCTCTCCAGTAAGCCAAATATACACAAAATAATGCTTTCCATTCTTAAAGTGAGGAATTTTGGTTGCTAAAGGCAAAAAAAAAAGGAAAAAAGTTAACATTACAGAGGCATTACTCAAAGTTCCATTCCTTGTAGTAAAAGCAGAAGTTGGAGTGTAATAAGAGCCAAAATCAATAAAATTGATGCCTTTCTCTTAGAAAGAAAGCATAATGAGCTACTAAGCAAACTCCTTTATCAAATAACACATTGAATTTTGAATATCTGGAATATAGCTATGGAAGGCAATTATCGTCATATATCCAGGCTGAAAGATACTTCACTGAATAGTTGCTCAAAACCATTGAAATTATGAATCAATTCAACATTATTTTAGATGATTATATACATAATTAAATACATTATACATTATATATATATTACCTACATCTCTATTCAATGATAGAGATGCACCTAATGGCTTTATAGGTTTATCATTGAAAATGCATGCTATAAAGAAGAGACTATGGTTAACAATTATTTTGTGAGTTCATGATGTTAACTGGAAAATGTATGGTGGATTTAGTAGTAATGGAATACCACTATATATTAGAGCAAGGGATGTGCTGCTAAGCAAATAAAGGCTGTGGCACCTAACCGCCAATCCACAGGCTGCTGTTGTCAGTTACAGAGCACAGTAGGCTATCTCCGTATAGCACCTGGTCCTCACTCAATGTGAAAGACTAGCAACACTTGTGACAATGATCAATGTTAAATATTTTAAATTTGCAAGGAGAAGTAATTTCAAAAAGAGTAAAACTGTATTTTTTCATGCTGAAGTGTGCCAGGTGATCGCACGAGTGTGTAAAATGAAGACTGAGAAGAAAATGTTGTTCCATCTATTCTGAATAGGATGATCGATTCTGCTCATGATGTAAAGACCATTTTAAAATTTTCAAATGGCTTCCTTGAGCTGCTTATCTCAGATGTATACCTAGTATCTTGACTAGCCAGAACCTCTTGTTTAAGGTACAAATATCATGATGTTTATAATGCTGAAATTAAAGTACTAAGATTTCATAAAAAAACTGAATTGTAGTAAAAGCGGTTCAATAGTCAAGATATCACTCTGACAACACTTGATCTCATTACTCTTTTTAAAAAAGAACCAGATGCTCCAACAGAATATCAAGAAATATTTCTTAGAGCCACACACAACCAAAGAGTGTGTCATTAGACATTCAAACGTTTGAAATATTTGAAACATTAGCATCTGACCGAGAAGAGAACCAAATGTGCTGTTCAGAGAAAAATCTTTCTGACATTTTTGGATCTGTATTCAATCCAAACATCCAAAACTATCTGACAAAGTCTGCAAACATTCATTCTCACTTCTGATGACTTGTAATTGTGAATTAGCATTTTCTAATTTAGAAGACAATAAAGAGTAAGGAAAGAAAACATTTGCATAAAGTCTGACATACAGTTCAGGTCATCCATGATCAAAC
>NW_011888849.1:2157564-2172451 GCF_000151845.1 Pteropus vampyrus | reverse complement strand
AAAAATTGTGCTATTCTTAAAAGTTTCATATGCTTTAAGGATGGCATGTGTTAATACATCTCAGATAAAATTCAGTAAATGGGGTAAAGTTCATCTGAACTTACTTTTTTTCATCATTTGGCATCAATTTTCATGTTGGTAAAATTTGTAATTTTTTACTATTATGTTGAGTTATATCTATGATTCAAAATATATATCTGTCAATAAAATTGCAATAAAGCTGGAAATATATATGTACATACGTATATAACAAAGCTCAATAGTGGTTCATTAAGGAATATGAATAGTGATAAAAATTATAACAGAAATGTTATCATTAAGAATTATATCACAAGTCTACAGGGTGAATACAGAATTTGAGATGGTTTAGGGACATCTCTGAATATGATTATTCCGTACAAAAACTGCAAAAGAAAAGTGCAACTAAGTATGATGACTGATATCTGAATATAAGATTTTTAAAAACTGACAACCCATTTTCTCTCAGTGTCCAGAGCATTATCTGTTATGGAAATTTGTCAGATACTTCATGCCATTAAAACACTAGGGTTATTTTTAATTAAAGTACCATGATCTCTCCAGTAAGCCAAATATACACAAAATAATGCTTTCCATTCTTAAAGTGAGGAATTTTGGTTGCTAAAGGCAAAAAAAAAAGGAAAAAAGTTAACATTACAGAGGCATTACTCAAAGTTCCATTCCTTGTAGTAAAAGCAGAAGTTGGAGTGTAATAAGAGCCAAAATCAATAAAATTGATGCCTTTCTCTTAGAAAGAAAGCATAATGAGCTACTAAGCAAACTCCTTTATCAAATAACACATTGAATTTTGAATATCTGGAATATAGCTATGGAAGGCAATTATCGTCATATATCCAGGCTGAAAGATACTTCACTGAATAGTTGCTCAAAACCATTGAAATTATGAATCAATTCAACATTATTTTAGATGATTATATACATAATTAAATACATTATACATTATATATATATTACCTACATCTCTATTCAATGATAGAGATGCACCTAATGGCTTTATAGGTTTATCATTGAAAATGCATGCTATAAAGAAGAGACTATGGTTAACAATTATTTTGTGAGTTCATGATGTTAACTGGAAAATGTATGGTGGATTTAGTAGTAATGGAATACCACTATATATTAGAGCAAGGGATGTGCTGCTAAGCAAATAAAGGCTGTGGCACCTAACCGCCAATCCACAGGCTGCTGTTGTCAGTTACAGAGCACAGTAGGCTATCTCCGTATAGCACCTGGTCCTCACTCAATGTGAAAGACTAGCAACACTTGTGACAATGATCAATGTTAAATATTTTAAATTTGCAAGGAGAAGTAATTTCAAAAAGAGTAAAACTGTATTTTTTCATGCTGAAGTGTGCCAGGTGATCGCACGAGTGTGTAAAATGAAGACTGAGAAGAAAATGTTGTTCCATCTATTCTGAATAGGATGATCGATTCTGCTCATGATGTAAAGACCATTTTAAAATTTTCAAATGGCTTCCTTGAGCTGCTTATCTCAGATGTATACCTAGTATCTTGACTAGCCAGAACCTCTTGTTTAAGGTACAAATATCATGATGTTTATAATGCTGAAATTAAAGTACTAAGATTTCATAAAAAAACTGAATTGTAGTAAAAGCGGTTCAATAGTCAAGATATCACTCTGACAACACTTGATCTCATTACTCTTTTTAAAAAAGAACCAGATGCTCCAACAGAATATCAAGAAATATTTCTTAGAGCCACACACAACCAAAGAGTGTGTCATTAGACATTCAAACGTTTGAAATATTTGAAACATTAGCATCTGACCGAGAAGAGAACCAAATGTGCTGTTCAGAGAAAAATCTTTCTGACATTTTTGGATCTGTATTCAATCCAAACATCCAAAACTATCTGACAAAGTCTGCAAACATTCATTCTCACTTCTGATGACTTGTAATTGTGAATTAGCATTTTCTAATTTAGAAGACAATAAAGAGTAAGGAAAGAAAACATTTGCATAAAGTCTGACATACAGTTCAGGTCATCCATGATCAAACCTGTCAGGAATTATTATTAATAATTTTAACATGCTTTATTTTTTTTAATGCCAATAGAATTTTAAACCTAAAACTGGTGATTTGCATATGCTCTAAAAATCCATTAAGTGGTCCATGGACATCAAAAGTTAGAGAAACACAGATTGATGATAAGTGTGATGACAAGGTATTTTTCTCTGTGCTTCTGGGTAACACTGATTCACAAGTAGCATCCAAGGTTTTAGGTACGAAGTAAAAGAAAAGAGTCATTCTCTTCTTAGATGAGTCAAGGGAATGGGTATTATTACTATATTATACTATTTTTATAAACAAAAAAAAAACTGTCATTTGGGTAAGTAAAATGAACAGTCATATAAACTGTACACACCAGAAGCAGACCTAACTCAGATCTTCTCACCCCTAATTCAGACCCTAATCCACCATTCTTTCTCAGAATTGGAGCCTTTTGGGTGCACTTGGTATAGTACAATGCTTTAATTATTTAAACCATCAACTTAGAGAAATACTTATCCTGGAATTCTAACTGGATTGATGGCTACTAACTGAACTTCCTCTATCACACCTAGGTGCTAGATGTTCAGCTGTCACTGAGAAACTTCCTTATACCCCACAATATTGTCTTCTTCCTGCTGCCTTGAGAGAGCATTCAATGTAGCTCAAAGCAATGCCTATTTGAGTCCAGAGCTCTCTTATTCTAATGGCACTCTATTCCCTGGACTGCGTACAAAGCACCAGTTTTTCTCACTACCCCACAACGTGCCCCTTCTCCCTCCCCCATTTTACTTCCAGACCTTGACATAAGATAAAGAAGTATCTAAACACTGGGTACTTTTTAAAAAATAGTTCTTTTAAAGACTTAAACCAGCATTGCAGTTTGCGGTTGAGCGGCAGGTTCGTACTCAATTTGGCAGTCTCTAAAAATCAGAACTATTTCCACTAGATGGCTGTCTTTACCAAGAACTATGTTCTTGTACAGAACTATGTTCTGTAAGAACTATGCCAGCTGGTGGTAATTTGCAAGTTTTAAAGCCTGTCTTTTACAGAAGTAAGTAAGTATATATGCGGCCATTTAGTAGATTTACACAAGTTTCTATCATTTCATTTTTTAGGTCCCACTTTAGAAAAAGTCAATAAATATTAAAAGTGTAATGGGCTTTTAAAAAATAGAAGGGAAATTTTGTTTCTGGTTGAAATTCTTTTTTTTTTTCTTTTTTAATTAAAATATATTTGACCTTTCACATTGTGTAAATTGAAGTATAAAACGTTTATTTCTTACATTTATATATTGTAATGTGATTGCCATTGTAGTGATAATTAGCACTTCTATCACATTACATAATTATCATTTATTTTTAGTAACTGGAATAATTAAGTTCTAGCCTCTTAGCAAGTTTGATGATTATAATACAATGTTGTTTATATTCACAATACTGTGCATTAGATTTCTAGGACTTATTTACTATTCGTTGCAAGTTTATAGGCTTAAACAACATCTGAAAAATTTCTTAAAGAAATAAGGACGTTCTCCCAGAAGAAAGTCTGAAAGACATATATAAAAATTATTTCTTTGTAATTATTGTTCATATTCTCAGGTCAAAAAGTACTTGTTGATTTTAAAAATTAAGTGTTCAATATTTGGGGAAAGAAATTGGCTATTTCTATTTAGTGCTGGCATTTGTTTTGCATCTTTTCTTCAGGAGATAAAGGTATTTTTAAGTTAAAATATAATCTATTGAGTAGAATTTATCATATCCAACAATTCCTACTCTGATCATCAATGAAATTTTTTTCTCCCCTTGCATGCTTGGTTATTTATTAGTTTTCACTGTGACTCGTTATTTGAGTTATGACTTATTTAGAGTTATGTTACTTTATTTCCTAACATTTTAGGCTTTTCTAGTTAACAGTTTTTATTTATTTATTTATTTTTTAGGCGAGGCATCCCTTGGTTGACTTCACAGATTGCAAGGACCTTGTCAGCTTACAATCCTTTATTTATTTACTTATTTATTTTATGCCTACAGCACCTGGTCTTCTTAGGTGTCTCTCATCCAAGTACTAACCAGGCCCGGCCCTGCTTAGCTTCCGAGATCAGAGGGGATCCGGCTTGTTCAGGTAGTATGGCTGTAGACTAGTTAACAGTTTTTGATTTCTAACTGGATTCATGATGGTCAGAGAACACATTCTGTATGATTTCAAGCCTTTGAAAATTTGATGAGGTATGCATTATGACCCAGCATATGGTCAATTCTGATAAATGTTCCACATGTACTTGAAGTGAATGCGCATTCTGTTGGTGTGTGTTATGATCTATGTATGTCAGTTAGGTTGTTTTATTAATTATGTTGTCCAGTTCTTCTTTATATTTACTGATATTTTGTCTGCTTGCTCTATCAGCTATTGACAGAGCCATGTTAAAATGTCCCACGATGACTGCAGATTTCCCTATTTCTCCTTTTAGTTCTGTCAAATTTTGCTTCAAATATTTTGAAGCCATCTTATTAGGTGTAAATAGGTATTAAATTGTTATATCTTCCTGAAGGATTCACCTCTTTAAAATTATTAAATATTTCTTTTTATTCCTAGTAATTTTTTGCCTTAAAGTGTTCTTATCTGATACTGATATAGATGCATCAGTTTTCTTTTGATTAGCATTTGCACAATATACTTTTTAATTCTTTTACTTTCAAATGTTCTATGTTCTTATATAAAGGCATGTTTCTTATAAGCAGTATATAGTAGGGTTTTGTTGTATCCAATCTGATGCTTTTTAATTGGAATATTTCATCCATTTACATGTAGTGTAATTAAGTGTACATTTAATGTAATGATTAATATATAATGATAATGTCTACTATCTTATTACTTGTTTTATATCGCACCCAGATGGTTTTTATCTTTTATTTTTTATCTTTCTTGAGGTTAATTAAATAATGCTATATTATTCTTGTTTCCTATCTACTATTTATACTTTTTTAGCTATTCTTTTAGAAGTTAACCTAATACTATAATTTATTACAGTCTGTAAATTTTTTAGGGCTGCCATAAAAAGTACTACAAACTAGGTGGCTTAAAGCTACAGAAATGTATTCTGTCACAGTTCTGGAGGCTAGAAGTCCTAATATCAAAGTATCAGCAAGGTCGGTTCTTTCTGAGGGCTTTGAGGAAGAACTATTATATGCCTCTCTCATAGCTTCTAGTGATAGCCAGCAATTCTTGGCATCCCTCGGCTTATAAATGTATCATTCAATCTCTATCTACATCTTCATATGGCATTCTCTCTATGTTTCTGTGTCCTCACAAGGTCGTTTTCTTATTGGATTATGGTCCCATCCTATGCCAGTATGACTTCATCTCTACTTCACCAACTCCATCTGCAATGACCGTATTTCCAAATAAGGTCACATTCTGATTGTAGGGGGTTAGAATTTCAACATATACTTCTGGAGAAACACAACTTAACACACAACACAGCCTAGAATTAATGATTACTTTTACTACTTCCCTGACAATGTTGAGAATTTAAAACACTAACTGTATTTACCTTTTCCTGCCATTTGTGGTATTGTTCTTGTGCATTTAATTTTACATATTTTAAATTGTAAAGAACATTACTGTTCTTTTATACAATCAAAGTCCATTCATATTTACCCATATGTTTATCTTTTTAATTGACCTTTACTTTTTCTGCATTTTCTTTTTCAAAACATCTTGCAGCATTTGCTCCTTTTTCTCCTTATCTGCTGGAAATTTTATTAAATGTATGTTAGACCTATTGGCTATGTCTCATTTGTCTCTGGTGAAATTTTGTTTTTCTTAATCTATTTTCTCCTTTTTCTCTATTTTCTTGAACATATTTGACATAATTATATTTAAAAATTTGACTGATATTTATATTTCTGAATCACTTCCTATATTTTTGATCATTTTATCCTATTTCTTGATATGCCTGATACTCTTTGATTGACATTTAGATATTCTATTGAAAATTATAGAAGCTCTGAATGATGAAGGAATCCCCAGAGAGGGTTCACCATTTCCTGTGCTAGGCAAGTAGAGTTAGATCACCTTAATCCAATTGAGGACTGAGCTGACTCAAGATTAGGGTGCAGTTTTCCTAAAGTTCTTTCTGCCTCTTCAGAACTCATACATACACCACACAACATAGCCTGCAGAGTTCCAACTAAAAGCCTGGGTAGTTCCCTAGTCCCCCTTTCCATGACTTATCTTGAACTCTAATCCTTGACTCCTCAGTAGCCTGGGACAGCCAGAAACTCCACTCTGCTTTTCGGAAACTTTCTGCCTAGCTGCTTAGCTTCCTGCCCTTCACAGCTTCAGAATTCAGCAAAATGGTTCAGAAAGAAACCTGACCACTAGGTTCAGTTTTCTTCTGCATCTCCAGCCTTCAATTTGTGTCTCTTTAGACCCACAGGATTGCCAAATGCTCTGATAGTTTCTCTGCCTTCCAGCAGCAGCCCTGTACTCAAGACTTTAATTGGGTTTTCAGCCACATTCCTTGAGCACAGAATTGTGAAGTTCCCTATGGAAAACCATGGCTGCAGAATGCTAGTTCAGCTCTTTATGGTTTTCCCCTCTCCAGAATCTTGATGTCTCAAATTTGAAGTTGCCAAAAATGATTAAAGATATTTTTTAATCCAACTTCTGTAGTTATTCTTAAAGTGTGCATTTTTCTGCCCTAAGTTACCCTATCATGCTAAAAGTAGAAGTCCTAACCACAGAGTTTTAGAGCTTCCTCTTCAGTGAAACTATTGGTTTTGCTTCGAGAAGTTAGATTGCTGAATAAGAGAGTTTCTCATTTTTTAAATCAGGAATATAATGGTCTCTAAATCTCAACTGTATAGTAATTAGTGCACCCAATGGCAAAATGTGAATTAAATTAATGAAGAGAACTTGTCATAGAGCTATTTTGTAAGAAAACAAATTAGAAAAATATACAAAATTTAAAAACAAATATACAATTAATAAAGCATATTGAAAATAAGTTTTATTGAAGATTGAAGCAAAAAATCTTGGTAAGTTTTTCATAAAGACAGAAATGTTCTTATTATGTAAATGTATGGTCCATTAACCTAATAAAATAATTTGCAATTTAAAAAATTGAAGCAAAATGTTAAATTTATTTCATTTATTTCACATTGGTATAGATAACCTAGATATCTAGAATATATTCTAGTTATAGATAAACTAGAATATTTACAAAATAAAAATATCATTCTTTCAAAAGATGTTATACCTGTGAATTATTAGCAGAAGCTTCTTTTTTCACCTCAGGTGTACAGAATTGAATTGAGAATATTAATTTGATGGCAAGTTATTATCATCCATCCAGGTTAAGCCCCACCAAAAAAAAATTTTAATGTATTTATTGTCTTTCTTTTCTTTATCTCTATCCCCAGGCCCCAATTCCATTTTCTTTCTGCATCCCATCAAAAGCTTTCTCTCTCACGTTTTTAATGTATGTTCTTTCATCTACCTTTCATACATACATTTGTCCTTGAAAATATGTGGTACTATTTTGTGTACTTCTTAATTTGCATACAGGAAACTGTGCTATCAATTGCATTCTTTTTTTTTCTGTAAAATCTTATTTGTAAGCTCTATTCATATTGCTCTATGAAAATCCAGCTCATCTACTGCCATGCCACCCTGAACAAGTACAATCCTGTCTTGATCTCGGAAGCTAAGCAGGGTCAGGCCTGGTTAGTACTTGGATGGGAGACCACCTAGGAAGACCAGGTGCTATAGGTGTAAAAAATAAGGGATCGTAAGCTGACAAGGTACTTGCAATCTGTGAAGTCGACCAAGGGTTGCCTCGCCTAAAAAATAAAATAATCCAGCTCATTTCTTCTGATCATTGCACCATATTTAATCATATGCTTATACATTTTCCTTATTCATTCTTTTATGAAGGACATGTAAGTTGTCTCCAACTCTTGGTTACCATAAGCAACTGCAATAAACATCTTGTGCATGTCTCCTTGTGCATCCGTGCCGAGTTTCTCTGGGGTAAAAATTCCTGAGAGGAAAAATAACAAACATTTTATGAAAAGAAAAAATATAAAAGTTCTTTTTTTTACAAAATAAGATGAGAATGTAATTCTATCAGCTTTAGCAATAACAAAACATGCCAAATTTTCTGTCATAAACATAAAATAGCTTAAAGTACAATAGAAATTGAAAAGCCAAAATACCATCCTTATTTATGTAAATTCAAAGGGATACAAAAGATGAACTGTAAATGGGCATATGGCCAGTTCCCATTAGGTAGCAAGTTAAACACTGAGCCAAAGCTTCCTCACTATATCATTTTGCAGTTGTCTCATTCTCAAGCTCCTGCACCATCACACTTGAGAAAAGGCCACTTAGTAACTCTTTTTTATTCTGTATTCCCTCATCACTTGTTAATTTAATCTGCTTGCCCAGTCTGCCATGTTCTCGTGAGCTTTCAATCCTACGCATACTTATGTTTGACAAGCATTTCTCACAATTATTAAGGGGCTCTGTGTATTAATTTCCTAGTGCTGCTGTAACTAAGTGCCACAAAGTGGGTGGCTTAAAATAACAGAAATTTATTCTCTCACAATTCTGGAAGCCAGAAGTCTGAAGTCAAAGTGTCAGAAAATCTATGGAGGATCTTTCCTTGCCTCTTCTAGCTACTGGTGGTTGCCAGTGATCCTCACAGGACCTATTTTCCTATGTGTCTGTATCTGTGTCTGTATGTCCTTCCTTATCTTTTCTTGTGAAGACTCCAGTGATTATGTTTAGGGCCCACTGTAATCTAATATGACCTCGACTTAATTACATGAGCAAAGACCATATTGTCAAATAAGGTCACATTCTGAGGCTCAAACTGGACATGATTTTAAGAGGGGACAATATTCAACTCAGTACAGTCTGCCTTCTGGCTCCCCCAAACTCATATCCATTCCATGCACAGAAGACATCCCATCCCCAGAACCCCCCCCCCAAAAAAAAGCTTAACTCATTCCAGCATTAAATCTAAACCAAAACATTATCAACTCAAAAAAAGTTCCAAATCCTATCATTTAAATCAGAAATTCTAGGTATGGTCCATCATGAGGCAAAATTCTCTGGGATTATCTTTCTAAAGCAAGTTCACAACTCAGCAGGGCAAACTCTATTAGATTTCAAGGCTTAGTAGGAATCCTTTGTGGCTTTACTACTATGTCCTCTCTGTCCTCTGAGATGGCAGCACTACCCTCTCTGGCTTCTGCATCGATGGCTCTGCCCTTAGAGTCATTCTTGCTTCATTTCATTCTGTCTCTGTCTCCTTCAGTCCAGGGCAGCTGTGTTTTTGCTGGTATAAAATTCTTAAAAACTTTGTTAATCTTCTGTCAAGATTGATATAATAGAATTATAATCACAATAAAACTAGAATATGAAAGACCTATATAAACTACAAAACTTTATTGAAATTCATTAAAGAAGACCCAAATAGAGAAATATGCCATGTTCAAGGATAGGAGAACTCAATATTCTTAATATGGCAATTCTCTATATTACATATAGATATAGATATAACAATTGAGCTATAAATTCAGTGCAAGTCTCATCAAAATCTCAATGGGGTTTTCAAGGAATTTGAAATTCTGATTCCAAAATTTATATGGGAGAGCAAAATCTTGAAAAAAGCAAAGAAAAATAAGGTTTGAGATTTGCCTTACTAGCTATCAAAAATTATCACAAAATTGTACTTAGATAGAACTGAAGGATGTACTAAGACGTATTGGAGGAAGAATATATAAATCAATCAATGGAATGACACAGAGTTCAGAAACAGACCCATGAATACATAGAAGCTTGAAGTGGCACTGAAAGAAAGGAGTTCTCAATAAACAGTGATGGGACAATTTGTTATCTATATGGAAAAAAAGAAAAAGAAAAGAGAGTGAACACTTATCTCATACCGTACTCTAAAATCAAGTCCAGAAAAATTAAGGACTTAAGTGTAAAAGACAAAAATTTTAACTTTTAGAAGAAAATAAGAATATCTTTACCACTTTAGGGTTAGGGAGAATTTCTTAAACACACACAGAGACATAAATTCTAGATAAAAATACTTATAAATTTAACTATATTAAAACTGAAACATCTTTTCATTGGGAAAGTAAAACAGCAAACTATAATCTTGGAGAAGATATTTTCAACACATATAACAAACAAAGGATTAGTATCTAGAATATATAAAGAATGCCCACAAACAACTCAGAAGCAAAAGGCAAATAACCCAATAGAAAAATGGGAAAAAGACATAAGTAGGCATGTTATTGAAGAGGAAATACAAAGAGACCATAAACATATGAAAAGATACTCAACTTTATTTGCACTTTTTATACCATCTTAACCATTTTTACAGTAGTGTTAAGTATATTCACGTTGTTGTGCAACAGACCTCCAGAACTCTTTCATCTTGCAAAACTGAACATCTATACCCATTCAACAACAAACTCCCCATTTCTTTTTCTCCTCAGCCCCTGGTAACCATCATTCTGCCTTCTCTTTCTATCTATCTACATTAGATGCCTAAAGTATGAACTGAATTGTATCTCCCACCCCCAAAGTCGTATAGATCGATTGCTGTATATATAATATAGAGAATTGCTATCTTAAGGATATTGAGTTCTCCTATCCTTGTACCTCTGAATTGACTATATTTAGAGATAATGCCTTTAAAGAGGAAATTAAGGTTAAATGAGGCCATAGAGTGGGCCCTAATCCAATCTGTCTCATGTCCTTTTATAAGAAGAAGAAATTTGGACACATAGACACCAGGGAGGCATACAAAGAGGGGAACGGCCATGTGAAGACAATGAGAAGATGGCTATCTACAAGTCACTGAGAGAGGCCTCGGGAGAAATCAAACCTGCCAATACCCCCATCTTGGAATTTATTGCCTTAAAAACTGTAGGAAATTAATTTTTGTTGTTTAAGCCACCCATTCTGTGATATCTTATTATGGCAGCCTTAACAAACTAATACACTTCATAGAAGGGGAATCTCATACTATCTGTCTTTTTTGGGACTACTTATTTCACTTAGCATAGTGTCCTCAAGGTTCATCCATGTTGTAGCATATGATGGGATTGTCTTCCTTCTAAAGCTGAATAATGTTCTGTTGTATGTATATACCACATTTTGTTTATCCAATCATCTATTCATGGACATTTGGGTTGCTTCCATCTCTTGGCTATTGTGAATAATGCTGCTATGCACATGAGTGTGCAAATATCTCTTCAAAACCCTGCTTCCAATTCTTTTGTGTATATGCCCAGAAGTGGGACTACTGGACCATATAGTAGTTCTATTTTAAATTTTTTGAGTAAATACCATACCGTTTTCCACAGCTGTTGCACCATTTTACAGTCCCACCAGCAGTGCACAAGGGTTCTAATTTCTCCACAACCTCACCAACACTTAATGTTTTCTGCTTGTTTGATAGTAGTCATCCTAATAGATGTGTAGTAATGTCTCATTGTGGTTTTGATCTGCATTTCTCTAAGGATCATTTGGTATTTTTAAAAATTCAGACCAAGACCTCTTTAAGATACCATAGAGACCCACTATATTGGAAAAATTAATCTGCTAATACTAAGGATTGATAGAGGCTAAGATTAAAAAAAAAAATTACATGCTGCTATTGAGCATGTACATTATTAACAAACTCTTTGAAAAACAATTTGTCATTTCCTTGTAAAATGACCATTCACATTCCTTATGACTCAGCTATTCCAATCCTAGGTAGTCCATTCTTGCAGTGTTTTCCAAACTGGGTTCACCACTCATTTGTGAGTTCTGCCATCCATTTACCTAGAGTCGCAATTAGCATTTTTTTAAACATTGGAGAGGTGAATATTGTTTTATTATTTCATGAAACTTTTGTTTTATATATATGAGTGTGTTTACCAGTTGAAGACGCCAATTGCATTTCTTAACACTAATAGTAGTCATACGTTTACCTGTTGAGAAGGGCTCCAGGTGGTTAACTGGACTCAAATTTATACACAGAGCCTAGCAGCCATTGCTAAACAAGGGCCTCTCATGCAAGCCCTGCTTCAAGCCGTGCTTACTTTCCACATAACTGCCTGCCTGCACTGTGTTCCTGCCATCCGAGCCAACCCTTATAGGGGAATTCCTAGAATCGCATTTCAACCAATAGGGTTGACTTTCTCTGTCTAATCAGAGCAACTCCATTGCAATCAATCAAGACAGTGCTTTTTGGACTAATCAAACTGTGAGGATTTAGAGACCTCATTTGCATGAGGATGGATCGATTTAGGGACCAGGAATGGGCACTTCTGTACACATCAGCTCCCCTCTGGTTCAAAAAGCACACTTTCCCTTTCTTTCCTCTAAAGACTGAACTTCCTAGATGGAGGTGAAATATCCAAGACCAGAGGAAAGTAGTGCAGGGCAAAGCAGAGTGAACTGGAGTGGACCAGAGTGAACAAGAGCCAGTTAGTGGTGCAGACAAGGGCAGAGCAGACCAGAGCTGTCTAGATAGACAGGGGTCTTGCCCCAGGGCCATCTTGTTGCCCCAGGGCCACCTCACAACCATACTGTTCTCTACTCATGCTGCTTCATAATTGAGCTGTAACACTATTGAGCTGTTCCACAGCCGTGCTGTATCACGAATGAGCTGTTTGCACTGAATAGTTTCTTTCTTCACAGCACCCCAAGTTGGGGATTCCCTTTGGTGTTATTTGGTGCCGCCAACCACGAATTGACTCTCACATTAAATGTTTGCACATTGGGATCAGGAAAATGCATAAAAATGTTCATAGTAATGCAGGAAAGAGGCATGAGAACTAAATGCGAAATCAAGCTGTATTCAGAGCTTGCAATGTGCTGCCAAGAACCTACAGAATAAAGGAAGATTCCTGCTTGGGATTGCTAACAAACCATTTACCTATACCAATACAGAAAAACAGAGTCTTCAAGTCTTTAAGTCATACTCTACACAAAATAAATCCAACCATTCATTCTCTGTGGCCAGACTGTAGGGAACCTATAGATGAAAGGCTGGGATTGATAGCATGCCTTCAACGCTGCATACCCATGCCTTTCATGCCACATGCCCATACCTCTCTCTCTGTTGGCCCCTCTCACTGTCCTTCTCAGTCCTCCTCAGCTCTCATTCCCTGTCTCTCAGAGGGGACCACGCTCTGTCTATGGAGCATTTTCCTTTCTCTAATAAATTTTCCTTTTGTCTCTAACTCTGGTGTGAGCTTGAATTATTTCCTGTGCGCACTATTGTTCCCAACAACAAAAAAATTGAAAACAAATCAAATGGCCAGTAGAATTGTAAATTTATAATATATTTGTGGTAATGTGGCAACTCTATAAACCAATGAAAATAAATGCATAAGTCTTACAAACATCTGAAGTAAAAAAAGATCACAAAGACCAATATTTTTATAAAACACAAAAACAAAACTTGTTAAGGGATACACACATGGAAAGGAATTAAAGTACAAATTAGTAAGCAGGGAATAATAAATTTGGGAATACATTTGGCAACTGGATGAAAGAGGGAAGAAAAAGATGCAATAGCATTGGTTCTAGTTCTTAGGTACGTTCATGGACATTCATTTTATTAACATGCCACATAATTTAAATTTATGCTAAATATACTATTATGTACATATATTCACAATTTACATATTTATTAAAATGCTCCCGAAAGTGGACTTCCTCTGCCTTTTAGCAAAGTAGTGAGTCAACATTTCCAAACAAAAACTGATTTTCCTGAAAGACAGGTTAAGAAGTTTAGGCAACGGGGAAAACGCTTGTCAGCTTGCCAAAGGTCAGCATGTATCATTTTAATCAGTTTCTTGAGGTCAGGGAGTGGAGTAAGGAATGTTCATAAACAGCTACATCACTACCTTAAATGTGAGAATTTTGTTTTTCTTACATCACTGGTCAAAACTCATTAAACTTTGTCTCATGTAGCCACACCTCAACCAAGTCAGTAAAATATTGATTTACGCATAGGCCCTTTAGTTAGCCCCGGACTCATAACTTAACTATGGAAAGTGTAATTAATCAGAACCATTCCTCTCAATTTTTGAGAATTGGAACAAACTTTCATGTCTTTCCTAATTTCCTTTCAATGATCTTAGAGCAGTTCATCCAAACTTCCCGTTCATCCAAATTTTCATTCATTTCCGAGAAGTAGCTTACAAGAAACAAAATAATCATTGTGGGGGAAGGGAAGAGTAGAGATGACAGAAATCGCCCAAGAGAAAGGGATTGTGCAAGCTGAAAATATGGAAAATTTCCATACTAAAAATTTCAAAATAATATGCAAGATCGGGGAAAACTTTCAAGGGCTCTTTTCGGTTTAATAACAGTAAAGAAGTTCAGCTCCAGAAATCTTTTTTAAAAGACGATAAACAGCCCCCTCCCCTCCGCCCCCGCCCCGACTTCAGCAAAACCCACCATAAAGATGGCGGTGGGACGAAGCCCATTCTCCAGCAGTCCAATGCTCTCGCTTCACATTTCCCACAAACCCCTCCGCACGGCCACGCTCGTGGAAACCCGCCCGCGGGTCTCCGTCCACCGCGCACGCGCGGCGCGTCGTCACGTGTGCTCCCAGGTCTCCGCGGAACTGGCAGGAGGGGCCTTGCCAGCTTCCGCCGCCGCGTCGCTTCGGGGCTCGAACGGCGGGTTCGCGCTGCCTCTGCCGCCGCGGGGCAGCTGGGGGTCGCGGAGCCGAGGGAGGAGCGCGCGGCGGCGCGGCCATGGGACTACGACGAACCCGGTGACAGCAGGGAGCCGAGCGGCCCGGG
>NW_011888849.1:2151307-2156505 GCF_000151845.1 Pteropus vampyrus | reverse complement strand
TGAAAATGGGAGTAGGTTCTCATACTTCGGATAATCATGGTTTTTTATTTAGTGTATTACATGATTGTTTATTTTTTGAAAAAGCAGAAGGATGTTTTTAAAGCACTTTATTCCTTTGGAGTAAAAATGATGAGCAGACAAGGAGCTGTAAGAAAGATTTCCTTGTTCACATACATTGCTTTTACACTTCCTACCAACGGGAAATGTGTTTGCTTTATTTAACCTGTCTCTTTTTAAATGTAATTACTATTAAATATGCTTTCTTGATCAATTATAGCTTTGTTGGATTCCCATTGGGTGCCTTTTTAAAGGGACCTTTGGTGGACAAATTGGAAACCTCCTACGGGCAGCAGAAAAGGGAGAATATTGAAGTCAAATCTCACCTGTTTAGTAGCCATTTTGCCTAAAATTTTGATGTTTGGTGCTGCCTTTCTTCAGCTAATTTTGATTGTCCTATTTAACCATGTAGTCAACATTTAATTGATTTGGCAAACTGTCATAACCAACTGATACATAATCCAAAGGGTAGTGTTACTTAGATTCTGTTCACTTGATCTGTGGGATAAAAATAACCAAAGAAGATCTTAGTTGCTACCCTACCTTTGAAGAATCTGGTGTATTAATGAGTTCATATCTGAAAATAGTAATTTTTAGAAGTTTAAAGTTATGGAATTAGCATCTTATTGATTTTGTTCCCCCATCATACCACCCTCAGTTCTGTCCCAACATTTCAAAGTACCTTCTACATAGATTACATGTGGTTCATTCAGACTGAAATGGACAGCTTATTTTAGGAACAAACACACCCTTCACAATTACCTGTATTTTTCAAGTAAAGGTTATAAGATTAAGGTATAAAATGAGTAATAAAATAAAAATTACTAATGGTCTGTATTTAAAGTCCTGCATTTAAACCTAGGCATGTAACTTTTATAAGTTATATAAATGTCTAATCACTGTGTTGTACATCTAAAACTAATGTCAGCTGTTACTGACATTTTTTAATTTAATTTTTAAGTCACAAAGACTAAAATTATATAGAAGTTGCAAATGCCAAATCATAAAAAAAACCCTTATTTTTAATTAGCTTTGTAAATTCTATCTAAAGTGTTAATTAGATTAACAAGAGAACTTGTTCTCTTAAATTTTTTTATTAGCTAAAGTCCATACTTTATTGAGATTTTCTTCATTTTTTAAAATTTATTTATATGGTGACATTGATTAACGAAATCCAGTAAGTTTTAGCTGTACATTTTTATAGTAAGCATATATACATTTACATTGTGTGTTCACCTCCCATAGATTTCTTTCTGTCACCACCCTTAATTTTTAAATAAATGCATCCTCCTGCATTTTCTCTTAGTATATGGAGAATACGTTTTATAATATCTTTTGTAGATGGTGAGTCATGTTCATGTGCATGTAAACATGCCATTGGAAGCCCAGCATAAGTGGTGGGACTCTGCAGCTGCCTGACCTAGCAGTTTCTTGTGTTTGTATACTGTAGAATAAGCTATGGTGGCAAAACATTTTTAAGCCAATTAAAGTTTGGAGGTTTTATTGGAGAAGGGGGCATGTTTTTGTCTTTTTGTTTTGATTTCTAAGGAACAGAAATGAGAGATCTGTGTAGACCAAGGAAAGTGGATTATGATACAACACTTTAGAAAAAATTTTTTCTGTCTTTTCATCTAAAATATTTAGTTCAATTAAAAGAATGGTCATTCAGTTGCCAGTCCCAAAGGAGTTCTCTTGTTAATGAAGAAAAGTAACCAACATAAACTGGAACTTCTATTAGGTGCTTATTATTTAACTAGATTACATTTCTTCTAGATAGGTAGGTATGCTTAAAGAAGTCATTTCTTTTGAGAAAAATTGTTCCCTCTTTAATCCCCCCACTGCCAGCTCTCCATTTCCCCTTACCTTCATCCCCACACAGGATATGAATGATTTTTTTGTGACACATCACAAAACTTGTAGAGGCAAGTTGGTGGTAGGGAGGCTGCAGCTCTGATTTCACTGAAAGCAATAGCATCTAAAATTCTTGACAGTAATTCTTGACAGGATTATCCCCTAGAAAACAGCAGATTTCAGTAAAGGAGATTGCTTCTCTGAACTTGTTTCTGAAAAATAAAGATGAGGGACAGAAACTTTGGGAGAAAGTCATCTTATTGTCCATCATAGCCAAAGAAAAATACATAGCGTTCTCTAGAATCTTAGAACTGGGGTGGGGGTGTGGAATAGGATTCCATGGCTTGAGAATCTTAAATATTGTGAGGTAGGGGAGTGTCAGAGAGATCATTCAGTAGAGAAGTATGTAAAGTCATTTATTAGGTTCAAGGAATTCAGATACAGAGATAGTGGAAAGAGATGGCTGATCTATGTGTGCGTATATATATGTATATATGTTATTGAAGAATGACAAGTTGAAAAGAGCTTGTAGAGTTCTAGCTAAACAAGATAACACTTGTTTTGTATTTGTAGTGTGTTATGTTACTGTTCTGTATTTGTAGTATGCTACTCAGCCATGTACATTGATTGGACCGGTCAGAGTGAACTTTGATTATTATATTCAATTGTGTGAATTGCATGTAAGAGAGATTTTCTTTTATTCAGAGAGAGGAAGTGGGATTAGATCTTCTGGAATTTATTATACAAGTAACATATGAAAACTAGAGTTACTTATTCTAGAGATGAAAGAAGACTAAAGTTAAACATTGTTATTGTCTTCACTTATGTAGATCACAGTCCAGTAGAAAAGAGAGTGGATATAACTTGTGTGCTTCAGTAGTCAAAACTAGTTAATGCCAGTAAATGGAAGGTTACAGGGAATCAGACTACCTTTAACCATCTATTCAGCTGTGGAATTGGCTGGAAGTATCCAAGCAGTGGCTGGATTGGCATCTTTCAGAGATGTTGTAGAAAAGATTTCTGCATAGGATGGGCATTTGGACCAACAGGTCAAAATCTGACTGTATAAAAAGTGGAATGATTCCTCTAGTTGAAGGTTTTAACAACTCAGCTACTTAAGATATAATAGCTTTTGTGATTTCCATTCTCCCCTTTCCCAAAATGCTATTTTAAAGACCTCCAGTAATGTTTCAATAACATTTTCTTCTTTTGGTTATAGGCCAACATCATAATTATAGGAGATGCACAAAATGTATTCACATTCCTTACCTAGGCCTAGAACTATAGGTTATTGTTTCCAGGATTGATATTTGCTGTGAGGGTGATTAAATTCTACATCAGAAAACCCCAATATCAAACAAACAGTATATTTAAGAGTTCAGAATCTTTCTTGATTTAGCATATCAAAACTTGAGCTACACTCTTGCTGAACTTAGAGGTAGGGAGATCAACTTCAGTAACAAGTAGTTTGTAGTTCTTGTTTCCATACTTCCTCATTCAGATTGTCAGAATTTCATCACCCCAAATGTCATGGCACCCTTTTCCAAGTTTCTCCTAGTCTGACCAAATAATGTATCTGTCCCAGCTTGAATTGAGCGAAATCTTTCCTTTGTATTCCTCATTCTAAAGAAGTATATGTGGGAAATACCTTTTCTGGATCTTTGTTAACTAAGTTACTGGTAAGTGAGAAGTTTTAAATGGCATCCCTCAGAAAAATCTGACAGTCCTGGCTACATAAATCAAAGCTAAAGGCTGTTTGATTATACATCCCATCTCCCAGACTATAGGAGCCTTCTCTGTTTCATGGCATTTATTGATTTTTTTTTTGTTTCTGAAAGTTTTCTTCTGACAAAACGCATGACACCAGCTTACCTTTAGTTTGACAAGACATCACTGTCATTTCATACTGGACCAGTTTTATCATCAACGGCCCAGCCCACCTTTGGACTGTAAAAAAGGGGATGTGGTGGCTCTCAGTGAAACTTCCTAAGAGTCTAAGTTGGTTTCTCTGTAGTGACTTGCAGTGCCTCATAGCTTTTTGGAAGCCATTCAGGTGAAAGGATATTTCCAATAATAGCAGCTAAATTTGATACTGTTAACAATAGTCATGGGTGGGAAGACAGTCCCTAGAACTGCCGAAAGTGATGGCACCTAGGTAGTAATGAAACTTGACAAGAGAGAAATCAACTAGACTGCTTTTTGTAGTGGTCACAAATAATTAACTCCATATTCTATGTGAGGGTCATATGCTTCCTATTTCAACAAAGTATTAGATATGCACTAAACAAATGTTTATTAAGTCCTATATGCTAGATCCTGGCCTTGGCCAGTGAACAGGAATAAACACAATGGCAGGACACAATACCTGTCATTAAGTGACACCGTTTATTGATAAGCAAATTTACTTTCCAAATAAGCCTACTTTGTTTCACTTTATAGTGAGTGTTTTATAGGGTACTCAAACTCTGTGTTAGGTTTCAGACAGATTTTCACACATACAGCAGTGTTTGAAGATATGTGCTCTTCTATAATTATACAGTAAACCACAATATATCCTCAGCAGCCATGACTACTAACTCTAGGCTTCTGATTCCTTTGTAAAGAGATCCTTAGGACATGGAGATTGGCATTGACTCTCCGGATAGGCCTATTTATGTTCTACCTGGCCAGTGAGAACATGATCAGAATATACTCTGCAGAGCTATTTTTCTATTCAAGAATGAGTACTTAACAGATGCTTTGAACTATTCTTTAGACCATAAGAATTGGAATTTCATTGGAGATTAGCCCTCAGAGTTTGGGAAGCATCTCGAATCTAAAGGTTTCACCAAGCTGCTAACAGAAGATTTTTAGATTTTAAATAGCTACGTACTGACCCCCCTCTAAATAATTTCCTTTTATGCCAAGAGTTGGCTTCAAACATTCAAAATCTCAGACTCTTCATCTCTTCTCTCAGGATGGCAATATGACCTTTGCTCATATGTTGTAGTCCTTACAATGTGACTGTGAAAACACTGATTTCTGCTGTCAGTTTCCAGACAGGTTTCAGACATCTTAATGGCTAGGGAATCATGTTAATACAAAGTCAGAATAGATGTTAGCTGTGTCTTGGACTTTCGGTATATCTAATATAGATATAATCTCTTCACTCTTCTACCCATATCTCCTCCCCAGCTTAAACTTTAATTTCAGTATTTAGTCATACATTGAGTATGTATTGAGTCTCTTTCTTTAACTTTGGTTTTACACAACTCTATTCTCTTCCCATGACATTTTGACAAAAAGACTAC
>NW_011888849.1:1946586-2151257 GCF_000151845.1 Pteropus vampyrus | reverse complement strand
GAAAGTGATGGCACCTAGGTAGTAATGAAACTTGACAAGAGAGAAATCAACTAGACTGCTTTTTGTAGTGGTCACAAATAATTAACTCCATATTCTATGTGAGGGTCATATGCTTCCTATTTCAACAAAGTATTAGATATGCACTAAACAAATGTTTATTAAGTCCTATATGCTAGATCCTGGCCTTGGCCAGTGAACAGGAATAAACACAATGGCAGGACACAATACCTGTCATTAAGTGACACCGTTTATTGATAAGCAAATTTACTTTCCAAATAAGCCTACTTTGTTTCACTTTATAGTGAGTGTTTTATAGGGTACTCAAACTCTGTGTTAGGTTTCAGACAGATTTTCACACATAGAGCAGTGTTTGAAGATATGTGCTCTTCTATAATTATACAGTAAACCACAATATATCCTCAGCAGCCATGACTACTAACTCTAGGCTTCTGATTCCTTTGTAAAGAGATCCTTAGGACATGGAGATTGGCATTGACTCTCCGGATAGGCCTATTTATGTTCTACCTGGCCAGTGAGAACATGATCAGAATATACTCTGCAGAGCTATTTTTCTATTCAAGAATGAGTACTTAACAGATGCTTTGAACTATTCTTTAGACCATAAGAATTGGAATTTCATTGGAGATTAGCCCTCAGAGTTTGGGAAGCATCTCGAATCTAAAGGTTTCACCAAGCTGCTAACAGAAGATTTTTAGATTTTAAATAGCTACGTACTGACCCCCCTCTAAATAATTTCCTTTTATGCCAAGAGTTGGCTTCAAACATTCAAAATCTCAGACTCTTCATCTCTTCTCTCAGGATGGCAATATGACCTTTGCTCATATGTTGTAGTCCTTACAATGTGACTGTGAAAACTGATTTCTGCTGTCAGTTTCCAGACAGGTTTCAGACATCTTAATGGCTAGGGAATCATGTTAATACAAAATCAGAATAGATGTTAGCTGTGTCTTGGACTTTCGGTATATCTAATATAGATATAATCTCTTCACTCTTCTACCCATATCTCCTCCCCAGCTTAAACTTTAATTTCAGTATTTAGTCATACATTGAGTATGTATTGAGTCTCTTTCTTTAACTTTGGTTTTACACAACTCTATTCTCTTCCCATGACATTTTGACAAAAAGACTACTTGACCTTTCTTTGTCTAGATTGCCAATCTTTTGGAACAGATAGCTTCCTAATTGACGATATCTCTTGTAACAACTAAATGTTCTACTACAGCTGTTTCTGTGCCCACTTCACTCTCCTTTTTTGAGAAGTTAGCCTGTGAGTCACCATTTTGTTTACTTCAGATGTATTGATCACCACTGAAGATCCTTCTTAATAAAAGTGCTTGGGTACATCAAGTAACTTTCCAAAGGAAGAAGTACTTTTACTAATGTTTTTCTCTTTGTTCTGATTCCTTTCTTCTTACTCTCCAATTTAAGAAGTTTTTTCTAACAGCATTTCCTCCATATAAGTGCTGAACAGCTGGGTTAGCAGAACCGTTGATTGGGGCAACAATAGATGGCTTACTTAGGGACAACAATATGATCAACAATGCCCAGGCAGTGAAAAGAAAGACTCAAGTCAGAGAGCATGGTGGCAACAGATTTGGCCTTTCCCTCCTTGAAATTTTCTTTCTTTGCTTCTGCAGTGCCATTTTTTTTCAATTTTACTTCTTAGTCTCCTTTTCTCATACCATGATGTATTTGTTCAGGAAATATCAACAAGGACATTGGAGAAGTAATGATGAATGAAGGTAGAAATATAAGTGCCAGAGGATACTGCTTTGAACAGTGAAGACTTTAATCTCTGTTCTCCTGGGACTTGCATTCTAGTGGAGAAGAGAGGAAAACAATAAATAGAATGTTAAGACAGGAAATAATGTGGGTGGGCAGAATAGCTGCTTTAGATAGGATAATCAGGGATGGCTGTCTTGATCAGGTGACTAGGTGATAACATTTAAACAGGTTAGACAATGAGTAGAAGTGAGAGATGCAAAGAACAAGGTAGGAGCTGTCCAGGCAGAAGGGCAGCATGTACCAAAGTAGGGTGGTCATACTTGATGAACGAAAAGAAAGCTGGATCATAGTTCAGAATGGGGAGAGTGGTAGGAAATGCAGTTACAGAAGTAGGTAAGGACCACTCCATGCAGTGAGCCTTGTAGGCCATAGTAGACTGAATGAATTTTATTCTAAGAGCATCAGTGGGAGGCCAACGAATTTTTTAAAATGGGTATGATATATGATTGTTTTTAAAAGGTCACTGGGGACAAGTGGAAATGAGAGGTCCAGTTTGGAGACTGTTGCAAATAGTTCAGGCTGGAGACAATGATGGTAGAGTTAGTGAAATGTCAGTGAAAATGTAAAGAAGTTGGGGAAACATGTTGAGTTTGAGGTGGCTTTCAAATACTCAGGTGGAGATATATCCATTAAACAGTCTAGAATTCAGTTGAAAAATCTAGACTTCAATTTGTAGGTTGTATATCTAGATGGTATTTAAAGCCATAGGAGTACATGAGATCATCTAAGAAGGGAAAAGAGAATAGTGAACTGAGTCTTGAGGAATTCCGGCATTTTGAAATTGGATGGAGGAAACAGGAAACCCTCAGAGAGATAGGACATGTCCAAAACTTGAACTCCTCACTTTCTGTCACAAACCTCTTTTTTTCTGCAGCCTTCCCTATCTGAATTGATGCCAACTCCACCCCTCCATTTCTCAGTCCAAAAACTTTGGAATCATCCATGACTCCTCTCTCACTCTTGCCCTCTCTCATCTTCTTACCCTTACCCTCACTCCACATTCAGTCTATGAGGAAACTATGCTGGATCTACCTTCAGAGTTATCTAGAATCTGCCACTTATTACTCTGACAAGTATCACCAGATTATGGTCCAGACCATCATAATTTGTCATCTATTTTACTTTTAACCCCTTAAGTCTAGTCTCAACACAACAGCCAGATGTAAGTCATGTCATGTAATTTCTCAGTGCAAAACCCTGCAGTGACTCTCCATTTTCCTCAGAGTAAAAAAGCCAAGAGTCTTACAGTGGTCCTCAGTCTTCTGTATCTGGCCCTCGTCACTTGTAACCTCATTTTCTGCTATGCTCCCTCTTTCTCACTCAGCTCCAGTCACTCTGGCCTCCTCACTGTTGCCATTAAGGCTAATTCCCACTCTTTTAAATCTTTGATCAAATGTCTCTGTCAACAAGGTCTATAGTGACCTCCCTGTTCAACTTTACAGTGCTGCCTGTATGTATACACTGATCACTCCTTATTCTGCTCTTTTTTCTAATTACCTTCTGACATATTTTTTTGCACATGTCGCTCATCTCCCCCACCTCCATAGAAGTTCCTCAGAGGCAGGGATTTGGTTATCTTGTTCGTTAGTATGTCCTAGGCAAGCACCCAGAAAAGTGTCACATAGTAAATATTCCCCAATCATTTGTTAAATGAATGGATGAGACAAAGAAAACTAGGAGTATGTGATGTCATGGAAACTTTGGAGAGGATGTTTCAAGAAAGAGGAATGAGTTAGTTGTTGAATGTTGCTGAGCGATCTAGTCAAATGAGGACAGGCATGTGTCCTTTGGATTTGTCAACATGAAGATTGTAAGTGACCTCAATTAAAGCAGTTGTAGGGAAGAAACAGACACCAGATTGAATTTGGAAGAAGAATGAATAGGAGATAAAAAATTGCCGACAACCCTTAGAGATTTCGTTATGCAGGGGAGCAGAGAAATAAAAGTGAATTCAGGAATATTTTTTATAAAATGGAAGATATAGGGCATGTTTACATATGGTTAGGAACAGTCTGGTAGAGAGGAGAGAGATTGATGGGGTTGTGAAAAGGACAAAGACCTTGAAAGTGAGAAAGAACTACAGTGTAAAGTGAGAAGGGATTGCTCTTTGATAGAAAGTACGCTTCCTTCAACAAAACAAATAGAAAACTAGTGCTCTCTAGACAAATTTATTCATTTTCACACATGGCTTTAAATACCATCTTTATGGTCACAACTCTGAAATGTCAGCCTCTGCCTCATACTGGTTTCCTGAGTTCAAGATCCACAGAACCTGCTACTTGGCATTTGTTCCACAAGCACCTTAAACTAAGCATTTTCAAAAACAAATCACCTTATCCCACAAAACTTCTGTTTTATTTTGTATCTCAGAAATCTGATAGTCATTCCCATTCCTTTTCTCCTTTCTCCAAATTCATTAAGCTACCAGATGCTTTCAGTTTTCTCTCTTTAGTTAGTCCTGGCAACATTGTGAGCAGTGGCAAAAGATTAGAAACAACCTTAGTATCCATGGGAAAAAAAACTAGTTAAATTGTGATACTTCCAACAAATAAAAGTTGTATGATAGGAGTTGATTTCTAGGATACTTACTATTAGATTTTTAAAAAGGGAGTTGTAGGACAGTGTGTGTTTGTTTTTAATATTAGATATTTGCTTGCACTTTAATGACCACTGACATGTTGTAGCAGTATTTTCTATACTGTTTCTAAGAGATGCCTCAGGAATACAAGGATAATTTCCTTTTGGTCTTCGTGAGGGGGAAAAAGGGGAATTCAAATTGAATAGTTTCATTAAGTTGAATTCATTTAATTTGCAACTTTATGAGTGCCAACCATGTACCAGGTATTGGATATTTTTGCAGTGAACATGATGACATATATTGGGATTTTATATAAGATTTCATTAGGAAATGCTAAGTTGAGAAGATATCTGCACCTCCACGTTTATTGCAGCATTATCTAAAATAGCCAGGACATGGAAGCAATCTAAGTGTCCATCGATGAATGAATGGGTAAAGAAAATGTAATATATATACACAAGGGAATATTCAGCCATAAAAAAGAATGAAATCTTGCCATTTGCGACAACATGGATGGACCCTGAGGGCATTATGCTAAATGAAATAAGTCAGAGAAAGACAAGTACTGTATGATCTCCCTTATATGTACAATCTTAAAAAAAAAAAAAAAGAAATCTGAACTAATAGATACAGAGAACATCTGGCATCTGCCTTCTTGGGCATTCTGTGTCCTGGCTCTCATGAAAGATTTGCTTTTTCATGTTTCTGTGCCTGTGTACATTTTGTTTTTTTCTGCTTTGATTCCAGTACTCATCCCATGCTCTGCTCCTTCTCACCCACTTTTCCTCTCATTCTCTATGATCCGTTTATTT
Source organism: Pteropus vampyrus (assembly GCF_000151845.1). NCBI lineage: Eukaryota > Metazoa > Chordata > Mammalia > Chiroptera > Pteropodidae > Pteropus > Pteropus vampyrus. The sequence goes on along the minus strand of NW_011888849.1, from coordinate 2,146,061 downwards.
TTCTGTAAGCTTTCAGCTCAGATGTCATCGCCGAAATGTCCTCTGGAATAGGCCTTCCTATTCTCTGCTTTCCTCCAATTTAGGTGTTCTCTTCTTTGAGCACTAATAGCATTTTACATATACCCCTATTATGGCAAGTTATACTGTTTTGAAATTATTGGTTCTTATTGCTTCTCCCCATCTTAAACTGAGCTGTTTGAAAATAGGGAGAATCAAACATACAAAGATCCTGTGTTTGTGACATAGAGCCTAGCAATATTAAAACAAAACTAATAAATCAGTTAATCTCTTCAACCATCTAACTCCACAAGGTGGGAAATAATTGAACTTTAGGCTTTCAGTGACTTATTTCATAACCTTTCTCCAAAGACATTGGAGAGACCCTTTGGCTTTCTCATCGAGATAAATTAGTGATCTATTTCAGACCACCTTTTTTCAGTGAATTTTTGATTTGTTGAATCTCTTATTTTCCATTCAGAAACATTTTAGCATGGCTTCTACATACTGATTTTAATTGAGGTATTTGGAGGACTTAAATGTGAATAATTTGTTTTCTTCTAGGTTTTGGGCGGAAAGATGTAGTTGAATATTTGCTTCAAAATGGTGCAAATGTCCAAGCACGTGATGATGGGGGCCTGATTCCTCTTCATAATGCATGCTCTTTTGGTCATGCCGAAGTAGTCAATCTCCTTTTGCGACATGGTGCAGACCCAAATGCTCGTGATAATTGGAATTACACTCCTCTCCATGAAGCTGCAATTAAAGGAAAGATCGATGTTTGCATTGGTAAGACTGTTTACTTTGCATCATTTTCTGAAATGGTTTGTAACTATTCTGAAACTGAATCGACTTCATTTGTTAATATGATCAAATTCTGCCAGGCTGAATTTAAATAGTGCTTAAGAACACTTCCTGTTTAATCTAACCGCTATTTACTGAGTATCTTTTTGTGTATTGTTCTGGGCTTAAGTTCTTTAGAGAATACAGTACAAAATTCCTGTTGTCTAGAAATTTGTATTCTCTTGGGAGCTAGGACACACAAAGAACCAGATAAAAGCATGAAAGAAGTGAACAGCTATGTTAGAGGATAATGAGCACAATGAGTTAACTGGAGTCAAGTCACTCCTTCCAGGAGTCTTTCCAGGAAGTAGTGGGAGAAAAGTTTTTGTAAAGGTTGCCAGGGACTTTCTTATAAAGAGCTTTGAATTCCAGGTTAAGAAGCTTGATACTGTTATGTAAGTCATGTGGAATTATTGAAGACTTTTAAGGATATATTTTAGAGAGAGTGATCTGGTAGGAGGCTGGTGGAATGGATGGCATCAGGGAGATTAACTAGGAAACTGTAGAATAACCCAGATGAGAACTGATGAGGGTAGGAACTAGGGTTGTTGTTGAAGAATAGAAATGGCAGGATAAGTAAAGAATCATTTGAAGGAAAAAATATCAACCATTTAGAATACTATAATGAATGTGATAGGATTTGCCTGACAGATTGATCATTGACAGAAAATTTTATGTGAGAAAGCTACTTATCTGAGAGTTTTCATTAACCTGGTACTGACTTTTCTGAGCCTCACATAGAGATTTTGGACTCTGCTACCTTAGTTTCATTTCCTAATGCAAAACAGGGACAGTTGAAGTCCTTGAGGCAGGAAGAAAGCCAGTTTTATGTACTAGGAAAAGTCCAAGGGCTTTATGCTGGACTTATATTGTTTTCCCTTGCCTCCAAAACCCCAAATCACTATTTATACCAAAGTCACCATCTTAGTTTAAATCAGGTAATTTATAAAGATGTAAAATACATTACCTAGTAACCTCTGCCCAATTCTCCTTTCCTATATGTGTTATTTTGTTACTGCTTTCCGCTCATAATCTTTTTTTGCTTTCTGAGCTTCAGATATATAAATAATTAGCTTTAATAATGAAGGGTTTTCCAAATATAGTTATAGATCTGCACTATCCAGTATGATAGCTGATGATTTGTAATGTGGCTGGTCCAAACTGAGGTATACTGTAAGGAGAAAATACACGAAATTTCAAAGACTTAATATGAAAACAAGAAATGCAAAATATCTAATTTTATATAGGTTAAAATGTAAATATTAAAATGGTAATATTTTGGATATATTGGGTTAAATAAAATGTGTTAAAATTAATTTAACTTGTTCTTATTTTTTTCATGTGGCTACAAGAAAATTTTAAATTACATATGTGGGTCACATTAATGCTTCATTTTTACTTCTTTTGGATTGTGTTGATACAGTTTAGAAGTAGAGTAAAATGAACATTAACCCTGTCAAAGAACAGGAGCTGGGCCTCACTTTCTGCATGTATTTGCCCATCTTTCCCCATCTCCTTATTTAGAGAGTATGATGGAATATCTTTATATATAACAAATAGCAGTACAGAGTATAGCACAGGTTTTTTCCTTTTATATGCTTTGGATTATAATGTAGCAGTTTTGGGATTTGTTAACGCTACAGAGAGTATTTTTCTTTTTTTTTTTTAAAGACTTTACCTGCATTTTTTTTTTTTTTTTATTCCCGGGCTATACACAGCTTTAGAAATTTCATTTCTGTTATGATAGAACGATCTTTCTAATGTTGGCAATATTCATTTGGAATGAGAAAATAAGCTTTCAAGCAAACTTTCCTTTTATTCCCTTATACACTTTTATCTGTCCTTAGTCACTTGTCTGGCAAAAGAAAATCTGACCTTGACCTTTTATTAAATAAAAGAGGACTTTTATTTAATGTGTAAATACGTTAAATAATGGAATGTTATATATATTTTTATAATTAAAATATATTTATTATACTATCAGGATATGAAAGTTCTTAAATAGCCTTGAGACTTCTGAAATGGAATTTTTGAGAAAATTATTTACTAAAATCAATCTGTCATGATTACCATCTTAAAAAAGGTAATGTTGCTATTTTTCAGTGCTGTTACAGCATGGAGCCGAGCCAACCATCCGAAATACGGATGGAAGGACAGCATTGGATTTAGCAGACCCATCTGCCAAAGCAGTACTGACTGGTAAGTCTATGTACTCTCTAGGTATTCCTGGAAGAATATAAAGAATGAGCTTGCTAGATAGTCAGCTTCCTGCAGTTAATGACCTTAAACTAGATATCTTAAATAGTGTTAGTTCAGTCGATATTTTTTTCTACATCTGGACAGTTGGCATTTGATTCTTATCTAAAAAAGGTAAAGCTTTTGTTTTTTCTTTTTAAATTGGTGTTCCTCCTTCACTATTTCATGCTTTTTCCTGCTTTTATCTTTTCAAAAAATCTTGGGAGCTCAAAGAAGCCTTACAGTAGCAGTCAGTACACAATTCATATTGTGGGCAGCAGTTTGGATTTCATTTCAGCAAATCAAACAGTACCCGTATGTTATATTATGTTAATTTAAATTGTATTAATTTTAAAGGGGTTTTTTTGGTATTCATTGTAAATATAAAAGCTACAGGCTTAAAAAGTTTATATTTAATCATTTTTATTTGTATATAGTGTTGTCCCTTGATATCTAAGGTTCCAGGATCCACATGGAGTGAAAAAATATGTGAATGCTCAAGTTCCTCATATACAATGGCCATAGAACAATGCATACAGTCAGCCCGCCACATCTACATATTCCCAACTGTAGACTGAAAATACTGTTTTCAGTCTGAGGTTGGTTGAATTCGTGGATGCAAAGACTGCAGATATGGAGGACTATATTTAAAATAACATTATAATAAAAACAATTTTAATGTTGAAAAAATATAGATTCACAGGAATATTAATGATTATGTTTAATTGGTGATGCTATAGATTATCTTTTGTCATTTCTGAATGTTGGTATATTGGATTTTGTTTTTTCTTTGGCTTTTGAATGAAGTTATGGATACATTTTGTGTGTTAAGCAAATAACATAGTGATTTTAGAAAATTTAAGGAGTAAAAAGGAAAGGCTCACCCATAACTACCACCTAAGACAAACTTTATTCAAATTTTGGTATATTTCCTTCTTGGCTTTCTTTTTTCTATGCATATTGTTTTTGTATAATTGTCACACTTCAATATATAACACTGAAATTTTTTTTTTACTTTTATAACAGGTAATTTGTTATGTAAATATTTTTAAAAAGCATAATATTCTATTGATTAACCATTTTCCATTTACTGGGAATTTATTTCCAAATTTATCTACTTAAATATATTTCAGTAAGCATCTTTATGCATAAATTTGTCATTACTTTTGTAATTAAATTTTTTAAATTTCTGCCTTTTTTTTCCTAATTCACAGGTGAATATAAGAAAGATGAACTCTTGGAAAGTGCCAGGTGTGTTATAAATATGTACCATAAATACTTCACCATTTAGATGGTTTTTTTTACAATAAGCAAACTTTAAAAGAGAATGAATTTTTTTAATGTTCACATAAATGTCTTCAGATAGGATCTGATAAAGAATAGAAATTGCTAATACATTTTTTGCATATTTATTAGGAGTGGCAATGAGGAAAAAATGATGGCTCTGCTCACACCTTTAAATGTCAACTGCCATGCAAGTGATGGTAGAAAGGTATTTCTTTTTGCAACTAAGTTTGTATTCATCTCTTGGTAACGTGAAAATACATTTATCTTATTGTAAATTAAAACATTTAATGAGAATGCTGATATTTTCTTTTGGATAAAGTGAAACAGTAAAACTTTATTGATAATAAACATTTAGTTGTTTGCTTCCTATTTCCAATAATGAACTTACAAACTTTTATACTATGCCTTGAGTGTATATGCTGGATTTTATAAAACTAAATTGGTAACTATTTAGACAGTGAAATTATGAAGTATTTTCTGGATTTCTAGTTTTATATTTGGGATTGTTGCTTTCTGCACTTTTTTTTAGCCAGTATTTGAATTTCATTCATTTTTACGATTAATATTTCAGTCAACTCCATTGCATTTGGCAGCAGGATACAATAGGGTAAAGATTGTACAGCTGTTATTGCAACATGGAGCTGATGTCCATGCTAAAGATAAAGGGTAAGTATCTGAACAAAAATGAGAGTTTCCTAAATGTTACTGTCTTTGTAATTCTATAACCTTATAAAATTCATATTTTTTACTAAACAGCATAAACATTTATCAAGCTTTTACAATATGCAGATTGCTTCAAGGATATGGCGCATTAAAAAACATTACGGCAACACTCTTAGAGCTTACGCTGCTCTTTAGGGAGCATGAAGAGATACCTAACAAATACAAGTTCTCTGCTAAGTGTGTGGTGATAGAGAGGGATACATACTACTATAGGAGTTCCCACGGGAGAATTCTCAGTGATGGCTGTAGTGACTGGGAAATCCTTCAGAAGGAGATGCTACTTGACCTGAACTCAGTTCAAGAAAGAGTTTAGAAAACATCACTACTTTGTGCAAGAGAATTGGTGTGAAGAGGTGCTAAAGCAGATATTATAACATATTTAAGAAAACAATGACTAGATCAGCTTGGCTGAAATAGATTTTCACACAGAAGAGAAATGAAGGTTGGGGTTGGAGAAATAGGTAAGAATCAGGTTTTAGAGGACTTGATATTTTACACTAAGTAATTCAGACTTCATTCTGTGAGCCACTATAGCCAATGAAGGACCTTAAGCAAAAAGGATGATGATTCTAAAAGGAGTTTTAGGAGGTATTTTCTCGCAGCAATGTGTAGGGTAGATTGAAGGTGGAGACTAGAGACAAAAAGAGCAGTTAGGAAAGTGAGTTTTGTAGGGGTTCAGGCATAATGAGGATCTGTTGTGGTGGCAGAGGAAACGGAATTGAAAAGACAATGCAAGAGATATTACAGCGTAAGAATGAATAAGATTTGTTGAATCTGTCTGGATGTGATGAGAGAATAAAGGAATGAAAAGATAACTACATTTCAAATTTTGAAGCTGAATGAGTGAGAGCCAACGATTCACATACTAAAATCCAGGGCGGAGGAATTCTTTTAGGGGAAAACATTGAGTTCACTTTTAGAACTCTTGGTTTTATGAGATGATGGTGGGAACTCAGGTGGAGGTAGCTAGTAAATAGTTGGAAATGAAATTAGTACTCTTAGGTAAGTAAGAAATCATAAAACCAGAAATGGTAAGGAAAGTCATGAGCCTTTAAAGAGAGGACAAATAGAACTAAAGAGTAAGTGATGGATGGCCATCACTCACCAGGGGCCATCATAATGTTGTATGTGGTAACTAATTGTGCATGGTCCCCAAGAAGGAACAGCTTAAAAGATATGTCAAGATTTTAAGGTTCTACTATACCTTCTTATATAGAAAGTTTTTCTTCCATTGCCATTCTGAAGGAATTGGGTTTCAGTTTTATTAAGAATAAAGCACTTTACCTCACAGAATCTCAAAAAAAGTTTCAAAGAAGAGCCAATGTTTGAGCTCTGAGTTTGGAAAAGATGTATAGAAGTAAGCCAGGAGGGAGGGAAATCTTTCCTAAACCCAGGAGATAGTGAACTGCATTCAGGGAACTGCATTCAGGGAACTGCAGATGGTTTGTCATACTATTATTGAGACTAGAGAGGCTCAGATCATTATATGCCAGGTTAAGCAATAGACACTGTCTTTCAAAAGCAAGGAAGAACCAGGGAAGGACATTAAAACAAAGAGTAACCAGACCAGATTCTCTTTTTGAAAAATTGGGCCACAGCTTGGAGGACAAATTGAAGTGAGGGGTTATTTCAGTAGTACAGGGAGAAATAGTAGAGGCCCAAACTAAGACAATGGTAGAAATAGTAAGGGGGGGCGGGGAAAGATAGATTTGAAAGAGACCTTGGGAGTTAGAATTGTTGGGACTTAGAGTTCAAATAGATGTTATTAAATTTTATGCATTTTTATTAGAAAGTCACATAAGCCACTTGCTATTTAAATCTAACTGTAAGTTTAAATTAATTAAAATTCAATAAACAAGCCTAGGGAGTCTATAATAACAGACTTTCTCCCCTCCCCCGCTTTATATTGTAGTGATCTGGTGCCCTTACACAATGCCTGTTCTTATGGTCATTATGAAGTAACTGAACTTCTGGTCAAGGTTAGTTCTCTTGTACTTTTTTTATAATTATATAAATTATTTAAATACATAGTATATCTGTTTTCTATGTTTTTAGTGCTTAGTGGATAGAAGAGTATATATAATTATTATAAAATGTAGATGATTGATTATAGATCAGCATCTGACTGCTTGAGATTTTTGAGATACCATAAGATTTTGAATGTAAAGTAGCCCTACCATCTTACGAATAGCAGATTAAGTGATTCTGTAATTTGTGGCTAAAGGTGAAGTTTAAAAACTTGAAAATATTAGAAAGCAATTTTTAGTGAATCATATATTATTAAAACCACCAGATACATTTGCAAGACTTATCCAGTTGTACTTTGAGTTGGAACAGGCTCACTCGGTAAGCTTTACATCTTCTAGTATGCTAGGTGGCTATTGTTTAACAAGCAGGTTCCCAGCAAGAAATTCCTTGTTTGGCTCACTATTGGATGAGAATAGAATACATATGTTCACCTTAGAGTGGATTCAAGAATATTACCCATCCCCATTTCCTTTTGTCCCCTAGTCTCTATTTATGTATGTGATCATACTTTTAGATTTCTCTTACTCTGCACCCATTCTGTCTTTTTAATATTTTTCCTCCTTCTATAAGCAGCTGTCATGGGAAAAGAAAGAGTACATTTATTTCCAATGCTCCTATGCTTTCTGTGGAGCATGTGCTACCACAGAATACATTTTCCCACAGAAACAACTTTGTTATGATTAAGTACTCTGAGTAGCCCATAAGCCTTTTTAAATTTATAATATAGGTGTAATGTTATACATTTATAATAGTAATGCTTTTGCTTGTTATAAAAGTGAATCTTGAATTCAGCAGACTATTTGAAATGTTATGTAAATGAGAGTGAAACATCAGACAGGTTGCAGTGGTACTTTTACAGACAACTGAATGGTGTTTTCCTAAGACCTAGTGTTTTACTAAATGAGAGTGGAACACTGACTAGAGGTCATATACAGAGAGAAAGTTAGCAAAGGTGAGGGTGCAAACAGGTACCAGAGTAGTCAAGTTCAGGAATGTCAGGAGAAAGCAAGTAGATAGAGAAGGGAATACAGGCAGACGTCCTGGGCAATGCTGAGTCTGTTGGCAACCTTTGCTAAAGGGTCTGGCTAGCAGAAGCTGGCATTTACCAGCAAAAATGCAGCAGCTTCTTTTCATGACCAGGATACAATATAGATTGTGATGTGACTGCTTGTAAAGCTAACATAATTTTATGCCAGTAGTAGAAGTATGGTGTCAGGAGCAAATGTAATAACAGATGCATTATACTTTCACAGTCAAATCACATTGAAAATCTATTGTTATTCTAGGCACTCAGTGTTTTTTAATGAATTTTTAAAACAAGCGTATTTAGTTGAGGTCCACTAGGGTGATAGGAAGTCTACAAAGCATTTGATAAGAAAAGTGACTGAAAAAGCTAAAAGTATTTAGACTGGAAAAGAAAAACATAAGAGTTGCCTTCAAATACTGCAACGAAGAATATTGATCTTTTTTGCTCCAGAGAAGACCAGTAGGTCAAAGTTTAAAGTACGTATTTAACTTAATGAAACAGTTATCAACAGTTATCTAGTAAAGATAAAAAGTTAGGTTAGTTGAGAATTAGTTTTCCCATCACTGAAAGTACTAAGAGAGTAAGTCGCAGGTTTCACCTTCTCCAGGAATACTGTGGAAGGGATTTCGTGTTTGATGCGAGGCTGAACTAGAAGGACTTTTGTGGTCCATCCAACTCCAATACTTGGAAATGGCTAAAATTAAAAAGACGGATGATAAGTATTAGCAAGGCAGTGGAGCACTGAACTCAAACATTTATGGAAGCAATGCAAAAATAATACAGCCATTTTAGAAAAGTGTTTGGCAGTTTCTAATAAAACTAAACATATATCTACCATATGACCCAGCATTTCCACTCCTAGTGATACATGCAAATGACAGCATGTGTCCATAAAGAGACTTGTACGTTAATGTTCATAACAGCTTATTCGTAATAGTTAAAAACTAGGAATGCTCCAAATACCCATCAACAGGATGATGAATAAGTAAATTATGGTATTTCTTATACAATGGAATGCTGCTCAGCAATAAAAATGAATTATTGATACAACAACATGAATGACTTGTAAACATGTGAAAGAAGGTAGTACATACTGTGTTCTTCCATTTTTATGAAATTCAAGAACAGGTAGATCTAATTTATGGTGCTAACATCAGAATGGGGGCAGAATTGTCTATAAAAAGGAGCATGAGGGAACATTCTGGGGTAATGAAAAGTGTCCTATATCTTGAATTGGGTGATAGTATCATGAATATGTACATTTGTCAAAACTCAGCAAACTACAGTAGTCCCCACCCACCACCCACGGTTTTACTTTCTGCACTTACAGTTACCCACAGTCAACTGTGGTCCAAAATGGAAAATTCCACATAAACAGTTGATAAGTTTTAAATTGTTTGCCATTCTGAGTAGTGTGATTAAATCTTGCCCTGTCCCACTTGGAACATGAATCATGTATCCATGCTGTAAATGCTACCTGCAAGTTAGTAATTTTTTAACTATCTGTTACCAGCTTGCTGTGCTGATATTATGGTGATTGTATTTAACCATTATTTTACTTAGTAAAGAGCAAAAGTAGTGATGCTGGCAATTCGGACATGCCAAAGAGAAGCCATAAAGTGCTTCTTTTAAATGAAAAGATGAGTACAGTACAGTAAATTTTTTTCTCCCCTTTAATTCCACACCCCTCCCCCACTTCCACCCTTGATCCATGTATGTTGCCGTTTCCCCTTAAGAACTGGATCTCTGAAGGCGGGGTGTCCCCACCCACATGCTTGTGGCGTGCACCCAGGGCCTGGCACACCTGGGGCATGGTCTGTGGCTCCGCCTGGGGCGCGAACCCAGGGCCTTCTGTGTGCAAAGCAGACGTACTAACCACTGTGGAGCTACCCCACAGTAAGATATTTTGAGAGACCACATTCACATAACATTTATTACAGTATATTGTTATAATGAATCTATTTTATTATTAGTTATTGTTTCTCTCTTACTGTGCCTAATTTATAAATTAAACTTTATCACATGTATGTATGTATAAGAAAAACATAGTGTGGTTTGGTACTATCCACGGTTTCAGGCATCCACAGGGGGTTGGAACATATCCCCATGGATAAGTGTGGACTGTATATACTTAAGAACTGCATTTTACCACATGTAAATTATTCCTCAAAAAAGGAAAAGATGCATTTTAAATCTAAAGCTTCATACTTAACTGTTTTTAACAATAAAAGAGTTAAATAGGCCTTTGTGGGTAGACCTAGCAACCAGCTACTGTTTCTTTTATGGAGAAAAAGTCTTTCTGAAATAATTGGTTTAAAAAGTGAACTTTGGAAACATAACCTGTTTAAGCTTGCTTAATGTTAAATTACAGAGTACTAATAATTCTAAATTCTCTTAAAAATTAAACTAAATATATGCTTTCCTCCCCCAGCATGGTGCCTGTGTAAATGCAATGGACTTGTGGCAATTCACGCCTCTTCATGAGGCAGCTTCTAAGAACAGGGTTGAAGTGTGTTCTCTTCTCCTAAGTTATGGTGCAGATCCAACACTGCTGAATTGTCACAATAAAAGTGCTATAGACTTGGCTCCCACACCACAGTTAAAGGAAAGATTAGCATGTGAGTATGAAATGATGAATGTTTAGCTAGGATATTATGATAATCAATAAACTAAAAATTTTTTCTTTCTTGTTTGTAGAAATTTTTAAATAAAAAATATTTTCCTTAGCCATGAGTATCTGTTGTTGCTCAGATAGCGTATTTAATCATTTGGAAGTTCACTCATTCTGCTCTTCAGATGCTATGAAAAATGCTTCTTTGTATGTATCGGTCTTATTGATGATATGCTTTTGGGGAAAAAAACAATTGGGGTTTTGTTCCTATCTTTGATGAGACCCTCTAGTTAATCTGCCATTGAAGTTAGTGTTATTTATAGGATTACCATATTGCAAACCTATTTCTCAGATTTACCATTTAATATTCTTTGGTATTTGGACAATTCTATGGTTTCTTGTTTGTAGCTGAAGTAGATGTACTGAGAAATAGTCACCTAGTTCAGATATAGTATTGTTGTACATAAATAGGAAACTTGTATTATTCTGTAATAATAAAGGTTAATGGATCATTTCACAAATCTGATGAATAAAAGAGAGGAATCTTGAGAAAATACCCTCTTTCATTTGTTCATCAGTAGGTGCGTCTTGAAAATTTCCAACTTGTCTAGTCCTCAGTTCTCTGATGTGTGAGCACAACTACCTGTTTCCATAGTGTCAGTATAGGGACTATGATCATCTTTTATTTCTTTACTGAGGAAAGTTCTGTGCTTTGGAAAATTCTCAGAACTCTCGTCTGGGAATATATTGCAGAACTCCAGATACTTCCAGACTAAAATAGACCTTGAGTTGGCCATGGGCTAAATGCATATATAAAGTTGAGGATGAATTGGGTCATAACTGAGGAGAACTAGAATACCACTGTCTCCCTTTTCAGGGGTTAAATTTGAAGAATATCTTCAGAGCCTCAATTTGGCTATTTTAGTAGATAATTCTGAAAATAATTTCAAGGAAAATAGTGTCTTTTACTGACTAAATCCCATCCTTTCAATAATTCTCATGCAGATATAAATGCTTGTTCTTTATCTAGATGAATTTAAAGGCCATTCTTTGCTGCAAGCTGCGCGGGAAGCTGATGTTACACGAATCAAAAAACATCTCTCTCTGGAAATGGTGAATTTTAAGCATCCTCAAACACATGAAACAGCATTGGTAATGTTTCAGACTTAAGTTTTTAAAATGCAATAACCAAAAAATAAAAAAATAAAATAACCAAAAACATGCTTAACTAATCATAATGTCCTACTTCCTTCGATGATACAGGGTAACTACTTTCTGTCCTACTTTCAATAATAGCATTATTTTAAAATGTGCTTTTTAAAAATTAATGCCTGTACATAAAGAAAAAATGTCAAACAATATAGAAAAGTAGGCAGTCTCACCCCGCAAAAGGCAATACTGTTATTCATATGAGTATCCGTCCATAAAAAAGATTTATTTATATACCGGCATATAGTATATGTAATTTTTACTATCACACATGGTATATATTATAAATGTTTCTGACTGAAATCTTGGAACCCAGTGAAAATAATGAAAAAGAAGAATTCTGCCATCAAGATAAAAATTACTTGGTTTTCCTTCTAGTATTATAATATTTTTCAAAATTAGGTCTAAAATCTATGTGTCTCCCCTCTATGTTGTGTGAATAAAGTGTGTAAGCGGAGACTACTTCCCTAATAGAGGTAATGACAGCTCTGTGGAACTGTAACAAACTAAATGAGAGCCAGGCAGTCTGTGGAGAAACAGAAAAGAATGGGAGCTAGTAAGGGTAAACTGATTATACCCTTTCCTAGTAAGATAGGAAAAAGAATGATATAATCAGAGGCTACCTTAGAAGTAGAAATGTAAAAGGAACAAAGTCCCGCTATATGAATTATTGAATGTACTTTGGGTAAGGGAAGATGACTCTAAGTAAATTAATGTGTTTAGGGGCAAATTTAACTCATAGTAGCCTTAACTTTCCTAATACCTTTTATGGTTAATTTCTTTCTTTATGCCATGATGTAAACTATGCAAAAGTCATGTAGAAACCTATCCATAAAACATTTTAGACCTTTTTGCTACTTAACTTGTAAAAAGTATCCAAGTTAAAAAAATTGCAAAGATGCAGACTAATAAATGCTAATGCAAAATTAAAATCATAACGTTAAGGTAGTACAGAGAAACTTGGAAAGACTGGCATGGAAAAATTTCTGGCCTGAAGAGTTACTACTACGTGTTGTTTTCCCTGAAATATCCTGCTATTAAACAACTTATTTTTGTTTTTAACCTTAAAACATTCTAGAGCTAAGTATTGGATAGTTGTGGTCCAGGGGAAATATCTTCCAGGTTTCCAGAGATCGCAGGCCCTGTCCCAGGATGGAGCAGAGGAATAAGGGTGCAATTTGAAATGGATGTGATCAAGAATTCTTAGAAATAGTTTATTTCCATCCTAGTAGATATCCTGGGATGATTACTCATAACATACCAAAGGAGTTATGTTCACCAATTAGAAATGGTTTTATTGAGGGCAAAGGGATTATTTTAGTGACAACATTAAAGAATGAATGAAGCAAAGTCACGAAGATAATACAAGCTTTATTTTTAGCAGGAGGTCAAAAATCAGAACAAATTTCATGTTTACTATATATTTAGATGTATAGAACAATTTAACTTAACAATTATTCAGAACTTTTATTCCATGAATTTTTAGGTTTACACCAACATCAATTTAGTCATTCAGCCATTCAGACATTTATTAAACACTTATTTATGATATCATCCTGGACGTTGAGGATGCAAAGATTTCGGACCTGAGCATGAAACATTTAATTAGATTTATAACTAGCAAATCCCTACCTCCTGTCTCCCTTCCTCCTTGATAAATCCAACTCAAAGTATATCATATTCTACCACTCATTGTTGCCAAACAAGTAATCTAAGCTCCTTTTTCTGCTACAGCAACTAGTTGAAAGAGAAATACATACTACTCATCTTGTCAGCTATTCCATTAGTGCTATTACCAAGCAGCACCCAGAGCTGATGAGTGCTGTGTTACTTCACATAAGGAAACCCCAAACTTTGAGGCATTTTATTAATTAACCTTTAAAAAAATAACATAAACACCATCTATTTTTTTTAAAGGAGTATTGATCACATTAAATTTTTCGTCACATCAGTAGTGGCTTTTTCGAAGATGTAAGACAACTGTAAAGCTTGAACAGAATATTTAGTAACAGACACCATCTGGTAAATAAGATTTTCAGGCCTTGCTAGAATTTAGTAATCATTGCACATTCTATCCAGTAGAAAGTCTTTGAGTAGCAAAGTTAAAATCAAAATAAAACAAGGAAGTGAAATAACTTCTTGATTAGTAACACAAATGTTCTTAAAAATCAATCATGTATCATCCTTGTTTAATGCTGCAATTTAAATTATCTAGCATTGTGCTGCTGCATCTCCATATCCCAAAAGAAAGCAAATATGTGAACTGTTGCTAAGAAAAGGAGCTAACATCAATGAAAAGACTAAAGAGTAAGTATACTTTTAATAATTAAAAATTCTTGACATTTTATTATTTGGAAAATACATTCATTGTATGGCTGACTTTTTCTCTTTAAGATTCTTGACCCCTCTACACGTGGCATCTGAGAAAGCACATAACGATGTTGTTGAAGTAGTGGTGAAACATGAAGCAAAGGTATACTTCCTTTTTGCATTATTTTCTGTTTAGCAGATGAAATGCCTGAGTTCCTAAACTATTTACTTTCTGATAGGTATTAATTTTTTTCTCTTAATCTATACTTAATAGTCCTGCAGATAGTTTATCTGATTTTTGCTGGAAAGCTTATGGAAAATATCCCCAACTAGAGATATACTGATTCTGGCCTATCTTACTTTTGTTCCTTGGTTACTGTGGTAACTCCTATTGTTTACCTCAGTCACATCCTTTCTTATTTTCTTACCCTTTGTTATTTCTATAACTGAGCCAAAAAACTTGGAACAGAAGGAAATTATTTCAATAACTTAACTAAAAAACTACCTCCTCATATTGGGAAGTCACTGTTTTTCAGTTGACATTTGTACACAAAGCATTTTATTCATGGAATAATTATGTTTTCATCAAGGCTAAAAGTCATCATTTCTTACCCAGGAATTTAAAAAATTAATAGTCAGTGAAAGATAGACATAGCATCCCAGATTAGGAGATGAAAGTCACCTAATTCAGCAGTTTCAGATCCTTGCTACAGATCCTTGCCTTCTTAAACAAAATATTTAATAGAAATTCGTTATGAAACAAAGAATGGTGTTGTTCTGAGTGAAGAGAGAAGAAAAATACAAATCCTTTCCCCCTGGGTGACCCCAAAGCTCTTCTCTAAATGCGCTTTGCAGAATAGTTTTCTGATCTGTCCTTCTTGGGTTTCCACTCGAGGAACACTTAGAATTCTACAATTTCTTTTTCTGTTGCCTCTCAGTATCTTAATTTTTCTTTGATTTGGAGGATTTTCTTGATAATGTATAATCTGAATCTTTTCTATTGTAAATTATTGAATAAAATAAAGTTATTTCTGCATGACTGCTTGGCATATCTCATTTGTCTTTTCTACAACTTTCCACTGATTGCTTATTTTATATATGTGATACGTTACTAGAAGAATATTGGGATGCATATTACATTTGAGTTGTGAAACTTAATGAAACTGTCCTGACTAAGGTGACCAATCATTCAGGTTTGTCCAGGACTGAGGGATTTCCAGAAACACAGGACTTTCACTGCTAAAACTGGGAAGTCCCAGGCAAACCAGGACAAGTTGGTCACCTTAATCTTAAAACAAGAGTGGTACCCAAATAAAGTTTATAAGTGAATATGTCTCCAGATATGTTTCATATTTCATCGATTTTGGTATGTGAATAAATAGATTAATTACCTTGAGCATTTTAAATCTTCTCAGATTCTATAAGCCTGGAGATTTAGCTATTTGTAGTTTTAGATTCATTGAGAAAGTCAACTATATTTCTGTTTATTCTCCAATTCCATGAATATGAATTGGACAGTGTCTCAAAACACACTAGTAGCCACAGGATTGTTTACTGAGGAACTTAATTTCTCAGTTATGTTCTGAATTATTTCTGGTGCAGAGGGATTGGGGTTAGGGATGAGATGGGGGAGTATTAATAGGCGATTTTTTAAATTATGATGAACATTTTCAAAAATACAACCAATTTGAAAGAATTTCATAGATAATAACTATGTACCCACCACCTAGATTTGAAAGAATTTCATAGATAATAACTATGTACCCACCACCTAGATTCTATTACTGACATTTTACTGTATTTTATTAGGTATCATTTTTTTCCTCTATCAACATATCTTATTTTCTTGACACATTTCAGATTTAATTTGCAAATTATTGTGTACTTCTCCCTAAATATTTCCACATAGACATCAGCTAGAGGTTATTATTCATTTAAAGGGGTTTTTTGGATGTAAAATTTACATGCAATGAAATGCACAAATCTTAAATGTACATTTACTGAGTTTTGACCAGTACATACACCTGTGTAACCAAAACTCGCCAAAAAACAGAACATTATTTCATGGCACAGACAGGGCCCCATTCAAAGTAATCTCCACCCCTAGAGGCAATAACCATTTTGATTTTTTCCTGCATAGATTGTATTTGCCTGTTCCAGGCTTTCATGTCTATGGAATCATACAATATATAGTCTTGTGTAAGGTTTTTTCTTCGGTATAATGTTTCGATGATCCATCCACATATCCATTGTTTGTTCTTTTTTATTGCTTATGAGTATTCCATAGTGTGAATATACCGTATTTATTCATACAGGTTATATTGTACATGATAAAAAAATGTAGAAGATTCAGCTAATAGAAATAAGTGTTTCTAATTTAGTCTCTGGCTTTGTTATTGACTATTGTCTATCTTGGTGTTAGCCTCCACATTTCTGGACCTCAGAGATCCATAAAAATACATGGATTGGGCTTTCTTAGGCAGTGTCTAGCTCTGAATGCAGTGAATCGATTAATACTGTAATGCCAAACACAACTGTTAATCAGCATTGCACACATTTAACCCAAAATTGAGTCTTCCTTCTAATGTCAGCCTTCATGAATTGGTGAATTTACTCTTTAGATTTGAGTAGAAATACTTGCTTTGGCACTGGATAATAAGCTTCATAAAAAAATAATTGAAAATTTTAAATTAGTAGCAGGTGTTAAATACATGCTTGGATGGTTTTAGATTTTGCATTGAAGGCTAATTTCAGTGTTTTCTCCATTGTTAAGGTTAATGCTCTGGATAATCTTGGTCAGACTTCTCTGCACAGAGCTGCACACTGTGGTCATCTACAAACCTGTCGCCTACTTCTGAGCTACGGCTGTGACCCCAACATCATATCCCTTCAGGGCTTTACTGCCTTACAGATGGGAAATGAAAACGTGCAGCAGCTTCTTCAAGGTATTAGGTGCTTTCATGAAATTAATTTTTTTATTTAATCTTTAAATTTTTTTCACATATGTGGGAGTTGGAGGTAAAAAGAAAACATTTTTTTTAATTTTGGCTGGCTGTTTTTTCTCCCTAATTTATTATTCTCAATGCCCAAATGTCATTAAATCTTAATTATCATTTTGTTCCAGTAGCATTTTCTGTCCAATTTCTCTAAAAGAAAGCTTTTAAGAGTAAGATATAATAGTTACTATTTCTTTTTAAAGAAGGGAAAACTTTAAGGTATGTGTCTCTTAGTAGAGCAACTGTAGCGATAGATCATGGTCTAGAGATTGGCTCTATTTCTTCACTCCTCTTTTAGATTTTTTTGTATGAAAGGCATATAGATTTTGTTATCCAGCCATTTGATGTATTATAACATTTAACTATTAAATTCACTCATATTCATTACATTTAAAAATATATCTACACATAGGTTAAACATTTCAGTCTAGAAATCAGGTCACCTGAAATTAAAATCCTTTGCCTACGTTGCTACATTTTACTAAAATTTTGTGTGCCTTTGACGTCCTCAAAACTCAAATGAGAAGAAATGTAACACATCAAGCCTTTTGTATCTTTAACAGTCACCCTCGATGATCCTTACATCTGAGGCCTAGAAACTACATTTTGAGAAAAACACTACTTGAATAGATAAAGGCAGGTTGATAAAACCTCCTGGAAACTGCTAAAACTGAACTAACTACAAGACTGCTTTCAAGATTACCTGTATTTTCCCATACACTACACATTTGTTCTATCAATCTTGAGGGTATAACACTAGTCCTATTCAGTTGCCTAATGACAGACATTTACAGTCTTGATGGTTTTATGCTAAGTGCTATTACTTACCTTTCTAGCTACTTTCTTAGAATAAATGATCCAAGTACAATTTCTAAGTCAAAGGATAGCTTATAATTGTCAGTTCACCTTCTAGAAAAGTGGTTATGTACCATTTTACACTCTACAACTAACAGTGTGTGACAGGACCAGTTTTCCTTGTCAGCACTAGGCATTATGATTCTCAGTCTTTTTTTTAGATAAATTTTGAATGTGTGTATAAATTACAGAAGTAATCGATGCTTTTAAAATGCAAATTATAGGAAAACTGTCATGTAGTTCTCCCATTTCCTCTTTGCCCACTAATGGTTGGTGGGGGAATGTTATTTTGCTTTCTAAAATGTATGTTGCAATGTTCTATTTTTCTCTTTGCCTTATAACTTCATTTAACGCCTGGCAGATATTTTTTCTAAACCAGTTTTGGTTCTGCTTTTTTCTACTCTAAGACACTTTTCTACTGCAAGATAAAAAATATTCACCTATATATTCTTCTCTTATATTTAAGTTTTAATTTTTATACTTAAGTCTTTAATCCATCTGGAGTTTATTTTGGTCTAAGATACAAGGTACATGTTTTGTTCCTTTTCTTTGAGATTTATATGAGTTATAAAACAGAATTTCAAACCTGAAAATGACTTCAGATATCTTCTAGTACAACTTGTCTCTCTTTAGAACTGGAAAAATTTGAGAGACCCAGTAAGTTCAAACAACTTGCCCCAGTCAGATAGCTAGCTAGTTAATGGCAGAACCATGGTTAGATCTCTGGCCATTGCTCTCCTAATTTCATATTTTTCTGCCATTCAACAGGCTTGGTTTTAGAGCAGGCCATCTTTTTTCATCTATTTTATGTTCCTTTACATTGTTTAAATCACATAGTGATAATTCACATTTACATATATATATTTATATATTTAAGTTCGAAGAAATTATTACTGGTTTTTCTTTACTGCCATAGGGATTTTCTGCATAATTTACCAAACTGTAAAAGAACTCTACTTTTAGATAAACTGCCTCCTTTAAAGCTTGGTTCTACCTCTGAAGTAGGAGTTAATCACTCTTTCATTCTCTCTCTTTTTAGAGGGTATCCCATTAGGTAATTCTGAGGCAGACAGACAGTTGCTGGAGGCTGCAAAGGCTGGAGATGTAGAAACTGTAAAAGTAAGATATGATCTTATGTTTTTTGTTAACTTTGGATTTTTATTTTGACATTGCTTACTTAATGAATCTGTAATGTTAAAATGAAGAGCCTAGTTATATGTCTTTTATTTTAAAAGGTAAATGATACTAATTTAGTTTTCTGCAAATTAGGGTTATTGAGTCATAAAAGAAACCTTTTAGTTTCATATGCTTCTCTGTAAATACATCATAGTCACAGGTTTAAATAAACTGCATGTTTATGGAAATGAATTTTGTTTAAAGAACCTATACATTTGTCCCTTTAAAAAAAATAAGGTATATCAAATTATTGTCCATTTACATACATATGCCACATAAAACAAGAAATGAGGAAAAAAGCTAAACATTGTGTCACTCTGTCTCTACATTTCTTATGGTTTCTTCATTTCTTTGCCTAGTATTTAAATATAATAATAATACAGTGCATTGCCACTTTTAAGAGCCACTGTGTCCTAATAATCTTCAATTCATCTAAACTGACATTTTTTGAAGAGCTAACTGCAGCTCTTACATGGCCCATCTCCTATAATAGTCTTTCCTAGAATAACCCTTCCTCAGATTTTCCTTTACTTTTTCAAGTAGAATTGTATGTAATGTAATACCTATACCAGATATTTGTGTTACCTACAGATACTGTATATCTAGGTAAATATGTAATTCAAAAGCCTAACATTTTGAAAGAGCAAGAATGGTTTTTAGTTCAACTAATATAAATTAAAATCAACTCAGCATGTATGTTTTCTGAGTTAAATAATTTTTTTAATAATGCAGTAATGTGTTTTTTTTCTCAGTTTGGAAAACTTTTTCTGGCAATTATGTTATTTTAATTTCTAAAACTAGTAGGAGAAAAAAACTTTGTTGTGTTCCCTCCCCCGATCCCAGACTTTTTCACAACAATACTGGTCGTATTTGAAGCATCATTGACAGATAATAAGTTTTATAAAAATCTAAATGTATTGATTTGATTTGTAGAAGTAGCTGTTTCATTGAGCAATATCACTATATTTCCATATGGTGTTCTCAATCCAGAACATACTCGCCCCACAAAGTCAATTTTCTGAGATTTACTGAGAACAAAATATAAATGTTGGTCTCATCTGAGCTTGAGTGCTAAGGAAACTTATTCACTGTTTTTTTAAATAGAAAGATTTCCGGAAGTTAATTTAAAAATCCATGTGATCCTTTCCTACTGCTTTATCTACATAGATAGTACAGTTATTTCCAAATAACTTAAGATTTTTTTTTTAAAATAATATCATTTTTCAAAGAAAAAATGCTATTAAAATGCAGTTTTATTATTTGACATGTTTCATATTTATTCTCTTAAGTAGGAGGCTAGTAGGATGTGGAAAGGAGGATTTTGTTTCTGTTACTGACTACTGACTTATAGGAAAACAAATCACTTGAGTTAAAAGTGGTGAGCTGATTTTTTTTTCTGCAGATGTGAAAAAAAATTAAGTTAAAGGCAATGAGTTAAAGGGCAACTAGCTGATTTTTTTATTGGTTGTGGAGGCGATTAAAAATTTTAAATGCTCATCCACTGACATATAAAAGAGCATAAAATTATATTTAGCGTACATACTATTAAAGACTAGACTTTGTTTTCATAAAGATAGAAGGAGGAAGAAATAGATAAAGAGATGAGATTGGGGCCAGGAATTGGACTTAGAAAATGGAATAATGACATCGGTTGAGAAAGACCTTCCTCTCTCCCTTAGTCTGAGAATAGGCATCAGGCTGTCTTCCTTCACCTTGGCTTTTAAAATCACTTGAAGGAAATTTATCTTCATTAACATTTCTATTCCTTATCTCTAGACTGGTGGCATGATGTGAATCACTGGGTCAGTAACATCTGCATATTACCCAATGCACACTTAATTATGTGCTCATTTGTATTTGTTTAGTAGTGATCCATAGGCTGGATAATTCCTATTAGAAAACCTGGCTCAAAGTGGACAAAATTGGAACTGACAGGTAGGGTGTCGAGTGGCTGGTGATAACTACCAAACCTAGCAGCACCTGGCACATCTCTTCCTAGAGCCTTCAGACCCATAAAATGCCAGCTCTCAATTGGGACCCTGAATCTATATTATCTGACAACCTTTTGTTTGAATAGCATAGAAGAGCTTTATCAGTTCTGTAATTAAACCTTTTGAGGTTAAACCCACTGATAGTTGGATTCTTTTGTTTATTAGGCTTAGGTTATTACTGCTTTTTGGGTAGGATAATAGAGTAAGGGTTTTTACTAATATTGATGTTCTTAACTTTGAGCACCACGATTTATCATTTGTGTTGCTTTTCTTCCCCAAACACTTTCATGTACGATACTCTGATTATTTTGAGTATTACCATCGTAGCCTTTCTCAGCTAAGCTTCCTCATCTAAACCAAAGAACACAAAAAATTATTCGATTAACTATTTTCTTAATTCTCCCAAGGGTGCGATACATAAGCAATAGCATTCATTAGCGAATTCATTCCATATTAATGCAATATAATTCTGTAAATGCAGTTCCTTGACTACTAGCATCAGCATCACCTAGGAACTTGTTAGAAATGCAAAATCTCAGACCCTGCCCCAGACACAGTGAATTAGAAAATCTGGAGGGAGGGACCCAGTGCACACGAAAATTTGAGAACCACTAGTCTAGAGCACAACTTTTCAAATTTTAGTGTGCTTACAGATCACCTTTGAATCTTGTTAAAATGAGGTTCTGACTCAGTAGATGGGGTTCTGATATTCTGAATTTTTAATAAGCCTCAGGTGATGCTGCTACAATGCTGTGTACTTCTACATATATTTGCCAAAAATGAGACTTAACACTTGCTGATAGTTGATACTTAGATTATCTTTATGTAAATAGTAGCAGTGGTAATGAAAAAATTTACCTACTAGCTTTGGCAAATAAAAGATGATACAGGCATAGATGAGAGGACCAGAGGTTTTTCCAGTAAATGACAAAATGAAATAAGAATAGCAAAAAGTTGTTGAGGATGCTGATTTGATGAGACAATAAAATAAAATCAGACATTTGAAATTTCTACTAAATGAATGAAAACAAGCCAAAATATGTATACTATGTATGCATCATGTGTATATTATGTTCCATCCTATAGAAATTGTGTACTGTTCAGAGTGTCAACTGCAGAGACATCGAAGGGCGTCAGTCTACACCACTCCATTTTGCAGCTGGATATAATAGGGTGTCTGTGGTGGAATATCTGCTGCAACACGGAGCTGATGTGCATGCTAAAGATAAAGGGCAAGTACCAGCAATTGCCATGGCCTCTCTCCTTTATCTGACCTTTCTAAGAAAATCTGAAAATATTTTTATGGTAGTTGGTAGCTTTTTTATTTTCAGGGAAGTCTGTTTCCTAACATGGCTTAAATATAGCTTCTTAATTTCAGTTAAAATTTCATGATAGTTATCATTTATGTATAGACTTATTTGCATAATGCCTTATAATTTTATCATGGCCAAGGAGATTACAATATTAGTATGATACTGACTTTTAATATAGTAAATTTTTCAGTTTGCATTGAGGATATTTGAATTCTTTCAGTTTATCTTTAAATTACTTTTCTTTAAAATTATATAGTTCTCAATTATAGATACTAAGTAGATAGATGTCTGTGATAGTCTCTGCAATTTTAAGTATTTCCTCCCTGCCTCCCCCCAAAAATTTCCATCTATGCTTTCAGTAAATATTTAGATTCTGTAAAATATAATCAGTATAATCCCTTGTGCAGTTCAAGAAATTTATCATCTGTATGTAATTACCTCAATTAAAACCTATCTTTGTGTTGCATTGCTTACTTTTCATTTCAGAGGCCTCGTACCATTGCATAATGCATGTTCTTATGGACATTATGAAGTTGCTGAACTACTTGTTAAGCATGGAGCGGTAGTTAATGTAGCTGATTTATGGAAATTTACACCTTTACATGAAGCTGCAGCAAAAGGAAAATATGAAATTTGCAAACTTCTGCTCCAGGTATATATAAGTACTACAGACAGAGTGTATTTCATAGAATATGTTTGATATTTCTAATAACGCTAATATAAACTTTAGTAAGGAGATAGGAAGCAAAGTTACCTAATTCTCTACCTTGATTTCAGAGTAAATGTCATAAACAGTATTTTAATCTATGAGTATATTTACCACACATAGATTTACTATTGCATAAAGTCAGCTCTCATGTAACAGTTCTATAATTTTTCTTTAGTACTTTACTTCAAAATATTTGATGGATTATGTAATTTATAAGCCAGATTTATTTAGCACTCATAAAATTGATAATACTGGTTTAATACAGGTACCAGTATAGATATTTTACAGTAAAAACAAGACTAAAATTTAAATTTATAATTTATTTCAGTGTTTGTGAAAACTAAAAATAGCATACATGAAAGTTAATTTTTAATGAAATACCTTATTTTGAATGTAGTTTAACATTTTGATTATATTATTGCATTACAAGAGTCCAATAACATTTAACTGCCTCTATAATATTTTTATTATAATTTTCTGTGTATTAAACATTAAAAACAACCATGTTAACCTTTAAGGTAGAGTCTCAGTATAAAATAGTTTTCTTTGGTGTAGTTACATTGTCTATTTTCTCATTGACCTAGGACAAACTTAAGCCAATTCCTCCCTTTCTCTTTTTCACATGCCCAGCATGGTGCAGATCCTACAAAGAAAAACAGGGATGGAAATACTCCTTTGGACCTTGTGAAAGATGGAGATACAGATATTCAGGATCTACTTAGGGGAGATGCAGCTCTGTTAGATGCTGCCAAGAAGGGTTGTTTAGCCAGAGTAAAGAAGTTGTCTTCTGCTGATAATGTCAATTGTCGTGATACCCAAGGCCGACATTCAACACCTTTACATTTAGCAGGTAAGTGAATGAAGTTTCACAGAGTTAGTCTGGCAACACCTAAGATATTGTCTGAGTAAAATATTTAACCTGAGTAAAATATTTTCTGTAAGTAAACTTAAAGGATTCAGTTCAAATATCTTCTAATACCACGATTATACTCTAGTGTATTTATACAAGGCAACTGTACTTCATGTTCACTTTAGTACTAGTATGTGGCATTCAGTAAGAACAATTGAAAGCAGCTCTGCCAGCCACTGTGTACTTTGGAACCTTTGTTCCAGGTTACCGTATTGTTTGAATCATCTTTGGTGAGTGAGAAAAATATGCTGCTTGAGCCAGCCTTCCTCTTGAGAAGCTAAAGTTTGCCATTCTTCTGATGATAGTTGTTAAGCACAAGCAGAAAAGAAATCTTAAAAGATTTTCAGAAGTTACATAAACCAGCCCTGGACCATAGACTAATACCAATCCATGGCCTGTTAGGAACTGGGCCGCACAGCAGGAGGTTAGCAGTGGGCGAGCAAGTGAAGCTTCATCTGTATTTGCAGCTGCTCCCCAACACTAGCATCACCACCTCAGTTCCACCTCAGATCGTCAGTCATTAGATTCTCATAGGAGCACCAGTCCCTGGTGCCAAAGAGGTAGGGCACTACTGGCTTAAACAACAGAAATTTATTTTCTCCCGGTTCTGGTGATCAAGGTGTTGTCATGATTGGTTTCTCCTGAGGCCTCTCTCCTTGGCTGGCAGGTGGCCACCTTCTGCTGTATCCTCACACGGTTTTTTTCTCTGTTGTGAACACGTCCCTAGTGTCTCTCTATGTCCTAGTCTCCTCTTATAAGGACACCAGTCAGATTGGATTAGGGCCTACCCTAAATTACCTCGTTTTAACTTAATTACCTCTTTAGAGGACCTGTTTACAAATAATAGTCACATTCTAAGGCACCTTTTTGGCACCAGGGACTGGTGCTCCTATGAGAGTCTAATCCCTGATGATCTGAGGTGGAGCTGAGGTGATGTTGCTAGTGCTGGGGAGCGACTACAAATACAGGTGAAGCTTTGCTTGCTAACCTGCTGCTCACCTCCTGCTGTGCGGCCCAGTTCCTAACAGGACACAAACTGGTACCAATCCATGGCCCAGGAGTTGTTAACCCCTGTTCTAAGGTACTGGTGGTTAAAACTTCAACATAGGAACTTTGGGCGAACCCAGTTGAGTACATATATTTGTTGTAAATTTTCACTCATAAAATTGGCACAGTGCACCTTTGTTTTTAGTGCAGCTACACTGAAGGTGATAGAGAATGGGCCATTAAAATCACTGAGCTAGTACTTCCGTGGATTTGCATCATAGGCACATTTGACTCATACAGTGTATCTAACCACACATGGTTTAAAAAGAGAAAAGAGTAATGCAGGTGTTTCTGCCACTTTGATATGAGAGAAATCTACTCTCAGTTCATTTCCATCTCACCGTGTAACTCAGTGTGTTCCTAGTGTTTAAAGGATAATTCTGGTTTTATGAGATTTTTACCTTTAAATTCTCACCTCCTATAAATTGGGACTCCACTGCCCAAGGAAAAGAATTTTTCCATCGATGTTGTCTTTTAGAGAATTTTAGAGGTGATAAGGTACAGGTGCTGTCACTTTTTCTCATATGGTGAGAAAATCAGGAGTTTCTAGTTTATGCAAGAGAAGATGTGACCTGATTTGATTTGAAGTGTGCTGTGCATATTTATTTATGTTAGCTTTTTATATCTTTATGGTAGCTTATTTAGAACATTTAACATTGCTATTTAAATCGATGTTGCCTTTGTAAGTGGCAAATATGTTATATACACGAAATATTTCTGCCCACTTGGGCAGTGTTATACCTTAAGACCTGGAAGGACTTTTGGATTCACTGTAATACTTAGCTTATGAAAGTTATGTGGTTTTGTTTTTCTCTATCTTACTAAAATGTTTTACTTTAGATCCTTCAGCAAAAGGATAAAAACTACAATAAAAATAAGTGTGAATAAAATGTTTTGAACTATTTTAAAGTTTCAAGTTATAATCTAGTTTTATGTTGGCAAAGTTAAGGTCCAGATTTGGATTCAGTCTATGATTATGTGGCAAATAAAGGATACCTTTACCACAAGAGTGTGCACTAAGAAAGCTGACAGTTCCCAAGATGACAGATGATAGGTTATGGCATTATTTATAAAATACTTAGTTTTACTTCATAGCATTAGCACCAAACATAGATCCTGCTGCCAGACTTGTAAAGATGTGTACCTCTAAGTTCTCTCTAGCAAAAAGCATGTCCCTGTGGCCATCTGGGTAAATGGGGTCCTGAGACCCATGGTGGGTGCTGTCTCCTACTTTGCCAGCCACTTATGTTCCTAACTTGGCTTTTATATGATTGACTGCCTTTAATTTGCAGCCCTTTAGACCATGTAACTGAGTTCAGGAACTTGTACATAACAACCAGGAGGGCAGGGACTTTGGTAAGAAGGTTTTAAAAGGAAAGATACAAGCAAATCACTTTGAGAGTCTAAAATGAATGGGTATCATTACTAAAAGCTTCCAACTTGAGGCCAGTGGATAGTTTTTTTCCATAAGATAAATTTTTAATAGACTCCAATCAAGAATTTCAGATTTTTCTAAAGTTTGTTTTTAAAATAATGTTTATGCTTTATATATAGGTATATAGAGATATAAGTAACTTTTTTATATTGACAGTTGAAAGTAATTTTACTTCTTTTCTAAATCAGCTGGTTATAATAATTTAGAAGTTGCAGAGTATTTGTTACAACATGGAGCTGATGTGAATGCCCAAGACAAAGGAGGACTTATTCCTTTACATAATGCAGCGTCTTATGGGGTAAGTTCTTTCATTTTACCTTTAAAAATCTCTGAGATTTTCAAAGTGAAAATCAGTATTGCAGTTCAAAGGGATTCTCTCATTTTATAGAGGAGTAAATATGAGGGCTAAAGAGGTTAAATAACTTCCAAGTTTCAATTCTGGATCTATTGCAAGCACATTTTACCATTCATTTTATTACTTTCCTTGGCAGCTATCTCTTTTCATAGAGATGTTGATTTTATTTATTTGTGCCTAGGAAACCCATTGGGATTCATAGGACTCTGTAGAGATTCAGATGCATTTTTCCTGACTTTTACAGCCCTAAATGTTACAACCAAGATTTACCATCTTCAGTAGTATAGTTTGAATAATTGAGGAAGGCTGCTGGTTTATAAATCGATGTCCAGCAGCTTTAACACTTGAAAAAATGAGAAATTGTTAAAGTCATATTAGTTAGTTCTCTCCCTTATAGAATTCTTCACACTATCTAGATCATTTCTCAAGTTATTGAAATGTCTACTATAATTTTAAGTTAACTAGCCATAAATTATAATGTTGGGGAGAAACACAGCTTTTCTTTTCATTTTCAGACTAAGAATGAAAACATGAAACAACAGATATATGACTAGATTCTTTTTAGGAACTAAAGTGTGATAAAATTTCAGACTGTAACAGGAGTATTTTCTTTTACAGCATGTAGATGTAGCAGCTTTGCTAATAAAGTATAATGCATGTGTCAATGCCACGGACAAATGGGCTTTCACACCTTTGCATGAAGCAGCCCAAAAGGGACGAACACAGCTTTGTGCTTTATTGTTGGCCCATGGAGCTGATCCTACTCTTAAAAATCAGGAAGGACAAACACCTTTAGATTTAGTTTCAGTAAGTGATGGGCTCTTTGAAAAATCTCAATGCTTTTCTCACTTTTTAAAATTCACTTGGTATAGATAAAATGTCTTCATGGTGAATGTGGCAAAATCTGGTTTTTAGCCCAATTTAAATGTAGAACTTCTTTGGTATTAAAATGTAATAACTAAATAATAGAATTATCAATCAGTTATTTTGTCCCGAGTACTTTGGGAAATGAGAAAAGGTATAGCTGCTTATGTTAGTTGGGAAACAAAACAGGCACAGGCCCTCATGAACACTACAGTGCATGCAGTGCAGGGTAGTACAGGACATGGGTCTTGATGAACTTCCACATCTGGGAACTGTGCCCTCAAGGCACAGATGCAAACCCTGCTTCTAGTAGAGATTTCTTTCCCTCCCACACTACTTCATCCCAAAGTTCCTATTCCTTACCCCACCAGAATTATTCATGGATCAAGCTTGTTCTTCCAGTTTTCTATGGAAGTCCTTTTTTTCTTTCCTCTCCAAGCAACTCGTGTAGAAGTCTTTCTCCCCTCTGCCTCTGCTTTGGCCACTGTGACACAGGTGCCTCTCTTGCCTCCGCCACTGGGGAAATTGACCAGAGCAGTGGGGAGAAAGGGAGAAGAAATTCTTGAGGTAGGTAGGAAGAAGTCTCTTCTGCAGACTGCTTTCTACTGAGAGAGATTTAGTTGTTCCAAGTTACATTGAGAAGCTGATTTAGTTCAGCTGCTCTGGGGGTTAAATAGATTTTTCTCAGGTTGACAACCCAAACATATCTGTAAGATTTTTTCAGGGGAATATCTTTACCATTCCAAATTACCTTAGAAGTGAACTTTTCTAATTCAGTCAACCCATTTGTTAGTTCACTAGATATAACTGACAATGAAACCAAGTTCTTCAGAAAATATACATGGGCTTTAGAGTCAAACAGACCTGCCATAGAATTCCAACCCTACCATTTATACTAGTCCAGTCTTGCAAGTTGCCTAACCTCTGAGCCTCAGTTACCTCATCTATAAATGGGGATAAAATATATCTGGCTATTATGAGAATTAGTAATGTACTTAAAGTCCTTGGCATGGTATCAGGTACATAAAAAGCACCCAATAAATGGTGCTAATATTATTTTAGAATGTTATATACAAACTATGAGTGCCATAGGAGTCCTCAGATTTGGGGGGGAAGAAAAAGGTGAGGATTGGAATGGATGATATAAATGACTAACCATGAAAACAAGTACTGATTTACTTCTTGCTAAACATTAATTACTCAGTATCATAACTGAGCATTGTGAAAGAATGGTGTATGTCACTAATTAAACAAATTAATGTACCAGTAAATTTGGGGATTTTTTTCATTCTAGCAGATTTGATTAAAATGATTATCTTTGTTACCCCCCCCCCAAAAAATATGTTCAGTTTTGAGGAAAAAATATATCGTTGAATAGTTTCCAAGAAATATAAACAATCATTATGTTTGCTGAAGATCCATGTAGGTTAGATTAACTTCTTTCAGAGTAATTGTGATAATGTTAAAAGCTCTTCCTTTTTTAAACTGATATTTCTATAATTCATTTCAGTGCTTTTTCATAGTATGAAAGTTATTTTTTTTTTCATGCTTTGCCACATTTAACAATTTTATTTTCAGTGTCTCGGAAGAGATGTTCTGAATTACGTTTTATATTTAATAATAGTTTAGCTAACTATCACTTATTTGCTTCACTTTTTTATTTAAAAATTATCTTACAATTTTTATATAAAAAACAAGTCTAGTGCAAATCCGCTGGGTTTTTGTCATGTTTTAAAATGCATTCTGTTGGATATAGTAGAATTTTAAAACCTGCTAATCATAGATTTCCTCTCTCTCTGACATGTACCTTAGGCAGATGATGTTAGTGCTCTCCTGACAGCAGCCATGCCCCCTTCTGCTCTGCCTTCATGTTATAAACCTCAAGTGCTCAATGGTGTGAGAAGCCCAGGAGCCACTGCAGATGCTCTGTCTTCAGGTCCATCTAGCCCATCAAGCCTTTCCGCAGCTAGTAGTCTTGATAACTTATCTGGGAGTTTTTCTGAACTGTCTTCAGTGGTTAGCTCAAGTGGAACAGAGGGTTCTTCCAGTTTGGAGAAAAAGGATGGTGAGACATTCTACAAAAATAACTTTCTAACTCGTAGCCACATATTTAGTATTTGGAATGCTAAAAAGTTGTTTTTTAACCTTAAATATAACTTTTAGTATCAGATTAATTAACATAGTCTAAAAAATTTATCATTGTATTATTTTCCTTACATTATTACTAGAATTTCTAATGTAACTTTCTCCTTCCAAGTTGAACTTGATCCTTCTAACCTATTCTTTAGATGTAAATATGTTTTTTGAAAGGTTTAGAAGTCCTTTTAGTTGAGTAGTTATGCCTTTATTTGCCTCTTCCAGTGTATTATTGCAAAGTTATGAAATACTTTTTACACCATGTCAAAATACTGAATTTTGAAGATTATTTTTTAAAAAGAAGAGGAAAAGGCACACATATACGTGCAGCCTCTGTAAAGCTGCTCTCTCTTTAGCTTTTACCTGTCAAAATTTATCTTACCCTAAGCAACACTGTGGAACTTGTTTTCATATGCATTTTTGTGAAGTAGCTTACATCCTCAAAGAAAGAAACTTTCTTTTTTTTTTTTAGTGAAGGTAAAATTAACATTAATTTCAGCTGTATGAAACTTATGTTAAAGGTACAGTTAAAAATAAATTTTTAATGAAAAGTTTTTTTTAACCTGAAAGTGCCTCACCATTGGTTAACTGTTTCGTGATGATATTTTATAGCTTTCTCTTTGCAGTTTTTATGTTATGTTCAGTATTATATCCCAAGTGGTTATTAATATTTTGCTTCATTTTTATTTTCTTCATGTATATAGTAATAGCACAAAGCTTCATTGTTATAATTTTGATATAATTCTGATGTGAAATTTTGTTCTGGATTTTTTATTTTCTAGTTCCAGGGGTGGATTTTAGCATAACTCAGTTTGTAAGGAATCTTGGGCTCGAGCATCTAATGGATATATTTGAGAGAGAACAGGTGAGTAGATGGATTGTTTTGCTTGGTTTGGTGTTCTGTGAAATCTTAGGGAAAAAAGTAGAAATACTTGAAATTCACTGACTCATTGAACTTGTTTGAGGAGTTAGGGGATGGTTTTTTAAGAGACTGAAAATCAGTTACTCTTCTAATTTGGCTTGATCTTCGCATTCCTGTTTAGTTTATTAGCACATAAAAATTGATTATTGGGTAGTAATAGTAAAAGAGCTTTCTTGAATGGAAAGTTTAGCTTATTCAACCCTTATGTTAGCCTTGATACCTATTTGTTTAGTTCTGTTGGTCTATCACTGTAAGCCTGACATTTTGATAGCCACTAGAGAAAAGTATATAGATATGACAACTAATATCTGGGCTTTTTTAGAACAGTCCCAATTTACAGTACTCTGTTAGAATACAATTATTGATTTTTTGGTTCAGAACATATACTTACTTTTGTACCCTAAGGAACTTTTGTCCTAGTTATGGAGCTATAACAAGAACATGAAGAGTTAAGTATTTGGCATAGATTTTAGATATTCAAAGAAAGAAAAGATTACCGCAAGCTGGAGTATTCAGGGAAAACTTCATGGAAGATGTGTAAATAAAACAGGATTTTAAAGAATGTCTTTAGTTCCATGAAGTGAGAATAATATATTTGAAATGAAAAGGTTAGTTTGAACAGTGATGCAGAAGGGCCAGTTAGCATAGCCTGGATCCTGTAGAAACCATAGAAGATGTTGGATGGTGGAAAAGATAAACTAGTGTACCTGAATGTAGTTAATTTGAAAGTGTATTTTTGTTTGGCACTTTAGTTCTTCTCAAGTCTTATGATAAATGAAAAAGACGATAATTTTGACAATTTGTGACTCCGCTTTTTGTAATTAGTTAGCTAATTACCTGCAATATTTTTGTTTTCAATTTTAGTTTCACAACTGGTTTATTTTTATTCATAAGCTGTTTGAAATAACTTGAAATAAATGTATGAATCTAATATATTGTGAGATCACCAATATATTAATGTTCACTAAATGAGTAAGTCTTCTAAACAGTTTTATCCTCTTTTGTAAGATCACTTTGGATGTATTAGTTGAGATGGGGCACAAGGAGCTGAAGGAGATTGGAATCAATGCTTATGGACATAGACATAAACTAATTAAAGGAGTTGAGAGACTTATCTCTGGACAACAAGGTATTTCATTTTAAATCATTGCTATCATCGGTTTAACAGTTTACATAAAGGCATTCTTCAGTTTACTAAATGATAATAATATGTAAGAGAGAGTCTATTTAATAGGAAGAGCACTAATTGAGATTTGGGAAACCTGGAATCAGGTCTTAACTCTGCAGCTTTTAAGCTTCCTGAGCTGCTACTGTTTTCTGTATGAACCTAAGTAAAATTTCTGAGTCATTTAGAAATTTGAGGATTGCTTTAACTCTGAACTTTTTTTCTGTTATTTCTATTCAGTTATTTCTGAAGTTATTCTGCCTCTAAAATTTTGATTCTAAAAGATCTGAAACTTGGATATTGTATCTCATGTTAATATAGTAGGTAATGACTAGGTGTTCAGGCCTTCCCATAAAATAGTTTTTAAATCTGTCTTTTGTTGTAAATAGCTAAATTCTAAAAGCAGTGAAAATGCTAAGAAACAATAATGTTGTAACTGAAGAAATTTAACAAAGTCGAATAATATTTTTATTTCTCCTGAATGCTGATACATAAGGAAAATGCAAATCGTATTGATACAACAAATGTTAACACTCTATGTACTAAAATGTGAATTAATTTAAGTGTCAAAACCACATTTTCACTTTATTGTTAAACTGAGGAAATGATTTACCCTGGGATCAGAGCATCCTATAATTGAAGTCCTGGCTGTATAATTAGGGTTGAAGATAAAACTCCACTAGCAAAATTAAGGAATTTTCAGGGAAAAATGTATGCTAGCCAGGATAGGGTTCATGTCTCAAAGAAGAAAAAAAGCACCTCTAAAAATTAGGTGATTCAAGCTTAGGAATGCTTTAAACTGGAATTTTGGAGTAGGATCAATAAAGGTAGGTGAGGTGGCAGCAGGGAGGTAGATAGGGTAAAGGGGGTCAAATATTTGGCAGGAGAAGGAAATTTAACTTTGGGTGTATACACAGTGCAATATACATATGATATATTGTCGAATTGTATACTTGAAACTGATTCGATTTTGTTAACCAATGTTACCCCAATAATTTTAATATAAAAAATTTTTTTTAAAGGTAGATGAACTTGTTTGGTAGAGACTAAGGCAAAATGTTTAAAATATGAGATAGTCTTGGATATTTCCAGTATACATGACAAAATTTTATAAGATAAAGACGAGGGAAAAGCCATGGCTTCATGGGATGTTACTACACAATATGAATAGCATCGTGAATGAAAAACTAGAGCCCTTAGTTGTAAACTGTTATTGTGACACCACTAGAATAATACTGATCTGGGAGGGCAGTAATTGTGATAGAGTACTGGAATAAGAAGGGTCATTTAGGGAAGTGGCAGGTTAAAAAAGGAAAGCAGGCAGTCTTTGTACATTAAACACATCAATATCTGGCACACAGTTATTAAGACTGCATTGAAAGGCCCAGGAAACAGTGATGGAAACAAAGACACTGCCTCCAAGTGGCAGAGATAAGTACCTACATACTACCTGTGGTGCTGGAGTCATTCTGAAACATCTAGCTACAATTGGATAATAATGTTCATTCCTACATGAAGGAAAAACATGCTCATGACACAGAATGTTGCCTAATCTGGCACATCAGGGTCACTTGCCTCATAAAGTTATCATCCTCCTCATCTTCATTTGAAGCCAGGATTCTATACCTACCGTATACCTAATTTGCAAAGTGGAATCTATGGCAGTCTTGTGACAGTCTCTCATCTTGCTGTCATTCAAAAGCCTTAGCTGTCATTCAGTGTATCAAGTCAATAGATTGCTTGTCCCGATCTTTCTGTACTAATAAGAATCTTTCTTTGGGGCAGTCTGAAGATATCTTAGTCAAGCATGTGTGACAGTCTTTATTCTGTTCAGTTCTTTATTCTATAAAATTTTCACCTCTTTCTAGTTTCCATGCTTATAGACATTGTAATTCAGCCATACCATTAAGTCTTCATCAGATTTTGGCATGTTGGTGGTAGTCTGGTTATTCAGACCAGAACTCAGAACTAGAATAGTACTCTTAATCTCCAGAGGCAAATTGCCATGCATTGATCCAGCAGTAAAGGATTTGATCCCTACCTGGGGAAACAGTGGAGCTTTGGCAATCTTATTGTAGAGATTAAAAGAGGATTGTGTTACAGATACACCAAAAGAAGTAGAAAATAAGATTTTGTTTAAAAAGCTTTTGTGAAAGTAAGGATACAAAAAAGCATATGGTTGTCATGATTATTAACATTCAGAAAATATGACAAATTCATTGCCAAATTAAAATTTTTATTATGGGTTAAACTGAGCATTCTGTAGTTAATAAATTCTGTGGACTTCTCATTCTAAGACAATTTTAAATTACCTTAGGCCATGCAAGTTTCATAATTCTTGTAGTTATAAAAAACAAAGGGACTGATTGCTGAAAGGGTTGCACATTTAGTAAAGGAAATAATTTTAGGAAGAAAATGTGTGGCAAACTCATTATGAATTAGAAAAAAGAAAAAGATTTTGTGAACTATTCCCACAAAACCTTATGCCTTGTCAGGTCAAAAATTAGTAGTTTAAATGCAGTGTGGTGTTCCAGTTTGGATTCTGGAACAGAAAAAGGTCATTAGTGGGAAAAAACTGGTGAAATCTAGAAAGTTTTTTTAAATCGGTAGTAAGCATCAGATAAATCAGATGGTTATTTTTGGTTGGTGTTAATTTTTTTTGGCAATTTTTTTTTTACTTTCAAATTTTACTTGATAGGTCTTAACCCATACTTAACTCTGAACACTTCTGGAAGTGGAACAATTCTCATAGATCTGTCTCCTGATGATAAAGAGTTTCAGTCTGTGGAGGAAGAGGTATGTTCATATACCTTAAATAAATGTTGGTTCAATAGCTAAGTTTCCTGAGGTTTCCATCTACTTGAAAAAGTAGTAGAGTTTTTAAATTATTTCTAACTCTTTATACCATCTGGAAAACTTTCAAAATCATTTAAGATACACTCCCTCAGTAAACCTTAAGTCCAGCAACTTGACTCAGCACTACAGAAGTCCGTTGGAGAAGAAGTTGCTGTCATTGGGGTGAGGGGAGGGGGGGAATACTAATGTTCTCTTCCTTCACAAAGGCAGTTGCGAAGCCCGAAACTCAGACAAGACCCAGAACATGTGGATGCTACATATCCAGAAATTATTTCTTCTAGCTTTTCCCCCACAAAACTCTTGTATTCGCTGAAATCTAATAGTGCCTTACACGTTGAAGAATGTATACCCTATATGTTTGAGTTGAGCTCAGAAGATATAAAATTGAGACTTAGTTCTAAAACTCAAGAAACTCCAACTCTTAATGAAATGCAAATTGCGCTTTATTAGAGCAAAACAAATAGGAACAAATATGTTTTATTTTTTAGTATGTCAAGCTGTTAGTTTTGATTAGCTCACCTATGTATCCGGTTGTTTCTTTTTCTTCCTTTAGTTTGCATTATATGGTTTTCACCTATAAATACTGTTTTCAAGTTGAGCGTACTAACATCTATTGCTAAAAAATAGTACTTGTGAACTTATAGAACTCATATTCTTTAAACAACAAAGTTATAAAAACCCATATTTTATACTCTCAAAAATAGAATTCTATGAGTTAAGAACTGTGTTCCCCAAATTAAAAAAGACATAAAAGCTAATGGACATATATTTGAAATATTTTTCCATCAGATGCAAAGTACAGTCCGAGAGCACAGAGATGGAGGTCATGCAGGTGGAATCTTCAACAGATACAATATTCTCAAGGTAATGTTAGTAAAGATAAGTTTGCTGAGACTATAGTTTTCAAAGCCCAAAGTTATAATTAACTTTCATAAGAACGCGATGATCTGTTCAGCCCAATAAGTCTTTGACGAGGCATCAGTGGGTATTTTGGGAAACAGTACATCCTTGGAAGGTTAAGATTCTCAAAACTGGTACTATTTTTATAACCAGTAATTTAGTTCAGCACTTTTTGAACATACTCAAATTTAGGGGTTATGCTTTATCTTGGGGTAATGAAAACTCCTGTAGGTTTAGGATTTCATATAAACTATTAAGGTCCTCTGTTGTAACAAAGGTGAATTTTTTTTTGTGACTCATGAAAAGACCCCCGTCTTTATAGTTATATAATGCTTTTTTTGTTTGTCCTAACTATGACTACTGGTTTTGATGAGTCACCATACATATCCCATTTATAATTTTAACTGTACACTCAACTTGAGATACATAATGATTTTATAATTACATTTATATATTCTTAATCATCATAAAAATAAGGTCATCAATATTAAAATGCAGATATCTAATACCTAAATTTTAAACTCAAAAGTGAATCGTATCATCTTTCAGCTATTGTATTACCATTTCACAATAGTATATTATTATGAGTATAATATTAGATGTCATATTTTAGAGTTAGTGAATACTAAAATTATAGTTGAAATGCTATATTTATACTATTAGAAATTAGATGATTTAAAACAAACACATTCAGGTAAAGTTTCATACTTCTGGGAGTTCCTTTTGATTAGTTTATATCGTAGTATGACATGAATAACATCTTAATATTTCCATTCACGGACATATATAATCATTTTTAACAAGATAAATAATTATGCCTATTACAGGCAAGTTTTCAGTCAAGTCCACTTTGTAACAGTAACAACATGTAGAAGTTTGTTAAGGGCGACGGCAAGTGTTTGATTTCCAGAATGCAAGCCTACCTCTCTTTATTGCGCTTCGCTTTATTGAGCTTCACAGATACTGCATTTTTTACAAATTGAAGGCAAGACCCTCCACGAACAAAAAGATTACAACTCGCTTTATTGCGATACTCGCTTTATTGCGATACTCGCTTTATTGCAGTGGTCTGGAACCGAACCCACAATATCTCTGAGGTATGCCTGTAGTTGGATTTGAGAAAGTATTCCGTTTTCTTCCTCTATAATGGTATTTTAATGCAATATTTAATGAGAATTTTTTCAGTAAGACTTTTATTTTTGTTCCCTTTTTTTTTTTTTTTACCTTAATTGGGTTTTTTTTTTTTTGTTGTTTTCCTTGATATTGTCTGTGGCAATATTTTGAATTATTTTGAGCCAAAACTAGAACCATCAGACCCCAATGTGCTTAGGACCAACAGGGGGCTGTAGCAATGTTAAACACAGCTTAATAAATGGCTCTAGAATTATGAAATTTGATCCTAGAAATACTCCAAATGAAACCAGCATTCATCTTTAACTCTTCTCCAGACAAAAACTTAAAAAATTGGAGGGGTAGGGAAAGCTAGAGGAAAAAGTAGGGTTATGTGTGTATGTGTTTTAAGAATGTGTTTTGGTGTGACTATTTCAAGTATTTTTAATCAAGAGCAGGTAGAGATAGTACTTTGAGCCTGATAAAGCAGCGAGGGAATACTGTTTACTCTTTTTAATACTTATATACAGAACTCAACATGTCTGATTTGGAGATGTGTTAGTAAGAACTAAATTAATGAAATGGAAGTATTTTAATGAATGGTATTATTAACTTTCACATATGGCCATATGTAGCTTTTTTCCTTTTGAAATTTTCTATTTCCAAAATGTAGCTATATTTCCATATTGTGGTTGGAACAGAGTATTTTTAGTTTACTAAAATAACACAGTTTACATTTCAGAGAAAAGTTTTGTCTCTTCTGGCTATGTGGCCCATTTTTTGGTTAAGAGGAACAAGTAAGTAAGTATTATGACCTAAAGATGTGTTTTTTTTGGTTTCTTTTTTATAGATTCAGAAAGTTTGTAATAAGAAACTGTGGGAAAGATATACTCACAGACGAAAAGAAGTTTCTGAAGAAAACCACAACCATGCAAATGAAAGAATGCTATTTCATGGTAAGACTCCTCTTCCCCAACCCTTCCACCTTGCTTCTCCACATTAGGGTAGTTTTTGGTCAGGTATGAAATAATAATCTGTATATTCCTCGTATCATTTTTAAAAAATAAACATTTCTGTAAATTTTACGTTTATATTAGTATTATCAACCTCTTTTGAATTTGTATATTTTACAATGGATAGTTTATAAATAGGATTACTTAATGGAAGAAAAAATAGAAATGGGAATATTGACTATTCCTATTTTCCTTTTTTCTTTAAATAGTAGATTTTGCTTATTGTGATCACTAAGAAATTGTTTTATTTTTAACTAGTCTACTAAATTAAAATTAAAATAAGATCTGTGAATCACCTCAGAAGAATGTATGCACTCTGTCAAAACTACATTTAACTTCATTGTTAAAAGAACTAAATTAATGAAACTAAATTAATGAAACATCATTGAACCTGTGATGTTTTCTGAGTACTTTTGTTGAATTGAGAACACCGTTACTTACATTCTTGACATTTCTTGTATTTTTTTATGTTGCAAGTTGGCAGGTGTTGGTCTTTCAAATTTATAGATATAAATATAGATATTAATGTAGTATTTATCAAGTCTTCAAGCACATTACCCATAGTAGCCACAGTCTTTTTTTTTTCCACTGGGCTTCGACTACAGAAAATTTATTTAGAGACCTGTAAAGTTCTATAAAATACAGCATGTAAGTTTCACAATCCCTGGAGACTCTGTAGCAGTCTGAATTTGTGTGTAATATCTAAGTGGTACTTCTCATTCTAAACTCCTAAAAATCATGATAACCTCTTGGCACAGAGCATAATATTTATTTATGTATTGACTTTGTGGTTATACTGAATGATTTTTCTGTTTTATAATATGAATGGTTTTGGCTTTTCCAAATTAATTCAAATAAATGATTGTATTCAGTATTTCTGTAAATTAGAATTGTGTATTTTCTCTTTGTGAATAGGGACACTCATTTTGATGAAGCAGTTAGCTGTATTATATTGGCTCTTCTTAGTTCCCACCCTCACAATACTCCCTGGCCTGGTTACCATGCTCAGTATCTCCTCCCCTTTGGCTAAACTTCCCGTCTTGGCACATGTGCAAGGAAGGAAGGAACACACCACATTTTAGATGGAATCTAATATAGCAGGTGATGAAAGGCAGAGAAGTGGAAGAATAAGAGAAAAGAGGTATAAAGAAGAGAATGAACATGAAAAGACAGAGTACATAGACATGCGTGTCATTGTAAGACCTAATTGTAACCAGTTTTATTTCAGATGAGTTATAAGACCCTTGGTTCTAGATTTGTATGGATTTGGGGTCTGGAATTTGATAACTCTAGCATTGATGTTTCAAGTGATCTGATATTCTAATTGAATCTGTATGTGTCCTTATTTTTGGTATCTGAACCACCACCCTATTAGAAACATTGACATTAGCAATTCCTCTAAAATAGTTATTTAAACTAGTGAACCAGCTGGCCATTAACTTGCTACCCTTGTTTTCTGATTTTGCTTTGTCGTAGTGGTGGTGTATGTATGCTTAAGAATTTAACTTCTTAGAGTCTTTATGGTTTTTTTTCTTTTTCTAAGATGATTTTAAATTATTATCCATCTATATGTATTTTAGGGTCTCCCTTTGTGAATGCAATTATCCACAAAGGCTTTGACGAAAGGCATGCCTACATAGGTGGCATGTTTGGAGCTGGAATTTATTTTGCTGAGAATTCTTCCAAAAGCAATCAGTATGTATATGGAATTGGAGGAGGTACCGGGTGTCCAGTTCACAAAGACAGATCTTGTTACATTTGCCACAGGTAAGAGATCACTTGTTCTCATTTTTTTTATAAGAATCCAATTAGAACTGATTTCATATTTGAAATTTTTGAGAAGCAAGACATTATCTTGGACAGTTCTACGAATCCAAGCTAGGTGTGTTGCAGGTTGCTTTTGGCTCTCACCAGTTATAATAATAGCATATATTTATTAAAAGAACTTTACGGCCCAAGAACAGTTCCATGCATTTGATCTATTTAACTCATTTAATTATTAGACCATCTGGTGCTTTAAAGAAATACTGAGTATGAAAGATTTTTGTGGCTCTTGAATATTTTAGGACTGTGGACTCATTAAAAATATAGTATTCACATTCTAAGATGGTATTACTTGCCAAGCCTAATCATTTCGTGAGACTTCATGAGCGAATCTCTCTTCCATTATGATATCCTAACCCTGAATTTATGATATTACTACCTGAAAAGTTATAATAAAATGCATCAATCCTTTAGGAAGCATATTATTATCAAATAACTACTTTGCACGTTTTCCTCCCACTTTTTGTGACCCTGATCTAATTCAGTTGTTAAAATCATTCAAATAACTTGGCTCTAGTTGATAAATTCCTCATAGATAAAGAAATTACCTTTTGCCATTTGAAAAATCAAGTAAGATTAATTATTGAGATTTATCCTAGTTAGGGCACTGTTTATAAAGATCTAGAGCAGTAATTATCAAATATTAGCTAGTTCCAGAATCACCTAGAGAGCTAGTTAAATGCAGATTCCTAGGCCTTGCTTCTTGAGTTGCTGTTTTTAGTAGGTCTGGGATAGGAGCCCCTGGGAATTTCTACCAAGTTCCCAGGTGATACTAACACTTAATGATCACTGATCTAGAAACATCCCTAGAGCAATAGTTCTCAGCTTTGGCAGCACATTGGAATCACTCAGCAATCTTTAAAAACTACTAATGCCTGTGTCCCACCCTCAGAGGTTCTCATTTAATTAGTCTGGGGTATGGTCTGGACATTAGGATTTTTAAAGACTTCCCAGCTGATTTTGAAAGGCTGCCAAAGTAAGAACTATAGTCCTGGAGAGAAACAGCGTCTGTCGATTTTGTTTTGTTCTTGTTCTTACTGTTTTCCCCCAAAATTTAGACTTATATAGATGTCTATTAAAGTCTGCCTTGCTGGGTTTGACCTCCCACCCACTTCTATTTTAGATCATAAATTGGACTGGTTAGGAGACTTAAAATTTCTTGAGATTTTGTAAATTGAACACTGCTATTTTTATTTGTCATGTTATCTGGAGGCTAAATATTTCCGATTATTAGTAATAAGCAGTGTTCTAAACTGTCTTTGGAGCA
Source organism: Pteropus vampyrus (assembly GCF_000151845.1). Taxonomy (NCBI): domain Eukaryota; kingdom Metazoa; phylum Chordata; class Mammalia; order Chiroptera; family Pteropodidae; genus Pteropus; species Pteropus vampyrus. The sequence continues at coordinate 2,104,947 of NW_011888849.1, read as the reverse complement.
GAATGCTTGGTTGTTTGGAAATTAAGACTTCTGTATTCTGTATTATCTAGGGGCTGATTGTGACTATAATAGAAAATCTATTAGAAATGCTAAGAAGGTTTCCAAAGGGCATATTTAGAATAAAAGTATAGATAGCCTCTCTTTGGAGAACAGAATCATCAACTGGTCCACCAAAATCTCCTATTCTCTCCCCTAAAAAGAAAAGAAAACAAAAGATAGAAACAGTAAAGTAACTAAAAAAAAAGAGAGAGAGAGTGGTATTGGTACTAAAGAAGGCCAATCATATGCCTGAGGGGAATAGGAGAATAATCTACTTAAACTTCTGGTAAGGGAAGACCTATTCAAAGAAATATTTCAGCTGAAACCTGAAAAATGAGTGTTAGCCAAAAAGGAAAAAAAAAAAAAGTGTTAGCCAGTTGAAGAGTGGTAGAATAGATACCATTCTAGATGGTAGAGGAAATAGTATATAGCATGTGTGATGGCCATGGGGTAAAAATAAGAAAGTTTGACCCATGTGAAGAAAGAAAATTAATGTGTCTGGGACATAATGAATACAAGGTAAGATTAGAAAATTTGGAGCCATTGTAAGAAATTTGGATTTTCTTCTAAGTACAGTGAGCAGCCTCTAAAAGGTTTTAAGCAGAAAAGTGATCTGATTAATATTTTTTGTTGTTTTTTCCCTTAAATCACTGGTTGCTTGGATGGAAAATAGTTTAGAAAGGAATTAGAATAGAAGCAGGAAGACTCGTTCAGAAGCCATTGCAATAAGCAGTGTTCTAAACTGTCTTTGGAGCAGAATGCTTGGTTGTTTGGAAATTAAGACATGTTGTAGTCCAGGTGAAAATTTTGGTGATTTAGACTTAATGGTCGTAGTAGAATTAAAAGAAGAGAATGGATTTCAAATTTTTATGTATAAATACATTAAAAAGCTCATGCAGTGCACACAAATAAAATTGTCACATACTACCTTATCTTCAGGGAGATCTTTTTCTTTTCACATTATAGGCAGCTGCTCTTTTGCCGGGTAACCTTGGGAAAGTCTTTCCTGCAGTTCAGTGCAATGAAAATGGCACATTCTCCTCCAGGACATCATTCAGTCACTGGTCGACCCAGCGTAAATGGCCTAGCATTAGCTGAATATGTTATTTACAGAGGAGAACAGGTAATTAAATTTTATTTGTTCATCTTGAAAAATGCTTTGGAGCCATTCTTTAACCTCTTCTTACTAATTTCTTAAATTGACAAGATATCTTGCCTTAAGAACTGGCTTTCTTTTTAACTTTGAAAATAATGTTATACTTAGAGAAAAGTTGCAAAAATAGTAAAGAGAAATGTCTTTATGCCCTTTACCCAGATTTTCCAATTGTTAATGTTTTAATAGTCTCTCGTTTATCATTCTCTCCTTCCCAAGTGTGTGTATGAGTTTTTTCCCAAGTGTGTGTATGAGCTGCTGAAGTGCAATTCCTTTACTCTTAAATACATGCTTTGGTGTATATTTCCTAAATACAAGGACATTTCTTAAAATTATCAAAATCAGGAAAATACCATTGATATATCTAACCTACAGACCTTATTCAGATTTTGCCCACTTACCCTGGATTTTTTTTTAGCTTCTCTAAAATATAATCAGAATCCTATATTTAATAGTTACCCTATGTATAGCAAAGAAATGTATAATTCCTTCTTGCTCTTAGTGACATAAATCCAGTCAAAGACATCTCTAGAATGGTGTTCTGAACTGAGGATATGTATCAGAATCACCTAACTTAATAAAAACAGACAAACACATACTTAGTACTTGTCATAGACCCGCCGATTCAGAATCTAAGGGATTGGACTCAAGGTAAGGATGTTTTGAGAAAATGTTCTTATATGATTCTGATCCACAGCACTAAGTTAGAACCTCTTCCCTAAAGATTAAGAATCCTTATGGTAAGTCTCCTTTCAAAAAATTTGTTGACCAATATTTCAATTCATCTTTCTTTTCCAGGCTTATCCTGAATATTTAATTACTTACCAGATTGTGAGGCCTGAAGGTATGGTTGATGGATAATTGCTTTAGGAAACTAACTCCACTGAACCTAAAATCATCTAAGCAGCTGGTGGCCTCTTAAATTTTTACTCCTTTGTCGAGAAAAATCATCTTGTTCACAAGCCTGTGGCAAAAAGGATAAAAAATGTGAAAGAAGTTTAACATTCTGACTCGATAAAGCTTTAATGATGTACAGTGTTTTCTAAATATTTCCTGTTTTTCAGCACTTTAACAGATGCCATTCCAGGTTAAACTGGGTTTGTCTGTACTAAATTATAAACAGTTAACTTGAATCTTTTATATGTTATGCATTGATTCTAACAGAAACTGTAATCCCCTCAACAGAACTCATTTTACTAATACAGTACTGTGTTCTTTAAAACACAGCATTTACACTGAATACAGATTCATTTGTAAAACTGTAAATAAGAGCTTTTGTACTAGCCCAATATTTATTTACATGGCTTTGTAATATAAATCTACTGTTTCGGAACTGCAGCGGTTTACAATTTTTTTTTTTGATATGTACCGCTCATCTGTATTTCATCTTGCATCATCATGATTGAGTGATCTTTACATTTGATTTCAGAGGCTATGCTTGTCAGTTGGGGAAGATTGCTGTATCACATTTAATTTGCTGTTGAGAGCATTTATCTCTTTAGAAATCTTTCCCATTTAAGAACCTGTTTCATGAATACTCTGGGGATTTAACTTGTGCTACCTTTGTATGTATAAGATACATTCCAAAGAACTCTAACTATGATAGTTCTGATTATTAAAGACGCTTCTTTACTGGCCTCAAACTCTGGGTTTCACATTGGAAAAATTGCTCATTATTTTGTGAAAATTAGAGCAAGTGCTTTTTTTCTTTAGAGAGGTTAGATCCTGCCACTGAACAATTGTGGTGTTCTTTTCATGAAATATAAATAGGAAGTTAAAATTCAGAGGTGGGAAGGGTAATCTTGAATAATTTTCCAATATGTTCTAATTACTGCAAATCTAAGTGGAAAAAATAACAAATAGGAGTGCGTGATTTTTTTTGTCCTAAGTATTTTTTTCTTGTTCTTTTTCCTTGGCCTTACTGTTATAGCCAATCTATACACCATAGGTAAGTTTAACTCAGAACATGAAATGCAGATGTCCCAGTTCTCTCCTGGCCTCCTGAATGGGCAGGTGAGACAGGTGCTTCTGCTTTGGGTTGCTTCATGACATTACACCCAATTGGAAATGTACTTTGTGCATCACATGGTGACCAGGCTTGTTTGGCAGCTTTGGGGGGAATGCTATCCCATAAAATGCCACTCCTATTTTCTAATGTAGACTATCTTTTTCATGAAATATGCTAAAGTATCTTGGTACAGAAACGAGTTAAAGCTTGGCAGTCTATTGACTCTAGCTGCCTGGAAAGTCAAGGCAAGATTTTCACTCACTTAAGTCTTTGTAAATGAGGACATTTTCATTCACTCTGTAACAGTTTACCTTTGTTTTTCATTTTACTCAGTCTCTAAATAACTGGCCCTTTCCAGTAACTTGTACATAAAGTGCTAGAAATCATGTTTTATGTCTTGCGTAAGAGTTAATCAGAGTAAATGCATATCTGGAGTTTCTATGATGTAAATTGTGATTATTATTTAAGAGGTCAATTGCTGACTTTGAAGTGTTTTTATACAGCTCTCTAATAATTGCAAACATGATCCTAAAGTCATTTCTTGGAACTCAAATGGAGTATGCCAAATTTTACATAATTTTTCAGGTTCTGGAAGCTTCCAGGTTTTATAATTAGAAGATAATGAGATGAGTTAATGGAGTTTATATTTACACACCTTATCTCTCAACCTTTATCCCATAATCCTTACCCTGGAATTACTTATCATGTAAAATTATCATGGTCTATGAATTTATGATATTGCAGCCTGTGTTGTTTCATCTAATCCATTGCTTAATTAGTGTGTTGTTTTTCTGTGGATGATTATATTGTGGTTAATATGCTAGCATGGCAGTATTTTCAGATAGCTTTTGTTTGTTGTGGGGGGTTGGGAGGTTACAGGATTTTTTTGGAGTTTTTGCATGAAATATTTTACTTTATAATGATGGAATTGCTTTTTCTTTTGTGAATTTTTTTTGAAGTGAAATTTAACTTTTTGTGTGAGTAGTACTATTATACCCATCTTGAGTGTCTTACTTGTACTATATCACATTCCATACCCTCATTTAATTCTTAATAAACTGTCCACCTGTTTTTCTGGGTAGCATGGTAATTACTGGAATAGTATAAATGTGTTGAATGGTCTTTGAGAAAATGGATTAAGATTACAATAAACCACAATTTCAGGAAAATCATGTATTTGAGTCTGATAGTGATAGAGTGCAGTTTAAAGGGTGAAATATTGACTGTTGTGATCATACCTGCTCAGATGCTCTAAGATGAAAGTAGCTATAAGATGCTTTTAGACATTTACTCTATCCAACACAACTTTTGGCAGACCTTAAAGCTCACTCCTGGGAAATCTGTCTTAGCATAAAAAGAGGAATATGTTTTTGTTTTCCATGTCATCTAAAAAATCTTTTATAAGTTTTCAAATCTGTTTTTTCAAATCTTAAAGTTAGTGGTACTTATTACTTTTAAAAGAAACTATAGTAATGTAAGTATTTTAGATTTCAGTAAGCTAAGTGTCTCTGTGTTTGATCAATTCTCTGCTTTCCATAATAAGAGAATAATGATGCAAATAACCCATAAGTCATGGCTTTGAAATATTTGTCAGCAGGTTTATATTTCTGCTTCGGTTAGAATAATAGTAAACTATTCACTTGCTAGTTCCTAAGCATGCATTCCAGTGTACAATGTGATCCAGTTGATTGCAGGGTGATGAAGAAAGAAAACATACAAATAAATTTCCCTAAGCTTTTATGATTAGTATTTCTGACTGGCTCTTTACCTACTGTCCGGCAGAGGACTAAAGTGACAGAGGAAGAAGTAAGTTCTTCACCAGGACTGTCAGATTTTTATAAAGTTAGTCTATAATCTGGCCTTTTCACTATCTCCTGAATCTCTACCACCCTATCCCCATTTTCATGCTTACTAGTTTAGGCAGATTGTGACTTAAAAAACTTAATTACACCTTATTAGAAGGTTCTTGCTCTCCACATACAAGCCGCCATTATCAGAAGTATCTTCTCCAATTCACTATCTACCCACAGTTGTCATCCCCATCACACAGATATACACAGAGTCCCCAAAATGGTCTGCCAAAATACTCCAGAGCAGTGCTACATAAAAGTAGCCTGCAGGTGAGATTGGTCTGCAAACTATTTGTTACTAGCCCATGGAGAGATGAAAAAAATGGAGAGGAAACTTTTATAGGAGTTTCACATTGCTGCAATGTTTATAGTTAACAAAAATATTGGTCTGTAACAAATTGGAAATTTTTTTTAAAATGGCCCCTCACAAATAATTTGAAAGGAATAAGAAATATATCTCTCTTGATTACCACTAGACCCATCACTTAGCACATCCTGGCACATAATAATTGGTCAGTAAACTTTGGTTAAGTGAATAAATGGTGATTAAGTGATTGGTCTCTAGGGTCAAATGGATCTGTATTTGAATTTGACCCTATTCCTCACCAACTATACAGCCTTGAATAAATTACATATGCTTGATAAGCTCTATAGATAGTACTTACTGGCTTGTTGAGAGAACTAAATGATTTTCTCTGTGTGCTGCTAAGTGTTACACTTGTCAATAACTGGTTATTGTAATATTGTTATTTCCCTGAATTCTCCGGGACTAGAGATTGAGTTTTCTCGCTTGTCCTGGACACACTGAACATAGTATTTTAAAAACAGCAAGATTAGTTACTGATCCCTTCATTCAAATAAATCTTAAGAAGCTCAAAATGTAAAGTGTATAAATCCCTAGGCCCTGAGGATCTCAGTTTAAAAATTAGCAATAAAAGCACCAGGTCAGACATGGCAGCCTGGTGAGGGAAAAAAGATACACCAATAACCTGTGTCGTATTCCTACAGTAAAGAAAAAACAATCCCCACTCAAATGAACTCATGATCAAAAATATGAAACAATATTTTAAGCACAAATCAGCAGATAATCTTGAAGGATTAGCACCCCCACAAACTTAAAATAGTAGAATAACTGTAATGAGAATGTTTAAAATGATTGGGAGCGGAGAAGAAAGCATAAAAACCATTAGGATGGCACTAATGAAAAGAAAACATTTGAAAAGCGACATCTTCTAGAACTAAAAAATACGTAATCGATGAAATTAGGAACTCAGTGGACAGACTAACCCACAGATTGGGCATATCCAAAGTGAGAATTGGTGAACTAGGAAATAAATTGGAAAAATACCCAGATTATAACAGAGGAAGAGATGGGGAAATAGGAAAGGGCTAAGAGACATGGAGAATGGAACAAGAAGATAAAACATACGAATAGGGGATGGAAGAGATACGAAGATATTTCCAGAATTTATAAAGGACATGAATCCTCAAAGAACCATAACGAATACCTTGTAAGGTGACTAAAAACAAGTCTTCTTCCAGACATGTAGTAGAATGGCAAAAGACAAGGAAGAAATCTAAAAGCAATCAAAGAGGAGAGATTACTTACAAAGCAATAATTACACTGACACTAGGCTTTCGCTGGCAGCAATGTAGGCAAGAAGACAATAGAACATCTAAGTGCTGAGAAAAATTTGACGTTAGCCTTGAATTCTATACATAAGTAAGTTGATATTCAAAAGAAGATGAGTAACATTTTCAGATTTCGCTGAACTCAGGATCTAAATCAAGAAAGAAAGCAGTTGACTCGAAGGAAGGAGTGATATGCAAGAAAATGAACAAAAATTGGTAAACATGTTGACAAATAGACAAGATATTCATGTATAAAACGAATATTAAGTGTTTTGTTAACTGATATGGGATAATCTTCAAGACAATCAAAAGGTTGACCTATATGGTTTGTTACTATTTGTATAAAACAGGAAAAACTACAATATGCATTAACTTCTTTATGCATAAAATACTTCCAGGATACACATAAACCACTGAGAGAACACCTGGGTGCCCGGGCAACAGAGGTGTCAGAGACTTTCCACTGTATGTTCTTTTATTTCTTTTGAATAGAAAAAATAGGATTTTCATCTAAAGAAAACACGATAAGCACTTTCTATAAAACCATTGTAGACATAGATTTGAGATTTTAAAAACAAGTTGGAACTTAAAGTACTACTTTACAATAATATGGAAGATAAACTCACATGTTGTTGAACTGTACAGTTTATGCATATTAAATTTTTAAGGATAATCACTAAAAGAGTAGGAATAGAACTATAAAGGTAAAAACGAAAAGTAAAAAAAAATATATACACTCAAATAGAAACGGGGCTCGCAATTTTTTCCCCAAAAGATATAAAAGAACCTAGAATAAATAGGAAAGAAATATCAGTAAAGGGCTAAGAATAAGCTAAACAATCCTGAAGAAAACTAATAAGACAGGAGGGCCAGCGATCAAGAATGGTATTAATGCTGCAGTAACTATGACATTAGTTACTGCAAGGAAAGGTTCGTATGACCAACTGAACAGAGCAAATGCAGTATTTTTATATACACCAGAAGTAGCATTACAGGTCACGTGGAAAGGAGGAACTATTCAGTAAATTGTTATGGAACAACTGGTTATCCATATGGAAAAAAAGAGATCTGGATGCATGCACAAAAATAAGTTCCAGATGGATTTCATATATAAGACATATATGAAAAGCAACATGTTTTAAATGTCGAGAAGAAAATTTAGAAGACTTTCTGATTTGGGAATAAGAAAGAACTTTGAGCTTCAAAGAATGCTAACTCTAAAAGAAAAGATTGTTAAATTTGTCTATATTAAAATTAAGAACATCTGTTCATTCAGTGACCTCTGTAAAGAGGCAAGTCACAAAGTAAGAGAAAATATTTGCAACACATAAAGGACAAAGGATTCATATGAGGATATATTAAAAAACTACAATGGGAAATACACAATTTAAAAAAGGATTTCTCAAAATGAGAAACTCCTGTGACCAGTAAGCATTCCAAAAAAACCCTCAGCCTCATTAGTAATAGATTCAAATTAGGTATCATAAGATACTGTTTTACACCTGCTAGAATTGGCAAAAGTAGAACTCACAATGCAAGTATTAGAGGATATGGATCTCTTACACATTGCTGTGGATCCAAGTGCTTTGGAAAACAATTTGGCATTACTGATAAAGATGAAAAATCCTACTTCTGCATATGTAAAGACGAAACCCTTGCTCAGGACCTCCAGGATGCACATAAAAATGCAGAGCATGGATGGCAATGTTTATATGGTAACTAACTACTCTTTGCCCTCCCAATATACTCTTCACTGTTTACCCTCCTTTCTGCCCCAGAATATTTATGGACCACATGGACAGATTCACTTGCCATCTGCTTCCTCTTGGGTTTGGCCAAAGGGGAATCCTAGCAGGATAAGAGGAAAGGAGGGAAGGGAGTGAAATCTGAACATTTAAGTCTCCAGCTCCCTTCCTGCCCAGTCTCAGGATGACCTTGGCACTGTTGACATTTTTTGTTATTGGCACAGTCTTGTGAAATGTAGGATGTTCAGCAGCATCTCTGATCTCTAACCACTAGATGCAAATAGCACCTTTCCCCCAAGCGTGACAGCCAGATGTCCATTTGGAGGCAAAACGCTCTGAATGAGACCAGTTAGCGGTCTCCTTAACTTAAAAAGATCACTGCTCCTCAGAGAATGGCCTTCCTTCTTAGGCAACTCTTCTGGGTTTCAATACCACCCCCTCCACTTACTCCTTCAGGCCTAGGGGTGGTCACAGTTCCACTCTACTGCACTATCCTTTATGATTTCCCTCCACCCTGTCTATACTTTGTAAATACTTTATTAAATCTTTCTTGAATTACTGACTTTGCGGCATCTGTTTTCTGCTTCAGCAATAATACAGGATTATTACTAAAGGTGCCACTCCAAAACCACTTCCTGATTACTTCTTGTATGCCAGGCTCTTTGTTAGGCACCACATGGAAGGCTAAGAAAGAATGTGGCCAAAAAAAAAAAAAATACTTTGGTGGGAGGGGAGCAGGAATAGATGTGCCCTTTAGTCAGCTGATAAAAGAAGTGTTAGACTGAAATTCATAAACCAAGCTCTAAACTTTTGACTCACTGGAAATCTGTGACCACACGTCTAAGTGAATTTAGTAGTATCGTCCTATTAACATTAAATAATCAATTCTCAAGCAAAACAGTTTTTGAAGATTGCAGAAGCTGGTCCATGACCTATTAAAACTAGCACGTGGAAGCCTTTGTCATACTGCCTACCTCATAGTAAGTGCTGCATAAATGGATAACGAATCTGAAAGATAGATAGGACTTTGAATCTACCAAACAGTTAAGGCATTTATATGATGGATTAAAGAGACAAAAAAGAAGTAAAGATATGGAAGACCTAAATAACAATGTAGATCTAAATTGATTATATATTTTTAAAAATTCTATTCCCCAACTGCTTGTGGAACATTCACAAAAATTGCCCATGCATTAGACCACAAAGAAAACCTTAATAAATTCCAAATACTAGAAATAATGCAGACAATATCCTCTGAACACAATTTGTCAAAACTAAAAATTAGCAACAAAGCTAGCAAACAAAAAATCCTAAATACTTGAATACAGAAGATGTTTCCTTTGTTCAAACAGGAAATTAAAGCTTAAATTGGAGAATAGTTGCTACTAGTCAAGAGGGAAAAAATGAGTTAAAAGTGTTAAAGTAGAAAGTAAAATTATTTTTACTTACAATTGGTAATAGCTGAAAAACCCAAGAAAATCAACCGAAAAACTATTTCAACCAGTAAGAAAATTAGTAAGATGAGTAGGTATAAAGTTAATAAATAATAGGTTTCCTATTTACACATAAAAAGCAGTTGTAAAATATAATGGAAGAAAATATCACATTTACAATGACAACATATATATAATACATAAGAATAAACGTAAAAAGAAAACAGTGTTACTTAGAAATAGGACTCACAAATAGAATACCATATGCTATTCTTGGACAGAAAGATTTAATATAATGGTTTCAGTTCTCCCTAATTTAACATAAATTTGCTATAACTTAATAAAATAACCTTTTCAAGATAAGGAGTGAGAAACTACAAACCGATTCTAAAACTACTATGGAAAAATAAATGTCCAAGGATTCTTATTTTTAAAAAAAAAATCAGGGAAAGAAGAGTACTAAAGGGCTTTTAGCCATTACACATTAAAAATATTTTAAAACTACTATTATTAAAACAGTAACACTGTGCATAAGCAAATCAGTGGAATGGAAGACAGAGTCCAGAAATGGTCTCAATCCACTGCCTTTTATATGATAAAGGCAGTATATTATAAAATTGTGGGGAAGGTAAAGGTGTTGCAACAACTGAGGAGCCATCTGGGAAAAATAAAGTTGGACTCAATTCTTTATTCTTTACGTCAGAATATTTCAGAGAAGTCAAATATGTAATGATAGAAAATGGAACTACAAATTTACAAGAGGAAAACATAGAACAATGTTACTAATCCTGATAGACCTTTCTAATGCAAAACCCAGAAGCTATGAATGAAAATACTGACAAATACAACTTAACAAAAGTTTTGTCTGCAAACAAAAGTAAAAGATAAATGGCATAATCAAACTATGTCACGCCTTTCCCTCAAAACTTGGTGGTGGCTTCTTATTTCACTTAAAGTAAAAAGCTGAAGTCCTTAAAATGCCAGCTTGACCTACATTGACCTGCTTCTGCAATCTGGTGACATCATTTCCCACTCTACCCCTGGCCACTCCAGCCTTCTGAACACATGGGCATGTTCCACTGCCACCATACCTCACTCCACCCCAAACCCTTCCCACCACCCCGTCCCCCTACCCCTGCCTTTGTAGATATTGTGTCTGCTGCCTAGAATGCTCTTACCCCAGCATTCCCTAGGACTTTCTCCCCCACTTGCTTCCTGATTGTTCAAATGTCACCTCAGGGAGGCTTTCCAGAACCACCTTCTTTTAAATTGTATTGCATCCTTCCTCTTTTCTCCCAGCTCACTCCCAATCCTCCTTACTCTGCTCCATTTTTTCCCTGTTAAAGTAAAAGTTATAAATTCAACATAATTTACTTATTTATTATAATTATTGTCCATCTCACCCCACCAAAAGGTAAATTTTGCAAGGATGGATTCCACTGATGTAGCCCAGTGCCTGGAACAGTGCCTGACACATAAACGATGCTCAATAAATACTAGTTAAGTGAATTAATAGGCTTATATGATCTTCTATCAGGTCTTTTAGTCTACTCATTATTATATGGAGACAGCAATAGCTAATAGTGGCATTACCAGAAATAACAATAACAACATGGTTATTTACAAATTCACTACCAGCAATAATATCAATAATCATAATTATCATGTATTCAGTTCACTGCCAGCAATAACATATGAATTATCGGTATTATTTTTTAAATTTACCACTAGTAATAGTAATCACAGTTATCAGATTCGCTCAGGTCCATCAATAATCATCACAATTACCATGTATTAAATCTCTACACCATGAGCCGGATAATCCCATATGGATTCTCTTTCAGGTAAGAGAACTAGAGCTCAATTTGCCCCAAGCCAAGACTGGTAAGTCTTTTCAGATTCCCTTTTCCTTATGTTCCTCAAATCTCCTAAGCCTGCTGTGCTCTTGGGAGCAGTAACAGCCCTGAAGAGACAAGAAATCTTTCCTTGAAGCTCTGTGAGAATGTCATTTGTTGTACCATACAGAGACGCAGGATGGGTAGGTGTGTCTGACTTTTCTGGTGCTGCCAGTCTCAGATCATGGGTAGTAACAGCTGTGTGTCTCTCCTGGAGCCAGCACTCCTCCCCACCTCAGTCAACATGCAGATTCAGAAAGTTGCTCCAACTTGCCTTAGAAGAGGTTTGGACTGAGTAGGAAGCTGGAAATTAGACTGTGCCTGTCTCAGTGCCCTCCCTCTTGAAATAGATGCTGGAAAGGATGTTTTTACTTAGAATCTCTAATCAGCTGAATTTTAAACTGACCACCAGTGGAGGAACAGATGCATTCTGGATGAAGCTGTAATCCAAAGGTCGAAACTGATTTCTGCTGACAGTTTCAACCATATTTATTTGTCAGGAGAGAATAGTGAGAACTCTTCTGGGAGAGTAGCCTGTCCCAGAAAGAGAATGTTTCTGTTCTGACCACTGAATGAAAAAAGAGAATGAATCTTGGCAGAAATGACCTGGCTGAACTTTAAAAGATTTTAATATAAAAAGGCTAGCAAATTCCAGTGGAAACAAATATAGTCAATTTGTATTTACGCATAGGGATTAAATAAACTAATCCGAAGGGAGTCTGTGTAGGCAATTGTTTGGGAGCAAGATAGATCCATCTGTGTGTAAAGAATTGTGAATGAATGAGGATCCATGGCTCAGTGGGCAGGCAGGGCATAGGGGAGACCACCAGTCCAGATAATCAGACATTCACGTTTCCTACTGTTTTGTCCTATTGTATCCAAATGTGAGAAGCTGCTTTCCAGTCCCCTACATACAAAGCTCTTTATTGGACTTTATTGAGGCATGATCCCTGCTGCTTTAATCAAACTGCCAGCCTCAGAAGAAGTTTTTGCTTGATGGTGTCTGGCAGCTCAGCTTTGCCCCCCAAGTAGATTTATGAGCTGTGAAAAATGGTCAAATTAACACCCTAAGCATTCCTGATAGGATTAGAGGGTGAGAGACAAGCTGGCATTTGCATACCTTCCTGATGCACAACATCTTTATGTCTTCTCAGCTCTTCCCCTTGGGGTTTGGAGAGGGCAAGTAGGAGGTGACACCACACACCCTTCTCCCAGCTGGCGACACAAAGGGTCCCATGAGATTCCAGATGATGTTATTTGGCATTTAACGTCTAATGGCAGCATCTCCCATTCAAAAAGACAACCGAAGTGATAACTGCATCCCTTTCAAGGCTGGATACCCGTCCATGACTCCCCATGGAGAAAAAGGCCATCTCCACTCTGGGATAGGATTAACTCCTCCAAATGACCTGACAAGTGGTAGGCCTTAAAACATCCATTTAAGTAATACTAATTACTGATTGTAACAGTAAAGCACATTCATTGTAGAAAATTTGGAAAACACTAAAAAATACAGCAAAGAAAAGCCACCCATTATTCCTTTACTTAGAAATAGCTTACCATTAACATTTTAGTGTATTCAATTTACAATCTATTTTCTGTTCATACAGACAGATAATTTGTTGTTTTTGTTTTAACAAAGCCAGATCATATTGCTTAACCTTAATCATTTATTACATCTGAAGCACTTCCCCCACATTACTAAATATCTCTTTTTGGAAAGGGTTATTTTTAATGACTGCATTGTATTCCATCACATAGAATAAAGTATCTCAACTTAGGATGTGTGAGGGTCAGGAGCAAGTGTCTCCGGAATGTGCCACCCTGGTGTGCAGGTTATTTTGAACTGAAATCAATTAAAGCCCAACAAACTCAGGAAGAGTTTTCTATTTCCCCTTTCTCTTAAAGAAATTCAGATAGAAAAAGCTGCTTTAAGAAGGGAACCTTGGCGTAATCACCTTAAGCGTTTTCACCCTGGTATTAGTCTGAAAGACTCCAAGCAAGTTTATTAGATTACCTTCTGTGTCCCACTTTTCCTGAGTTGCTAGCAAGAATTTGCCTGTCATGTAAGTGTTCCCCTCTTCCTCCAGGGGAACATGTGGCCTCACTGTCTTTGTGAATTCCTATGTGAATTCCCCATGGACATGTAACTAAAATTTGATTTTCTCCTATAAGTCTGTCTCTGGTAATTCGATTATTAGCCCAGCCAGAAGAACTTAGAATGTGGGAAGAAAACTTTTTCTGGGGGGGAGGGGGGAGCCCCACAGTTAAATGAGCCAAAGTAGTGTGTTTTGCTTTAGGGGACAAGGTGCACGAGCAAGTATGTGCTGTGCAAACAAGATGCAGGATTAAGACTTTCCCCCTGATTTTGCACTGCCTGAAACTAAAACATTTATTATGAGGCTATAATAATTAAAATATGTGCTATTATTATAAGAAGACACAGTAAAAATTGTTGAAACAATAAAAAATGGAATCAATGGGGAATTAACTATGTAATAATATAGAAAAGAGGCATGAGAACTACACAAATTGACTAAATATTAAACCAAGTTGTATTCAGAGCCTGATACATGCTCCTAGACAGGGGAACCTAGTTGATAAGTTTATGGCTAGACCACAGGGAACCTACAGGAAGATTCCTGCTGAGATTACTAACAACTACTTCCCCAAGCTTTTAATGCAGCATACCCACACCCAGATATAAACTGAATTCCTTGAACACTCAGAGTCTCTCTCATTCTTTGTCTTTGAGAGGAAACCACATCTCTGTCTGTGGAGCATTAGTCCTCTAAAAAAATTTCCTTTTGTCTCTAACTCTGGCTCGCACTTGAATTCTGTCTTGCGCATGGTCAAGGACCCTCTCTTTCTCAGTGTAGGACTTTAAGTAAGCAGTTGGGAGAATTCACCCCATCCAGCATCACTAATGTAATTGATTATCTATTTATGTAAAAATTAAGTTAAATCCTCACTTCATATCATATTCTAAAATGAATTCCAAATAGGTTAAAAAGTTATATGTTTTTAAAAAATAGAACAAGAGAATGATAAAGGTGAATATTACGTGATCTCAAGACGAGGAAGCATGAAAGCAAAGAAGTCGTAAATCAAAAGATTAAGAGAGATGATAATCTTAAAATTTTTAATTTGATATGTGAAAAATAAAGAAATACAAAAAAGAACTGCAAAGTAGACCAAAGATGTGACAAGAAGTTCAACCTTAGAATTAATAAAATGAAAGAAAGTTAAAACAACAATAACAATTTTATCTATCAAATTGGCAATTTTTTTTTAAAGAATAATCTGGTAGAGGTGCTAAAAAATAGGTACTCTCATATACTGCGAGTGGGAGTGTAAATTTGTGTAAATTGGTGCCCTCTGGAGGGCAATTTGTAAATCTGCAATTCATAAAATTATAAAACAGCATTGCCTAGCTTTCCTTTTCAGATATTGAAAGAAAGAATAATAAATATCATCTACCATGTGGTATCATATATCAGTCTGTTTTCCCAAAAAAATCACCATTAATTTTCATAGCAAATCTACATAATTTCATCTGTAATGATGCCCATTTTACAGATGAGGAAATGGAGTTAAATATTTGTAAGCTGTATGTGTTTCATTGTTCTGACACTATTTCCTATGTGTTATTTTTTTCATTTGGCCTGATTAGACTCAATGCTCAAAATAAATTAAAAACATTAACCGTACCCCTGAATAAAATTTAAGGGAAAATTCTCATTTGCAGGTCTTTAGTTGCCTTCTAAAATTTTCAGAGCTGCCCACCAGAGAGGGTATGGAAGGAATGATACTCTGTACTATAAGGCCCACTGACTAAAGAGTTGTACCATCTCATCACCACATACTTGAGCCCCTAGTGTAGAGACAAGGAATGACTGGGGTGGTAGAAGTTTGTTTTTATAGTTGAAATTCCTTTGGAACCGTCTAAAGAATAGAGTAAAGCCAAGAAATCCAAAACCCTATGAATCACAAAGGTTGGAAAATGCATTCCCGATTGTCCAGAATTCTTACCACCAAGATGGTCCATCCTATTTCTTGGATGTTTTTTAAAGCATGTATTTTGTCTTTTTGTATTTTATTTTCAGGATTCAATTGTCGTTTGTGGTATGAAATGGGTTTTCAGAATGGTACCCTAGTTTCTAGCCTGGTAGCTATAGAAAATAAATTTTTGTGATTCAATTAAATATCATGTAGGAATCACTTAGATTGTATTATTAAGTAAGAGGGTTGCCTATAAATACATCGTTAGAGAGGGATTCTCAATTCTGGCTGTCATTAGAGTCAACTAGAGCATTTTAAAAACACTGCTGCTTGAGCCTCACCCTCAGAGATTCTGATTCTGTTGCTCAAGAGTGGACTTAAGGTATCAGTATTTTTTAAAAGATCCCAGGAAATTCTAATGCGCAACCAGAGTTGAGAGCTGCAGTATTTGATTCCTTGTTAAATTGCCTTTCCAACTGAGCAGCTGTCTCCATGCAGATAGGGACCAGGTCAGTCTTGTTCATGATTGCCTTCCCAATATCCAGCCCAATACCGGAGACATTTGTATTAAACGAATGCAAAGATGTCCTTGGAGTTCATTGATCCAGGCCTTAGTAGTAGCCTGTTTAGACTCAACAATGGCTTCTTTTTTTTTTTTTTTTTTTTGGAGAGGGGCTCTGAGAAATGGCTTGAGCTAAGTTTGGAAATAACCGAAGAGAATCATATAATGGGTGACCAGGGTATGTGGAAACCTAATTTAGCAAGGGTTGGAGGCAGGCTTGGATGGCCTGGAGTGTGAGAAGACTGATTCAGTGTGAAAGGCAATGATTCATTCCTTGAAGGACCCTGGGATTTCAATTGTATGAGGAAAGTGAGATGTGGGACCAGTTAAGAGTTTGCAATAGGGATGAGAGTTATTGAGTCACTCATGTTCAGAGCCATGCTTCTGCTTTCTGTAATTCCAAGCACAAAGTTGTGCTATAAATCAGAGCTTTAGTTGCTACAGTAGTGTTCAGAGGGAAGGCCCAAGGAAGATTGACGAGAATTGGGTTGGGGTATTAGAGGTAGGGAAAAGGGGCCATAAAAAGTTGGCGTAGAACAATTCCAAAGACTAGGAAGCCAAAGGGAAGAGATGCTGCTTTCAATTTTCTGCAAGTCCCTATCTGAAAGGATGAAGGTAGGCCCAAGGGCTGACCCCTTTAAAAGAGTGTGTTTTTTGTGTTGTTCTGGCTCTGAAGCAAAATCATAATGGCAGTTCTTGGTATAAAGGAGAAGGAAGGCAAAGTATACTTTTATATATTTGTTTTAAAACATTAATTATTTAATTTTTGAATAGGTAAATATTGACATGGTTCAAAAACATAAATGTATAAAAATATATTCAATATTATCTCTCTTCTATCCCCATTCCCTAGTCACCCAATTCTCCCTATTGATGTACCTTGACAATGTTTCAAACATTTGTCATTACAAAAAAAAAAAGCTTCAGTGAACAACTATATGGTCATGTCATGTTTTGAACGTATGGATATACCTGTTGTATCAATTCCCAGAAGTAGAATTGCTGGTTAAAATGTCAAAAGGAGTGGTAGGGGAAACCAAAGTGCAGTTTGAAAAGTAAAATGCTCATCGTGAAAATCAAAGGGATGAAAGGGTATAAAGTGAAAATCAAGCCTCCTTCCCATGCCATCCCCTGCCACTCAGTTCCCTTCATAGAAGTTACCAGCATCAACAATTTCCTTTGTATTTCTCCACAGATTCTCTGCATAATCAAATTTATATATTTCTTCTTTCTCTTCTTTTCCCCCACAAATAGTAGTACACAAAACACCTTGCTTTTTTTCTCTCCACAGTATGTTCACTATCTCCAAGATACTTCCATGTCAGTGTGTGTTGCCTCAATCTAAAGGGGAATTTTCTGATTATACTCCAGTGTGGTACAGTCGTAATCATTCGTTTTAATTTTTCTCATCCAGCTAGAAAGCAATTTAGCTGAAGTCTGAGATTATCATAGAGTTGGAACAACTCTTAGAGGTTATATCTGTTTTTAAGAGATGTGTGATTTAGGGGTTCATTTTTTTTGCATTTCTATCTCATTGAACCATGATATGGGGAAGAATGATGATTCAAAAACATAAAACTATTTCAGAAGCCTCACATGTGCTCTGCACTCTGACTTGCTAAGCCCTGGTGGACTCCAGGAAGCTGTCATACATATCAGGTCTTGCAGGTCTCCTACCCCATTCAGCCTTCACCTGTTTTACACATTGGTGTTCGGCATCAGATTTTGTTAGAAATAAGGATTTGGGTCTGATATACCTCCTTGAATTTCAGAAGAGCATAATAAGGCCAAAAGTGGTTGAACAACTTCTAAGAAAATTTATATTAATTAAATAATAACACTTAAAATGTAAGCCATATTTAGATTTTCTCAGCTGTTCCAAGGCCACCCAACTGATATAAGTGACTAGAACGAGGATATCCCAAGCAATGCCCACATTCTACTCTCCTCATGCCAGGATCTTCTTCCAACTTCTTAGGACAGTTTGTGTCTTAAATTTACAACAGACTATTTAGCCAGCTCCTCTCAATGACATTGGATAATAAAAATGAAGCATTTGCACTCTTTTATGTTTTCTATATCTTATAAATATTTTAGAAAATATTTCCAGCTGAAGCTCTCAAATAAAAGATACAAAAATGTGATTTGTCACGAAAGAAGGTTAAATGATTAGACTTGGTTCAGAAACGTTATTTATGAAAATCTGTATTTTCGCTTAGGTTTCTGTAGACTTAAGACCTGTTTTTTCTCCTAGTATTTACAAAAGTTTACATTTTATGATTTATAAAGTTAGACAAAAACAAATCAGTGTCTCCATTTTATTTGTTCCATATGGATTCAAGGAAAGGGCACACCTGCGCCCACGCAAACACACACACACACACACACACACACACACACACACTTCCGAAGTTGTACCACGTTTTATTTTTAAAATTCAGACAAACAGATCTGCAAACACAGGCCCCCTGTAATTTATGGAATAGGTCAGATTACATGCCTGGGCGACGGGCAAAGGGGGTTGGGGGAGCTTCAGGATCGCGGTAATTGTCTCCACGTTCCGGGCCCCACATTTCTAGTTTCTGCGACGCCCGCAGACTTCTTAATGTTCCGCTTTGTAAACCCCCCGGGCCGCGTGAATAGCGGAGAGGGTAACTTGACAGCAGAGCTTTGCGGGGGTCCGGGAGGGACGCAGGTCTGGCCAGTGGGAAGGTCGGACGCGGAGCCGCGACATCACCCCACCAGCATCAGGCCATCGCCTCCATTCAGTGGCGGAATGTGGGCGGGCAAACGGTGCGCGAGCCCCTCGGGCCGCCGTTAACCCTGTGCGCGCCCCGCTGCGGAGCATCACCCCGAGGACGAAGCACCGCCCGCTGTCGCCGCACTGCCCGCGGTGTCAGCACCACGCGCGGCGCTGCGGCTTGACAAGTTCATTTTTCTCTACGTGAACGCGTAGTCCTTTGGGTGTTGAAGGTTTTGTAAAATCTCACCGTTTAATTACCAAAATTACTTTCCCCAGAACCACATATTTTCATTACAGTTCAAGTAATGTAGAAAACATTGTAAGGTAATCGTGGGGCTGGGGAAGCCAATGCAATGTAGACGGCAGTCGCAGCACAGCTCCCAGAGGAAGGAGGCCAGCGCCCAGGCAAACTCTCAAAACTGTAGCCCCCTCCTCCGCACTTTACACGTGGGAACAGTGAAGCAGTGGCCTTGTCTCTTTTGCTTTTCTTCCCTTCTCTATAACTTTATGATATCAGTGAGTAGAGGAGTGATCAGTTTCCGGTTAGTTTTTCTTAAAACTTTTTATTTAGAAAATATTCAAACTTACAGAATAGTTTTAAATGTAGTACAATGATACAAATGAATATTTCTCTATCTTTCTAGATTCACCACTTGATAGAAATTTGCCATATTAGCTTTATTAACTATCTGTATAGAGAGATTTTTTTCTTCCAAATTTATTTGGAAGTAAATTGTAGACCTCATGACATTTTATCCTGAAATAATTCACATGCAGCAACTAAGAATAAGGACCTTTCCATTTATAACGACAATAGTGTTATCACACTTAAGAAAATTTATATTAATTAAATAACACTTAAAATGTAAGCCATATTTAGATTTTCTCAGCTGTTCCCAAAATACCTTTGAACTAAATTTTTTAAAATCCAGAATCCAATAAAGATGAATTGCATTGCATCCAATTATGTTGTTTACTCTTTATGGTAATTTTATTATATGATTTTTATTATTTTCAGCCTGCATGGCACATTTCTGGAGTTTAAATTTGGGGACTGTGGTTATTCTAGATCTGTCTTGTCCCCAAGGATAGTTCGCACATTTTTAAACCAAGATTTTGACAGAAATTGTTTGTTGCTAAGCTTGTGGTACAAATCATGGTTTTCACATGCAGACCAATGTGCTTCTCTGCCCTGGCATCTTACCCAACCCTGATGCAGCAAACCTGACTTTCCTAGGCCCTCGCTTCCAGAGCCAAGTGTTCCATAAAGGCTCTTAGTCTCTTTATTTTCTCTTACCTTCCTTTTGGATCCATGATTTCCTTGCTGCTTTACAACTCTAATCGAACCCAAATTAAACCATTCTATTTTCTCTTTTTGGGAGAGCTTTAAAAACATTTTTAAACTTCCCCTAAGTTCTGCCACTCTTTTTGTTCCATATGTGAACCTCAGAATTCTTTTCCTATTGCGTTTATTTCCTGGCTTATCTATAATAAATGCATATTGAGTGCTTGCTATATGTCAGACACTATATTAAATATATATATTTAATATTACACTAAAGAACAATCTTATAGAGCTGACACCATTAATAGTAACTGTATTTTAAAGATGAGGGTATTGAGACCTAGAATAAGTAATTTTTCTAGTGAGTATGACATGGTAAGATGTAGAGCTGAGACTTGATTCGTGGCCATCTGACTCCAGAGTCCATGTTCTTAACACTGCATACTACCTTTGAGACATTAACACATAAAGCACCTGTATAATTGGGAGGTATTTCATGCATCGGGTTACTTTGCTTGTCACTATTTTCATAAGTCATTTGGCAGAAATTGATGACACTCATGTGCCAGGCCTGTGTATTGAGCACAAGGCTAACATTTTAACCAAATGATATTTGGAGAGCCCATCTCTGCTAGCTGTTGGCTCACTGAGGCCATAGACACCCCTGGGAGTCAGACAATATTAGATCATCCCTAAAACAGTGGTTTCCCGATGTCTGGAATTCCAAAACCATTAAAACCTCTTATATATTTTGGGAAAAGACATGAGGTTTCCACTTTGTTACTTTGCCAAGTGAGAATGTTTTTTAAATTACCATCTATAATGCTAGTATCATCATTTTATAAAATCTAACTCCCTCCACCCCTAAAAATTATTAGGGATATAATCCCAGAATAAAGAATAATCCTTAATTTGATAAATTCAGCCATATCAAAATTTACCATAATGTCCTTGGTTTTCTCATTTTGTGGTAGATAAATATAAGCCTCATGATGAACTGACTTTGGGTCTGCTCATATAGGCCAACACCATCATTTTACCTATAAGGGGGTGATTCATCAGATATATCTTATGTTAGCCATATTACTGTGATGGAGTGTGCAGGCCAAGATGGACGGGATGAGGCCCATCTAACAAAAGCACTGAGAGTGGCTTCCATCTGATTAAGGGTGAAGGTCTGATGCACCCATAAGCCTATGGATGTAGGACTGGCAGATGACACTGCGGAATCAAGGGTTCTTTGAGGATAAAAGACTGAGGTATTAGTGGAGGTTGTTCAAGGTCTATGACCTGATGATGGGACAGTTTTGCAATAATGAAAAGATGTTGGTTCAAGTTTCAGCTATACTTCGTGTCCTTGGAGAGGTCGCTGACTGTTTCTGAACCTGTCTCCTCACTCAAAAACTGTCATCTCATGAGATAGATAAGAGGACATACAGGAAAATGCTTTTCAAATTAAAAAGCAAAAACGAATGATAAGAATCATTATCAAAGAGTTTTTATTGATAAAGGCTTTAAAACAAATATGTGTGATACAATTCTCTAGGGAGCAAGGATTTCATTTTGGAACATTATTTAGATGTCATACGAGTTGGAGACTTTGAAGGAAAAGATTTGTTCATAAGTAATCCTAAACTAATTTCAATAAAATCTATTTTCTGGCTATTATTAAAATAAAGTATAATGTCAACTGAAGAGAGATTTGAATTAGAGACTTTGAAAGAAGAACTTAAGAAATATTGTATGGTTCTAGATATTATTTTAAGAAATGAAACATTGCAATATAAGTGAACAATTTCTATTTTGAAATTAAAATATTTTATAACTATATTTAAATATTTTATAATATTTTCTGCAATAATGTTAATTTATCATATGCAATTCCAATATAATGTTTAAATGTGATCTGTAAAATTTAGGGTTCATTTCTGAATCTAAGAAATTTATTGACAAATCCAGTAGCTACTGCATCTCCAGAGTGAAGTATCTCAAAATTGAAATTAATTAAAAAAGCCACCTAAGAACTATAATGACTCAAAAATTATTAACTAATTTGGCATTTCTAGCAATAGAGCATAAATCATGCAGTTATAATACAAACAGCATACATAATTGGCAATTTTGCTGAAATGAAGACAAGTATAAATATATAACTTTTGAATTATATGTATCATTATTACTCATCCAAAATTCACCAGCCTATCAACAGAACACCAGACATGCATCATAATTGTTAAATTTCATTGTCTTTGATATTTTACCAACTCCCACGTATATAAAAATCATAGTTTTCGTATGTATATATTTAAATTTTTGTTGTTTGAAGGTATAGTCAAGATAGATAGAATATGTTTCTTAGCATGAGTTATGATTATTTAATATTTAGATAGATGATATGTGGACTTCCCTACATTGGAATTCTTGCCCCAGGTCTTGCAAATGTTGGAGGAGAATCTAAAGAGGCAACTGCTATTTGGTGTAATGTCTCTGCCTAAATAACCTGAGTACTACTCATCCCTATTTCCACAGCTCTGAGAATAAATCCTTTACCTCCGTGACTTTCCCCTGGTGTTTCGCCTTCTCCCTCTTGGATTTCCAAAAAGACTAGTAGGACAGACATTCTTTGAGATGTCCTCCTCAGTTTAAGGCAGCCCACCCCTCTCCGGACACCTGGCACAATTTCCTGGGGGGTTTGACTGCAAGTTAGACGGAGCAACACACACAAAGTAAGGATGACTTTGATCTGCACTGTTAGGCCTGGGAGGTTAATTGGCAGCAATTATTCCCCTGCCACATGCAGAGTTCAGACTTGGGAACAGGCCACCAACACAGACTCACAGATCTCATAAAGTACCCTCTCACTCTGATCTGAGCTCTCACTTTCAATGTTTAGCAAGTACCAAGAAGTCCATGAATTTCAATTAGGATTTAATGGCAACCTTTGATATAAACAATAAAATGTAAAGGAAGGCACTTTTATGTTATTGATACTGGATTTTGTAAAATTGCATTACCAAAATAACACACCAGTTATGTCTAAATTGTTTTCTAAAATACTTTAAAAATTCAAGATCATTTAGACATTAAACGATAATTGTTGTTGTTATTTTTTAATAGCAAATGACCTGCATGGCTTTTTAAAAAGAAGGCTTCCTATGCTATTTTGAACAAACCTACCTACCACTAGGTAGTAGTTTCCTTTTAAGGCTGCTAGGAACTTGATGCTGCAGCCAAATACCCCTACTGGCCCCTTCCGGCCCCTCCCTTCTTATGCCCTACAGCTGGTCCTATGAGTCTAATTATCCCGTTTGCAAATAACTTTGGCTCTCCAGCCTTCAATCTTCCCCCAGCCTTCCTCAAGCAGCCTACTTGCGTTTTTGCACACATGCTGTCATCCTACACTGAGGTCCTCCTTCATTCGGGGTGACTCACTGAAAGTTTTTATAACACTGTAGGTGCCAGCCATTCATAGTTACTCAAAGTGGTTTCACCCTCCAGATTTCCCTGAGGGTTTATGTTGTGGGTTTTAACTGGGCTTTGCAGGAACATTCAAACTCACCTAAAGATACTAGTTGTATACCCACCTCTCTCCCCACATCTTAAAATCAATGGACAAGGGCCATATCTCCGTCTCGATTTGGGGAAGAATCCTTCTGGTGTGAGCTAAGGAATAAGGGATATGACTGTCACACACATTTTCCTCTAGGCACACTGCTGCTGGTAAATTTTCAAAATACTCCAGTTGTGTGTGTGTGTGTGTGTGTGTGTGTGTGTGTGTGTGTGTGTGTGTTATTTTGCTTTGCTTTGCCTTTTTCTTCTTTCCTTTCTTTTTTTTTAAATTTAATTAAGAGCATCCCTAAGCCTCATGCAGTAATAAGAAGAGATAAGAAGGAGATGACTAAATAACTGCCTTTAACTGCTGTCAAATATTTCATCCCAGGGCACTGCCAAGGAATACTTATACATAATTAAACACAAACTGTGACATCTCACCCTCCTGGGGGTTCCACACTGTCTTCCCTTCACCTCTCTCCCCATATCTTAAAATCAATGCACAAGGGCCAAATCTGTCTCGATTTGGAGAAGAATCCTTCTCATTGTGACCATTGTGCATGGGAACAAAAGAACATATGGATCAAAGGTTTAGGGTCTTCAGCCCCACCACGATCACATGACCACCCAGCTCAAAGGAGGCAACTGTCAACTGACAGGCTATAGGAAGCTTCTGGCCTTTCATGGAGAGTCCCTATGGTTACCTAGAAACAGTCCCCCTCACGTCATTTACATGGCCTTGCACTATGCTGCCAACTGTCCTTTGGGAGATTCTGTATTTAGCCATTTCAAGCTGTACTCTTAATAAAAGCATCCTTTCTTCTTCTCTCTCTCTGAAACATACAATCCTGCATCCCTCTAGCCCTCAAATTCATTTTATTTTTCCTTTATAACTTAGAATCAGTTTGCCTGGTTCTCATACTCCAGAATCCTGCTGGTAGTTTTATCATAATCATTTTTAAATGTATAGATTATTAAATGCATAGATTGAAAATTTTTAAATGTTAAGGCTTCTTATCTAATAATAATAATAACAACATCCATACATGTTTTTATTTATTCAGGTCTTTCTTATCTGCCCTCGGAAGTATTTCTGTATTCATGTAGCTCTAGCATATTTCTTATTGAGTTTATTCTTAGGTATTTTACCTCATGTTGCTATTATTAATGGCATCTTCCATTTTCTTTTCTGTTTGTTGTCTATATATGATGACAACCCAATACCGTTAATATGACTGAAGCAGACTTCTTGCTTTAAAAATGAGAGGAGGGCTTTGGTCTGCTTTTATGCTTGCTTTTAAAAATTGAAATAGTGAAGAGTTTGAATGTGGTGAGCCAGAGGTCACAGGAGGGACAAACTAGGGGTAAATTCATCAAAGCCCTACAGCTGTAGGCATTGGTAAAGAAGTGAGGAGAGTTGCTCTTTGAAGTTGTAAGAAAGCCATGGACCTGGGAGATCAACTGTGGTCCCCAAATCTCCAAGACCAGAAACATTTTCATCTCCTTTCAAATTGTCCTCATTGAAGGGGATCTCACCTATACATACATTAAGGAGGAGAGCACTGTGTACTGTTCTCATCATCAGATAATTCTTTTTTTCTACAATTATACATTTCTTGCTTATTTCTTTTTTGTGCTGTTCCCAGCTGAGATGGAGAGTTACTTGTCACCATTTTGTGTAAGTGCCCTATAAGAAGGAAAGTTCTCTTTAAATGCCTGCACGGGTATACTAAAGCAAATGGGAATTCTAAGGATATATTTAGTGAATGTCTACAATGTGCCAGGCACTGAGCTTTACATGAACAACTCATTTAATCCTCCCAACAGTCCCACGAGGAAATTACTATTATTTTCCTCCTTATTTTACATAAGACTGAGGCTCAGAGAGATGAAGAAAATTATCCAAGATCACACAGCTGGTTAGTGGTAACACCAAGATTTGAACCCATACATGTCGATCTCCATTACCTAAACTCTTAGTAGCTTTTAATTATAATATATTTTTGTGGTGGTGGAAAGAAAAAGACCTAAATTATGCCTCAACCAAACTGAAATGTTAGTCTTTCATTAAATGTCTGTGGCAGCCATGGGAGTATACTGTTCGAATCTCCCTAAAAAGTGAGAACCCACTATGAGTGGTGTAGTTAGCTGACAGTATCCAGCAGCAGCACCTTTAGAATCCACCCCAGTGTTCACACCAAGAGCATGGTCTTCCTGGTCACTCCAAGCCAATGACTGTGCCTGCAAGGGAGCTAGAAGCAGGTCATTTCTGTCCAATGTGGGATTTTTCCAATCTGAGCTGGGGCTCCCCACCAGCCTAGCTGAGGTTTCTTCAGAGCTACACAGAGTTAAGGCCCTACCTATCCACTCCTCCTTCCTCCCAGTCTCCCCTTGTGGGATTCAGAGATGCCCTACCTATTCCTGCACTTTCTGTTTTTATCATTTATAGTCATTTCTCTCAGTAAGTCTTGCCACCTAATTCTTAGAGGACTCACTTAAATATACCTTTCCTCAAAGATATTATCATCTTTGTAACTATCCTATGGATACTCTTCAAAGTTTCTATATTTCTCTTTGCCCTTGAATGGGAAATATTCTATAGTCTGTCCAGAACTGAGCAGCAAAGAAACTGGTTACAGGCCATGAACTTTTCCTCTGGTCCAGTCCTCAACAGATCAGTTAGCAGGTACATACACTTGGTTCTAAAATATTCGTTGTCAGTTGGGCTGCACTGTTAATATATTCTTCATTTACCATATTTGTTTCCTTACCTGTACAGGAGACAAAATGGTGTTTAATATATATTTTTGTCAATTATGATATTGACAGGTTCTCGGAAGGACATGAATTTTTGAAGGACACTATTCAACTAAGTACAGTCCCTTACTCCACACTTTTATAAGCAGTTCCTTAATTACACTCTTCTGTTACCCTTACTGAGTGTGTCATTTATTTCCTATAGGAACATTGATGATAAAATGTATACCTTAGGATCAATAAATGCAGTGTTTCCAACTAGTAGAAACTGCACTAGAATCTTGTATTAGTTAAGGTAAAGGTTAATCTCAGACTACAAGGGTTTAAATAAGAAATAAAATCAATTCTCATTATTTGCAGTAGTTATGTTCTATAAAGTTGATGTGAACATGGAATTAGCAAATATTGAACCATTGTTCTTAAGGGGAATACAGGATTGGGTTTCTGCAAGCCTCTGGCCACAGAATTCTCATCTACTGGTCCACACATAACCTTGTTTTATATGTATTTCTGTTTCAAGATACCTCATTTAATCTATATTGCTGATTCCTTAACATTGAACTCATGGCCAACAGCATTATAACTCATGCCTGAATAAAGTTTATCTAACATATATATTTTCTCTTTAAGACACATCACAGGCTTCCTGCACTTAGGAACACTAACTAGACAGCACTTCAGCACTATATTTGAGAGCCATTTTAAACTGAGAAATTACCAACAAAGCACAACAATCTTACAAAACATGGCACTATACATACCATAAAAAGAAGCTTGTTTACATTAAAGAGCTGAAACAAGAAGACGGAGCATTGCCTTGTTAGCTCCCAGCTGGGAACATGCTTGTTGGACAACTCAAATTTTTCACCACTCTGTGTATGCAAGTGTCCACAGATGACTGAAAAGGTGCCATGAGTATTGATTTCAAAGTGACAAATAAATTTTAGTGAAGTCACAGAAACAGAATCCACAAATAATGAAGATTGACTGTACATTTTATTTTTCCCTCATGTAAAAAAGTTTGGCCCACATAAAACAGTGAGGCATTTTTCCATGAGGTTATTCAGGGGCCCAGTTCCCTTCCATCTTGTTGTGCTGCCATCCTCTAGGACATTGTATTCTTCTACATAATTAATGTTAATTTACTAGGACATCTATGTTTCATCTCTCAAAGGGGGAAAGGAGAGGAAGTCCAAGGCCAGCAATTAAAAGAAAAAAAAAAGTATTAAAGTTGAAGCTGCACACATCACTGGTGAAAATTCAGTCATTTGATCACACCTATCTGCAAGAAAAGCTAGAAAATATCTCTGACTGGGTGGCATGCACCCAAGAAGAAATAGAGATTAGACTCGGGTAAATAACTGGCAGTTTATCACAAAAAAAATAATTAAGAAACCAGAGGTATGTTTCTAATTCTGAAACATACCAATTTATGTTCCCATCACTGTTACCTGAGAGTGCTTGTTTCCTGGAGCCTTCAGCAGCATAGTAAATATTTTTTCTTTATGCCATCTTGAGGCACAGAAAAATTTGTGAGTTGCCCAGAATTAGACTTAGAGGCAGAGTGGGGCTTGGCCCAGGAATTTTAAGTTTATATCATCTATTTTCTCCTCCACACCTGTTTCTTGAGTTATAGCAACCTCAAGCTAACATCTCCTAGATAAGCTTCCCAGATAACCAGACATATACTCACCTTTCACCTTGCTAATCTCTTACATGTAGAAACCTAACATCTATTGTTCTCATTGTTGTTTTCTAATGGTTTCATGGTGTAATCCTATATTCCAGCTTGTTGAAGGCTGGTATTATGCAAGGTTTCCCCCATCCTCATACTCTTCCTTAGCACCAAAGAGATCCAGGGCATTTGGCACAGCATCAAAAACTATGTGTTTATTGTTTAATTAAACTACTCTTTTTTTAAAAAAATTTACCATTCTGCAAGGGAAGGAGAGGTGATATTACTTGGGTACCTATTATATTCCAAATATCATGTGGTGCTGGGCAGTATTATTCAATATGTCATATAATTTATTTTTCATGGTAACCCTGGAAGTTGGCCGTTATTCTTATTTAACAGGCGAAAGAGAGAAACATGGAGAGATTAAGCAGCCTTCTCAAAGTAACCCAGAGTTAGTGGCAGGCAGAACTAGTGTTCAGACAAGCCATACCTAACCCCCAAACCAGTGCTTGTCCACATCATAGGACTGCCTCCTAGGGCCAGGAGTAGAGGAGGCAAGTGAGAGGAGTGAAGCTCTTGCCTAGGGTACAAAATATAAGGGCGTACCAACAAACTCAGCAATCAAGATAAATAATGTTTTAATGCAATATAGTTTTTAAAATTAAAATTAATGCCAAACAATCCATGATGAACAAAAAAATCAAACTTTTAAATAAAGACGGGATTATTATTACTGATTGTAATTTTGCCTCCAGTATAGTTTCCCGCAGCACTGTTACTGATCCTCTGTTTATTTAAAATTGTAAGCTGAGTCATTGGATGAAAGCGCTGTTTTAGAAGGATTAATATTTTGTTGGTGTGTAGGGCAAAATGAAAAAGAGAGAAACTAAAAGCCTTTGAAGATTGGAAAGATTTTGCCCGTTGAGATGAATTCAGAAAGGCAAAGTGTGAAGTGCATGGGTATAATTCCACTTTTCCCTGTCAGCTCTGTGCTTAATAATTTGGGAAGTACAACCAAAATAAGATAGTCCGATGCTTTTAATAAATTCTCTGTCTCCCGTAGACTGAGCTATGAATGACTTGCTACTTTTTATGCCCCTGCAATCCCAGCTCTGATGGTTAACCTGGATGTGCCCTGGCAACTTTCCCTTCACTCCTAATGGCACCTGCAAGGGAAAATTCTCATGTCTCCCATGTCCATCCTCCTCATTATTTTAGAGATTTTGATCCTGTCTTCTCCCACCTGCAGGTTTGTCTTTCTAACCTAGCCTTCCAAATCTTTCTAGATTTTCCGGATACTGAAGCCTTCTCTATTTCTCTGGCCATTTCAGTTGTCTTTCTCTGAATCTTTTCTAACTCCATGAACTTTCTTGAGTTATAACATGTAGTACTATACACACAGTATTTAATTTTCACATGTTATCATCTCTATGCAAAAATATGTATAGGATTTTAGAATGCTAGAAGTGTGCCTTGAGGACCTCAGATTTAACCAAGCCCAACTCCCCTCAATATACATATCAGAGACACTGGGATTTAACCAAAGTCACTCTGGAAGCTGATGGTAGGATCTATCAATTTCCCTTCCACTATAAACAATTGGCCCCTTTCAGTTTGTATTCTGTTCTTGAGACAGAGTTATGGTTTAGGTCTTCTTAAAGAGTAAAGGAGCAGAGAAGTAGCAAGCTACACTGTATTCTTGGGCCTACAGAGTTTGGCCTTTCCTTCTTCCATAGAGGTAAGCTCATGAGACTGACAAAGGGTTCACAGGAAGGAATTGGCAGTCATCTTGTTTAGAGAGTTAAAACTATGATACTAGCTATGGTTCTAGACAGTGCTCTTTCATTTCCAATATCCTTTTCTGATGACACCCAAATTTTTCCAACCTTTTTGGAGAAAGTGTGCATTGGTTTCTATCTTTAAGGAGTAGTTTCCAGTTATTCTGAGCTTCCTTTCCTCAGCCAAAATGAATTTTATCTAATCGTCAATGTTACTCAGAATGTAACCTCATAAACCTGGCCTGAAACTGTGTGCCATCGGAATGTTTTTACCAATTGTATAAATACAAGAATGTACACAATTGGTAAAAGATAGTTTGCATTTCCTAGAGGATTGTCCAAGAGAAAAAAGTTAAGAGATATTCAGTATCTGTAAGATTGTTGCAATTACCACAATTTTAAAGAGGAGGGGGTGAGAAGAACAGAAGTTCAGCCAAAAGGTAAAAATTTTATATCAGGCAGTGGCTTAAATGTCTCATTGGCTCAGGCCTGTAATATGAATGAATAAAGTTGATTGGTAAGATGTATAGGAACAGTGGAGAACTCTAGAAAACATGGCAAATCTAAACAGGGCAGGCAATATTCAGTGTCAGCCAACTGTTGCCATGCAAGAAAGTGGGTCCAATGCTGCTAGATCTGATTTTTCAAGACAATTCAGAAATCTAAATTTTTCTGTAAAGTCATCTAATTTTTAAATTCTGGCAACAAATCCAACTTGAGAGAGAGGGAGGAAGAGAAGAAAAGCGAAAGAACCATATGCAGGCTGAACAGAACTGTGAGAGAACCCAGGCTTTGCCAGTTTGTGACTCTTATACAGGCTTCTTTGTCATCTTTTCTCAATTCAAGACATGTTTAGGAACTTACTTCTAGGTGTACTTGGAACTAGATCAAATGCAGTCAGAATTTCCATTGCCTTGCCAGTTCTTTAAATCTACCCATACAACTTTATTGAGCCCCTAACATCTGCAAAGTCTGTCATTACATCTTATTTGAAATGAAATACGTTGACAATTAATTACATGAAAAAGAAATACAACTTCCGTAATAGTCCAAATGACTTTGAGGTACATACTTACAGTTTAGCTATTTTTAAAAATATGATCAACTATAAAAAGAATTGTTTTTTTAAAACCTACTGGAGCAATCGACTTCTACAATTAACTTCTGAATTTAGAAGGTTGATGGGAAAGTTGCAGAACATCACTGCTTAAAAGTAGACTGCTAAAGGAATTCAAGGACAACCATCCCGAAAATATGGAGTCAATTTTGACCAATAAATGACTTCTTTTCCTGTAGAGGTCATCTAGAACACCAAGCAATACCCATATTCATACTAATTCAGAAAGAAAAGAAGTTAGTGACCTTGTCAGCTGATTAGGTGAGAAGACACTAAAGAGCTCAGCTTGGCTCAACTATCAATTGTTCGTGATTACATGTTAATGTGCTAAACATCGTATCCTGCTTCCTGCACAAAATTCACATCACCCTAGTCACTTTCTCCCCCTTAACTATTTTAGCCTCTCACTGTACCCATCTCTTCCCCAGCCTACGGTTTTTACATGTTTAACATATGCCTACTTCTGTTTCCACTATTTCTCCTGCTCTTAATCAGAGTCGAGACTCTATAATTTTTTTTTTTTTTAACTTCTCTGCTGTCTCAGAGGTTCTCCATACCCCTTACACTTTCATCTCAAACTCCACTCCCACACCCGCATTCCAGAACCTGGACGACTCCCCACTCTCTATCCGGTATGTCTAGGCCTAAGATGCCCTTCGCTTTCCCTCTGGCGCTGCTCAGACCCCCTCATACCCACCCCCCACGTCCCTCCCCAGGCCGGCAGCCTCAGCCATTCCAGAAATTGACAAAGAAGTTGCAGAGAGAGTGCCACTTCTCAGCACAGTAGGTCTCCGTGAGCTTAGCGTTTTCGTCCAGCCCGTCGGGATCTGGCCTGGTCCCCAGGGGTCGCTCCTCGACTGCGGCCGAGGGTGCCTTCCTCTTGCCCCCTTTAGTCTTCTTCTTAGAGGGCTTCCCTTTGGGCGGTGAGCTCGGGAGAGGCGGGACACTTGCTGCGGGGCGGATCGCGGGCTCCTGGGGCCTCCCCCAGCTCCTGGCCCTAGGTTTGAGATCCCGGAGGTAGCCTGCTGCAGTGGGGCCGGCAGGTGGGAACGCATGGGGCACCAGGCGCAACTCCGCGCGGTGGCCCTTCTTGCCGGCGCACAGCCGGGCTTTGAGCGGCGCGGGATCCTGGCAGGGTCGCGGCTTCTTGCGCAGCCTGCCCAACACCTGCTTCCAGTAGAGCGAGCCGCGGGTGGCGTAGGCGGCGCAGCGCTCTGGCTCCCCGCGGTAGGCGCAGTGCTGGCGCGCCCCGTCTGGGCCCTGGCACAGCAGCGCCAGCTCGCTGCCCACCACTTGCCCTGGGGCGGGCAGCAAGAGCTGCCAGCTGCATGTGTGGCGCTCGGGGCTGACGAAGCGGCCCGACGAGCCGCCCGTGTGACCCCAGGCCGACTCTGCCGCGCTGCCTCCCACTCCCTTGTCCCTCTGGGCGGTCGCGAGGAGGCAGCCACCCAGCAGCAGCAGCGAGAGCGACGCTCGCAGCCTTAGGGGACTCATGGCCCGCGGTGTCTTCGCTCAGGTCGGCTCTTCCGGGCCCACAGGGTGCTTCAGCGGTGGTAGGGCCAGGAGAGCAGCATCTCTCGGACCTGAAGACAGAAGCAGAGACTGCTACTGACTGACCCGTGCGCCGCCCTTGGCCCCAGCACTTACACCTGCGAATTCCTTTTCCCAGACTTTTTGGGCGCTGGTTTCCAGTGGACAGCAGCAGTCTGCGATGGGCCCCTCTGATAAAGTTCTCCCGGGAGAAAATTGCTTACTATCTAAATAATCATTTTTAAATGGTTTTGAAACCCCGTGCAAATACAAAAGCAAAGTAATGACTGACAATTACTGCCTCCACTTTCTCCTTTCCCCACCTTCCAATATGCTATTAGCAAAATCATTCCGGATCATTTCTTGGAAACGCGCACTTCTGCACTTTGAACTTACCAAGTTACAGCAGAGGTGGCGAAGCCCTATTAAGGTAGAAAGAATGACTGGAGGAGAGGTTAGTCTGTTAGCCAGCTCCCAGTGAATGAACGTATCAGTGGGTCTGAAGGGGCCTCCCCGACTATGCCCCTCCCAGACTTCTTTCACACTGGGAGGTTTCCCACCACCGGGACACACACACACACACACACACACACACACACACACACACACACACACACACACACACACACTATCTCTCTCTCTCTCTCTCTCTCTCTCTCTCTCTCTCTCAGTATAAAGCTTGTATTTAGCTTCCATTGTTTAAAATAATCACGCGAATTTTAACAAGTCATTCTTTTCATTCCTTTTACAGCCGAACATAAAAGGTAAACAGAAAGATCTAAGTTCTAATAGTTAAACAAAAGAAAATGAAACAAAACAACTGTCAATATTCTAAACCAGGCACTATTTATACTATTTTTCATGTTATTCTGAATTCTATGTTTTCACCCATCATTTCCGAAAGTCTTATCCCAATAACTTAATCTTAATTCTAATAACTGTTACTACTAATAAAATATAGTCTAGTTCATTCATATACCATAGTGTTCAACAGTTCACTCACAGATGAACATTCAGGCATTTGATTATTTTTAAGTATTATAAATCGCTTATAGACTTCTTACAAATATTAGAAGTTTTAAAAAAAATAACTTATTTGGATTGTAACTGCAAGGTAATATTACCAGTTCAAATGGTATAATCTTTAAGACTAACATGTCCTTGAATCTTGGAGTTTATATATTTAAGCAAAGTTAAAATATACTGGAAGATATTCTATCATCTTTTTCAAAGGTTCTCAGTAATAAATGTAATTTTAAATTTTTTGAGAGTTTATGATTCTGACTATAATTGTTTTACACATGGGACTATTTTCCTAAAATATTTCCCCAAGATGTCAAAAAGTCTCATTATATTTCCTAATGTCTTCCTGTGGACAGTATTTTCTATTACTGAATTCACACTGATGTTGTATTTGAACAGTTATAATTTAATTACTACTATAGAAACTAAAATATTTTAAATTAGAAAAAAGTACTTAAATATGAATTAGCACATGTTAAATATATTGTAGTATATATTAACCTAAGAAAAGAATTCTTTTACCTCTCTGGTGAAATAAGAGAGATTAAATAACTTGCCATCATTGAGTAATAAAGCCATAAAGCTACCTGACTTTCAATGATCAATGACCTTTACATTTCAGC
Organism: Pteropus vampyrus; assembly: GCF_000151845.1. Taxonomy (NCBI): domain Eukaryota; kingdom Metazoa; phylum Chordata; class Mammalia; order Chiroptera; family Pteropodidae; genus Pteropus; species Pteropus vampyrus. The sequence continues at coordinate 2,070,542 of NW_011888849.1, read as the reverse complement.
TTTGAGTCATTGCAATCAATTGCAAAATTAGTTATGTCTTAATTACACCTATTTGATATATAATGAAAAGCAATTAGTATCTATGAAATTAACAAATATTAACATAAGTTTCATAAACAAGAGTAACTTCTTAATGCACTTTGAGATGAAAACCTCTTTCTTCAAAAACCGTGTTTGTATGAGTAAAGCCCTAAAACCGTGTTTGTCTGTTGTTCTGGCATTACTTAGTGGTATCAGCTACTGAACCAAATTGAAATAGTTTCTCAGATAAAGAGTGACATCTTGTGACATTCTGTACTAATTACAATGAAAACATTTATTATCTGAAAAGGCATATATTCCAGAGACCATGCTTTCTGTCCAAAACATTGTTCTCAGAGGAAAAAGTTACGACACACAGATGTGCTGTGCCATGTCAGAGGCAAGTAAATTCTACCAGAAGTTACTTTTTACAAATTGTGGTAAAATACACATAACATAAAATTTACCATTTTAACTGTTTTGGAGTGTACGGTTCTGTGGCTTTAAGTACATTCATACTGTTGTGCAACTATCACCATCATTCATCTCCAGAACATTTTTCATATTCCAAAAATGAAAGTGTATGCATTAAATAATCACTCCTTATTCCTCCTTCCCTCTAGCTCCTGGCGATCATTATTCTACTTTCTGTCTCTATGAATTTGACTACTCTAGGTACCTCATATAAATGAAATAATATAGTAATTGTCCTTTTGTGAGTGGCTTATTTCACTTAGCATAATGTTTTCAAAGTTCTTCCATGGTATAGCATATGCCAGGATTTCCTTCCTTTCAAGACTGAATAACATTCCACTGTGTGTATGTACCACATTTTGCTTACCCATTTATTTGTCAGTGGGCTCTTGTGTTGCTTCTACCTTTTGGCTCTTGTGAATAATGCTGCTATGAACATAGGTATATAAATATCTGTTTGAGTTCTTGCTTTTAATTCTTTTGGATATATCCCCAGACATGGAATTACTGGCTCACATGGTAATTTTGTTTCTAACTTTTTGAGGAACCTCCATACTGTTTCCTATAGTGGTTGTACCATTTTACATTACACATTTTACATTACACATTACCATTTTACATTCCCACCGACAATGCACAAGGGTTCCAGTTTCTCCATATTCTTGTTATTTACTGTTATTTACTGTTTGTTTGATTGATTGCTCATTTTTGTTTTTATAATAGCCATCTTAATGGATGTGAAGTGGTATCTCATTGTGGTTTTAATTTGCTTTTCTCTAATGATTAGTATTCCTCAGCATCTTTTGGTGTGCTTATTGGTCATTTGTATATCTTCTTTGTAGAAATGTCTATTCAAGTCTTGTGCCCATTTTTTTAATCAGGTTGTTTTGTTGCTGTTGTTGAGTTAGAAGAGTTCTTTATATATTCTGGATATTAACTTCTTACAGGATAAATGATTTGCAAATATTTTCTCCCATTCCATAGGTTGTTTTTTCACTGTCTTCATAGTGTCCCTGGATGCATGAAAGTTTTAAATTCTTATATAGTCCAAACAAAGACACTTTAAAAGACATCATGATGTGAGATGTGTAAGAAAACATAAAATATATATCTTAATATTGATTTTAAAAAAATAATCTTGTTTGCATCAGTGATCCAACAGGCCTGTTTGAATTCACACCATGTGCTACTTAACAGTTTAGAACAGGGTAAAATATCTTGGCAATTTCAGTGATTAACTACATAGTTCTGCCCTGTGAATCCCACAAAGGAAAAAATCTTAACGTAAGGAAAAAAGTCTGTGTAGCACCTCTTTCTTTTCTTTCCCTAGGGAAGGGTAGCTGACCCAATGAACTTCTATGGTGAATTGGGTAGGGGCAGAGGACCCTCTGCCTCTTGGTTTTTTAAGATTACATAATTCTTTCTGCATGTAAAATAAACTTTGAACAGTTTAATATTCAAATTTTCTTTGTTTAATGTGGATTAGCCTAATTTCACAAGTTATATTGTAAGCTTTTTAGACAAGGATAATTTTTCAACTTCTTTTGTAGCTAATTCAGCGCTCAAGGCAAAAAAGTTGATTGCTTGAACTCTCATACATTGCTGGTAGGAATATAAAATGGTACAATCACTTTAGAAAACTGACATTTTCTTACAAAGTTAAATACACACCTTCTCTATGATCCAGTCATTCTACTCCTAGGTATTTACCCAAAGTAAATGAAAGCATAGGACTGCGAAAAGATAGGTACAAAAATATTTGTAGGACTTTATTCATCATAATAGCTCCAAAATGGAAACAACCAAATTATACATCAACAGGTGAATGAATAAACAGTTGTCATACAATCTGTTTATTCATCAGTAATAAAAAAATGAATGAATTACTGCCACATGCATAAAGTGTATTAATCTCAAAACCATAATATTTTTCTATATGTTGAACCCATAATTTAAAAAATACAAATAGTATTGCTTTGTAAGTATAGTTTTTAGAATTTATAGAAATTGTATGCTATTGTAAATAATATTCTTTATCTTGTTTTTTTTACTCAACTTATGACTTTGAGCTTTGTCCGTATTAGCATATGTAGATCTAGTTAATTTACTTTACCACTATTGGCATCCCATTATGTGGCTATATTATATTTAATTTATCCATCATTCCACTGATGGACCTTTCAGTCATTTTTAGGTTTTTCAAGATGACAAACAATGCTGCAATGAACACCCTTATAGAGATCTTGTGGACAAGAATGTTTCTCTAGAGCAGTGGTCTTTAAACTGCAGTATAAGTACCCATGAGGATACCCAAAACCTTTTAGAGAAGTGTATAGGCCTAAATAGACTTTTTAAAATTCAGTTTTGGGGTGGCTCCATAGTGTAGTGGTTAGCACGTCTGCTTTACACGCAGAAGGTCCTGGGTTCGTGCCCCAGGTGGAGCTACGGACCATACCTACGACCATACCTACGACCATGCCTCGGGTGCACCAGGTCCTGGTTGCATGCTGTGAGCGCTTGGGGGTGAGATGGCTCTGCATTCAGAGATCCAGTTCATAAGGGGAAATGGCAACATCCATAGGTCAGGGGTGAAAGTGTGTGTGTGGGGGGGGAATTAAAGAAGGAAAAAAAATAAAATAAGATTCAATTTTAAGATCCTCAACCTGCATGTGTATGCTTTCCTGCATGTTTATCTCAACCAGAGGCCTGGGAATGGACCTATTGTCGGGGTAATAGGCTGGTTTTCCTTTTCCCCCTCCTTTCGTCATTGCTCCACTCCCACTTGACTACAGAAAGGCATAATTCACATCCATATTAAATCTCATTTGAGGTTTTATATATGAACTTTAATATATATATTTTCTATATTAAGTTTTTATCTTTAAAATTTCTGTTAATCCATCTAAAATTTATTTCGTGTTTAGCATGAAGCAACAATATAACTGTAAATCTAATAACTTTGATATGAAAGTCTAAATTAACTGGATAATTTATACCTTTTTAAAATACATTTTTTATTTTTCAATTATAGTTGGCATACAATATTATATTAGTTTCAGGTGTACAAATAGTGATTTGACATTTATATAACTTTCAAAATGATTACCCTAATAAGTCTAGTACTCATCTGATACTATACATAGTTATTACAATATTATTGACTATATTCTTTATGCTATACTTTATATCTTTATGACTATTTTGTAACTATCAATTTGTAGTTCTTAATCCCTTCTTCTTTTCACTCACTCCCTCCAATGCCCCTCCTGTCTGACAACCCTCAAAATGGTCTCTGCATCTATGAGTTTGTTTCTGTTTTGTTTGTTTTATTTTGTTCTTTAGATTCCACATGTAAGTGAAATCATATGGTATTTATCTTTCTCTGACTGACTTACTTCACTCAGCACAATACCCTCTAGTTCCAGCTGTGTTGTTGTAGATGGCAAGATTTCATTTTTTTTTTAACTGCTGAGTAATATTCCATTTTATATATGTACCACCTCTTCTTTATCCACTCATCCATTGATGGACACCCAGGTTGCCTCCATATCTTGGCTATTGTAAGTAATGCTGCAATGAACAAATAGATGCACATGTCCCTTTGAAGTAAATACCCAGAAATAGAATTACTGGCTTCTTCTTTGTCTCTTGTTATAGCCTTTGTTTTAAAGTTTGTTTTGTCTGGTACAAGTATTGCTACCCCAGATTTTTTGTTCGTTTGTTTTTGTTTTCATGAAATATCTTTGACTATCCTTTTACTTTCAGTCTATGTGTGTCTTATGATCAGAAGCGAATCTATTGTAAGCAGCCTGTATAAGGGTCTTGTTTTCTTATCCACTCAGCCACCATATCTTTTGATGGAGCATTTAATCCTTTTACATTTGAAGTAATTGTTGATAAATATGTGGTTATTGACATTTTACTATTCATAATTTTTATCTTTTTTTCCTTCTTAAAGGAGTCTTTCTAATATTTATTTTAATGCTGGTTTGGTGTTGTTGAATTCTGTTAGCTTTTTCTTGTCCTTTAATTCTAAATGATAGCTTTGCTGGGTAGAGTAATCTTGGTTGTAGGTCCTTGCTTTTCATCAATTTGAATATTTCATGACAATCCTCAATGTCAAAATACTCTTCAGTATAGTTTCCTAATATTTCTAGAGTTCTGTATTTTTTATTGTTAGCTCTTTAATTCATCTGATATTTATTTAGGGATATGGTATAAAGTAGGAATTTGATTTTTCTGTACACATAGAGAATCAATTATCCAATATTCTTTGTTCAATAGTTCTTTCTTTTGCCATTAATTTTTGAAGCCATCTTTCTAGTGATTAAAAAAGAATCGCTAATATTTAGCATTTAGTATTTTTTAAGGGTTTCACATATCAGCTCATTTAATCCTTACAATTTTACAAACTACAGGTTCATGATTCACTATTTACAGTTTTGAAATTGAAAAAGGTTTGAAAACCATAGTTTAAAAAAATTAATTTGGCAGCAAAACCTGTCCTGAACTGCCACATAGCTATTTACAGTCTTTATTTGTTCCTCTTAGCATGGCTAGTCATACATTTTGCTGTAGAAGTATAAATGTACTTAATTACAGGGTGCTGCCCTAGAAGCTGTTGGGGTGTGACATAAACAAGGTGTATGTTTTAGATAACTTTTCAAAATCGAAAGAATTCTAAATTCAGGAGACCATCTGGCAGGGGTTTCAGGTAAGGGTTGTGGACCAGTTGTATTATTATCCCCAAGAAATTGAAACGTATAAGTGAAGTCACTTGCTCAAGGTTGCATAGTTAACAAAAAGAATAATTATTGTAGTTTATAATATTTTTAGTGTTTACTGTGACAATCACTTGGTTAAATGCTATATATTTATCATCTCAGTTAATCCTCTCCACAACTCTATTCAGTACTATTATTATCTCCATTTCCCAGATGAAAGAACTGAAGCTTAGGAAGGTTATACACTCCCCCGGACAAACAGTTGTTAAGTGTGATGAGAAAAGATTTTAAAACAATTCAGCTTGACATCAGTATATTTAACTATTACATTATTCTTTTCAAACTTATAATATCAGCCCTTATCTCTCTTCTAAATGTTATTTTGAACTATATATCTAATTACCTCTTAGATAGTAAAGATTTAAAATGTATATCAGATCATTTTACTCACATGCATAAAATACTCCTTTGACTTTCTACTGCATCTAGAGTAAAATCCAAATTCCTTATAATGCTCCCTTTCTCTCTCTCCCAGCTTGGTCTCCCACCACAGCAGACTTCTCTTATGCTTTTTATAGTACCTGTTTCTACCTATAAGGCTCCTCAGGTCTTCACACAGCTGGCTCCCTTTTGTCATTCAGGCCTCAGCATAAGCAACTCTTTTTTCTCTAATTGCTCAATCTAGAGTTTCTATCTTATGATTCTGTTTTACATAGCATGTAAACATGATGTTTTCTTGTTTATCTGTTTATTTCTTTCTTCCATTAGAATATAAGTTCAACCAGAGTGGGCATCTAGTCTGTTTTGGTTTCTTTTGAAGCCCCAATCTCTAGTACAGAGTTTAGCACATGGTAGATACTTAACTTTGGCTGAATAAATGAGTGCAGTATCCCATCAGTAAATAGTACCTGCTAGTTAGTTTCAGTGATGCAAGATAAATTGAGGTTAAAGGAGACTAAATTGTGAAGATATTTGAACATTAGTTTAATCATATTTTAATATAAACAGTGCCTAAGAGAGTGTTTGGCACAGAACACGTGCCAAATATTTGATGTATGAATGAACAGTAAGTAGTATTACTAGCTTGGATCTTGGGCTTAGTTTCCTTACCTATAAATTGAAGATTAAAACTTACTTTATAGGGCTAGCCTACAAATTACGTGATAAAATGAATGATAAATGCCTACCACAGAGTAGGTACTTATGTTCATTTCTTTCCCCTAACATTTATATTCTACTTTATGGTTTATGAAGCTCTTGTAAGCTCTTCTAAATACATGATCTCATTTTATTTCTATAACCCTCTATAGTGCTTCTCATTAGCCTCGTTTTACAGATGAAAAACAGACTCATAGGTTGAGACATAGCCTCTTCAGGTAATGAGAAGCCAATGTACAAGGTTTAGAAGCAGAGGAGTGACATGATAAAAGCAGTAGTTTTTGAGGATTAATCTGTTGATGGCTTATAAGACACGGTCGACTGAAGAATGTGGAAAGATATTACTTTGACTACTATCATAAAAGTCAAGTTGAAGGTGTTAAGGGCCTGCACTAGATGACAGAATAACGTTTAAAAGTCTAAGGAATTAAGCGATTGAATAGGCTGGGAGTTTTCACATCTGACTGAGAAAATGATGGTACCAACAACATAAACAATTAAGAAATCAAACTTGGCAAAATGATTGCCAGAAGACCTTTCCGATACCTACGCAAAATTTCTGGCAAATACGGCAAAACTTTGAGCCTTGCCCTAAGTGCCACTGCAGATCTTTCTTAATTTCAATATTCCCACTGGCATTGCCACCTGGACTGAGCATCCTAAGGTCCTTCCTATATGCTTTCTCTAGAAGCAGTCTGGTGGGATGAGGATGGAACCGTAAGGAATTAGAAACCAAGTATTAGAATTTCTGGACTCTTGGCTAAATTGCCTTTTTTCCTTTTTCTATAAATAAGGGACTCCTTATTTCTCCTTCTCGCCTCGTTTTAAAACTAACGACCCTCTCCAGATCAGTAAAAAGAAACTTTTTATGTTGGGGGGAAAGCCACCAAAACAACGCAGCTTGTGCTCCTCGCTCTCACTGGAGGAACGGAACCACTCCGGGCGAGCTCACGTCACTTCCGGCGCGCTGACGCTCAGTCCGGCGTGCCGACGCCTGCGTCAGCAAAGAGCGGGGTTGGGGGCACCGGGTTTGAAGTCGTGCGGGTCGGAGGACTGCCATCTCCGCCGCTGTCTCAGACCCCCATCCTCCCCGACCGCGACGGGGACAAGCTCGGGTAAGCGGCGGGGCAGATGCCCGAGGGCCCGTGCCGCGACGCCCTGCACCTCACCGGCCGCTCCCCTCTGCTTCGCGGCCTGGGCCTGCGCCGGTGTGCTCTCTGGAAACTAGCGCCTCAGCGTCGCGGGCCCTAGCTCGCGGGGAACCTCGAACCGCCGGCGCCGGGCCATGGCGGTCTCCAGGTGGGTCTAGCTCCTGACGAGCGGAAGAAAGGAGGACCTTGCGAGGAACCATCGCCTCTCGGTGCCCCCACTCCTAGAAAAGAGCGGTTCCCGTTGTCACTGGGCGCCTTCTTCCGCAGACTTCGGAGTTCGCTCCTCAGTCTGCGTGGGTTTGGGCTCGGGTTACTCCTCGTAAATCCTGTTCAAAAACGTTTTGTGGAGTTGACCCGTTGCCACGATAGAACTAGTTTTTCTCTTTCCTCACCACGTTTCTTGTCTGGTTTCTCTTCCCTCTTTCAGTTCTAGGAGAGCCTTTTACCTTTCTTAGTATTCTAAGGCTGATCTCTAACCTCCATTTCACGAGAAAACTTCGTAGTAACTAAGTCGGGGAGATTTGAGTTCTGTTATTTAAATGACGTTCTAACTACATTAAACTTTGGTACTTATGGCTTTAAGGATATGTTCTTTCCTGAGGAATTTTTCTTACAGTAGAATTCTTTTGTTTAGCAGTAAACATTCAGTCGTCAGCATTTAATTTTTGTCGAATTATCGTTTTAGTACCATTTTCCTTAACTAAGGCGTGAACGATACATTACAAATCTTAAATTGTTTAAAAATATTGCCTAACAACAGCAAGCATAGGAAAACTCTAAGAAAACCAACGAGACATATTTGCGTAGCTGTAGGAGGAAAGTCCTCTTTTCCTGCAATATGATAGAATGGTGGGAAAACTTTTCTGTCAGAGGTTTGATAGGAGTGGACCTATGTACATATAAGTAGGGGATAGTTCCTCTGATAGCAATCAGAAGGATTCACCAAATTCATTAGAGTTGAGATAAGTTTTCACGAGAATTGGATCTTTTTGCCACAGAGACTGAAGGAAAAATGATAGTTCAGAAAACAAATAGTTTTCATTCTTTTTTCACAATTAGTTGAACACATTCCTTGAGCACATTATGGGCTCAGGCTTTATCTGTTTTACAAGAGAAAGGATAACCCATCCCTCACAGACTCCCTAGATAACTGATGAAATAATTTGTGGGAGAAGCCCCTGGGAGTTGGTGAAGGAGGTTGCTAGGTACCTATAGAATGGGGCATCTAATTTTTATTACACAGATTAATTGAATCTATTCAATGTGAGGAAATTCTTATTTTGAGATATAACTATACCTCGAGAACAAATGGTATTTTCAATTTTTGCAAATACAGAAATTTATCTTTTAATTTTTTATCTACCATATAAAAACATACACATCATAAATACATCGATACGTAAGCTTAATATGAGAATTGTTTAGCAGATGATAGTGTTTAAGGGAATGAGTAGTTCTTGAAATTGCTTTCTTAGAGCTCACTGTATATTTTCACAGTATTAGATATAGTTTTGTAGAAACAAAATGAAAGTGTTTAAAAGAGCCTAATCTCCTTGGCCAGTGTTACTCTATTTACAGAAGTTTAGGGCACCTAAATCTCTGAATGAGTGAGTGAGTTTTAGGAAGGAAAACTACTGCTTTTTATTGTTGATGTTGGATTTCAAAGGGTAGTGTTCTTTTTTATGTAGGTTCGTTCTTGTTCACCTTACCAAAATTCTGTTAAATTCTAAAAAAAAAAAAAAAAAAAAAAGCCTGTCATGGTTTTATGAAAAAGCTACTTCTGTGCTTAATAATACAATAGGTTCAAAGAAAACAGTTTTGAGACTCTTGTGTTTTGGGGATACTGTCAGTTGTTGCTTTTTTCATTTGAGGATTCACTCTGAATAGCAAACTTTAATTTCACGCTAGCCTTCTCCATGCACTAAACATGTTTTGTTTTATTTTGTTTTGTTTTTACTAACTAAATTTCCTTTCTCTCCTGTTGGTGTGTGCTTGTGAAATACAGACTCATTTTAATATGATTTTATGCAGAATAGGTGGAAGATAGTTTAAAAGATAAAAATCATATTTGCCAGAATCAAATCTGAAATATTTTTTGCTCTATTTATATCAGTGTACATAACAGAAAAGAGTAATATTTTTAGGATCTTATCAATATTTCCAGAAGGGAAATAGTAAGTTGGTACCATCATTCTCTCAGTTCCAGGTTCAGAAATCTGGGAATAATGTTTGACTTCTCCCTCCCACCTTTTTCCCTAATCTGGCCAGTCACCAAACCCAATCCTGTCTGTTCTACCTTTCTAATCTTTTTTTTTTCTTTTCTTTTGCAAACCAATTACCACCATCCTACTCCATTCTACCATCACCTGTAATCCAAGACACCTGCAACAGTAGCCACTGGTTCTTCCTGCCTCCCATGGCATCTCTAATTTATTCTTCACCATGGCCATATTATTTGCTAATAAACAAATTTTAATGTGGTCATTTTTTCTGCTTAAAACCCAATAATTTTCTATTGCTTTAGGATAAAGTCCAAATTCCTTAACAAACATCTTACCAGATCCTTTGTGATCTGATTCCTGCTTCATATTTTTAGCTTCGTCTTGCGTCAAGTTCTCTGTGTCTCTCTCTTTCCCCCATTCTCCTTCATTCTGAATCTATGTTCTTACCTCCTACTCTTTATCTTTGGAACATTTCTTTCTGCCCCCCTACCGCCACTCCCCAAGTCTGGCTAATCAACCTTTTGTTTTGGATCTCAGCCAATATGTCACTTGGTTCAGGAAGCCTCCTCTGGCTTTACTTCATCTTAGCTATTTGCACCAATGTATACTTCTGTCAATCATAATATTTATCATACTTTGTAACTGTCTGTTGTCTCCCCTGCTTAGTTTAACATAAACTGTGAGAGAAAGGGAGTATGTCTGATCTTTCTATCTCCAGCAGAGTACCTGGTTCCTAGTAGGTGCTCAGGGTATTTTCAAAAAATGAATAAATAAATGATTTTGTTTCTTGTTTTAATACCTGTCATGATTTACCATAATGGACATATATACATAGCAGAATATTTTGACTTTTTGTTAGTGAGTGTTTCTGAGTTTAGCTACAGTTTTTGTTTTCTGTTTTTTGGTTTTTTGGTTTTTTTTGTCAGGAAGAAAAACTTCAGCTATAGCTTTCAATATTGACCAGGCTTATAACTTTAAAAACACAAGTAGGTATTATCAGAACTGTTTTTAAAAGTTTATAGTATAGTGTAATTCTTTGATAGTATGGAATTTTAGAATGCAAATTGGATATAAAGTAACCCTGCATTTTGTATGATCAGAGTTTTAAGACCCTGCTTAGAGTTTTATAACGGCCTAGTTTTACTGTACTTTGAATTTTAAGGCCGGCGAATTATGAAAGTGAATGGTCAATTCTTGACGCTGGGTGAGTTAAATTTTGCTCAAAAAAACCTACAAAAAACCAAAAACCAAAACTCAACACACCATAAACTTTGTGACTCTAAAATTGAAAGTACATCAATAACATTTGAAGTTCTATGTAAAATTCAATTAAATATTACTGAAAAATGTATGTCTCCTTTAGACCCTTAATAAAAGAGACAGTATACAAATGTAGTAGTAGAGAACAGTGTTGCGCTTAAGATGTGAATGCTGGAAAGAGCTAAGCTCACTCACTAGTTACTTGACTTGCTCCTACAAAACTAACCTCAGCAAAAAAGACAAATTAGTATTTATTAAAGTGTTCAGAGTTGCTTGAAAACAGTTGAAATCACAGTTGTTAAATCTTTGAATACTTCTGTTTTACTTTGTGAGCTTTTCTCTCAGTATCATTTGTCACCTAGTTGGGGTCTGGCCATCAACAGTAAAGGCAACCTCAGAAGGATTGTTAAAGCATATTATGTTCATTACAGAAGATAGACTAGTGGTTACTAGTGGGGTCGGGGAGGAGCGGGGAGGTGGATGGGGTAAAGTGGGTCAAATATAGGGAGATGGGGGAGAGTGAAATGGGTAAAGGGGATCAAATATATGGTAGCTGAAGGAAACTGGACTTCGGGTGGTAAACACACAATAGAATATACAGATGTCAAATGATAATATACACCTGAAAATTATATAATTGTATTAACCAATGTTACCCCAGTAAACTTAAAAAAAAAAAAGGTGGCGAATTTGTGACAGTGTTGGGTTCCATGGCTTACTGTAGATTTTTAAGCTTGTTTTTGATACCTTTGCTTGTGTATGCCACAACTGATTCACTTAATTGTTGTACATTGACTAGCTAATATGATCATATAGAAAAAATTTAGAAATATTTGGAGAATTTTTTCCTCAATGAACTAAGCTGTAAAGATCATGTCTAAAATGTCTAGACAGTAATTATGATTTGACTGTGTTAGAAGCCATACCTTACATCTGTGCTACATACTTTTGCATTTGAAAATGATGCAGTGTTCAGAAAAGATCCAGAAAAGAAAATGAAACATACTCTCTTTTGGAAGAAACAAATTGCTACGTATGAACAGATCTCTACTCAGTTTTGTTACTTCTATCTCTGCACTGCTGATACTTCAGAGAAACATTGTTTCAATAGGCCTGTTTTGCCAAATAAAAGGAAGTTTCTTGATGTGGGAGAAGTTCTAGTAGATTGTTCCTAATGACAGGGAAAATGCTGAAATGATCTTAATTACCTGTAGGGCACCATAGGTGTCTTGTGTTTGCAAGGCCTATTCCTCCTGTACTGCTAATTTCTATTCATTATAGGATTGACAGAAGAGATTACTATAAATTACAGTATAGTCTGCCCATCAGATCCACAGATTCTGTATGCGTGGATTCAACCAATTGCAGATTGAAAACGGGGGTGGGTAGTTACTGTTGTTACTGATGTGTACTGTGTAGTTAGGCCAAGATAGTTCCATCTATACTCAACATGTACAGACTTTTTTCTTGTCATTCCCTAAGCAATATAATATAGCAACTATTTACATAGCAGTTACATTGTATTAGGTATTACAAGTAATCTAGAGATGATTTAAAGTATGGTAAATCCTCACTTAATGTTGTTGAAAGATTCTCAGACTTGAAGGGAAACAATATATAACAAAACCAGTTTTACCATTGGCTAATTGATATAAACAAGAGTTAAGTTCCTGTCGTCACATTATCTCATCAATGTTATAACGAAACAATGTTGAACAAAATGACATTTTTCCAGGACTTGCTGTATAGGGAAGGATGTACAAGAATGTATTGTGATATTTTGTATAAGAGACTTAAGCATCCGCAGATTTTGGTATCCAAGGGGTAGGATGAGGGGTGTCATGGAACCAATCCCCCTCAGATACTGAGGGACTGCTGTATATCAACTATTTCATGCTTAAACAAATTTAGGGACAACAAAGCCAGGAAAGGGAGGGCATGCGTTATAGAAGCTTTTCCATTTTAATCTATACAGTTAATTCTGTATCTTTGGTTTATTACTCAAAGTACTTATATAGAGGGCTTTTGTTTTGTTTTAAATGTGATAAAATACACAGCATACAATTCACCATTTTAAACTGATGACATGACGGAGCAAGATCTCAACGTTCTCACACTTTAACCATTTTAAAGTGTACAATTCTGCATAAAGTTTTAATACCACAGATATTTCTGCTAAGGAACCCGGATTTTATCTTTAAGATAAAGTCATGCAAAAGGCTCTGGGTTGTTGGATGGGGTGGAAGTTAGAAAAAAATGTCCTGAAGGAGATAACACAGTTTGGTTATATTTCTTCAGCATTCATTTAACAAGTATTTACGGAATGCTTTGTATGTTCTAGGTTTTGGAGATATAGCAGAGAACAAAAATGGATTCTCCATTCCCATGGAGTTTATGTTCTAGGGTGAGAATGGGGGAATGTAATTTAATTAGCATGCACCTGGCCATGCACCTGGCTTTGGTGTGGTTTCACGTCTTTATATTGATTCTTAGTGTTCTTTGTGGTATGTTAGGTTAATATACTTGTTTAAAGAACATAACATTAATATAGTTTCAGAATACCCATAATATGAACTAGAAGATAGGCATTTTAAAACACCAGTCTGGAGAATTTCTTGGAAGTTGTTTCTTTTGACCATAACTTTTCTTGCTTAATGATAACATGTGGGACTTAGTACCATGTTCATATTAGAGATCTGTTTTCTTTTTTATTCCCCATGTAATACAGAAAAGTGAAAATTCAAGTAGTTTGTTTTAAATTTTACTGCACTTTTTGTTAAATGTAAAAAATGCATAACAAAATGGACAGATTTGACTGATCATTCTCTTTTAAGGTTTCAAAGTTAAGATTACAAAGCCGTCTTTATGGAGTAATCTGTCAATTGACCTACAATTTTTCAGAGAGATTAAATTTATTCTGAGACTATTGAGATTGGAAGTAGATTGAGGACGTTATATACCTTCTCTTTTTCATACTCAGCTGGTTTAGGAATGGAAATGGAACATATACTTGTTTAATAAGGATGAAGTAGTAATCTAGGTCATAGTTCAAAATGCATGTGATTTCCTTTGGTTTCTTTTTATGTCTTTATGAATTAATGCAAAAAGCTGAAAAGAAGAGGGATTAGATTGCAGCTGCCTGCATAACCTCTACAAACTTCCACATACTCTTTTTCTAGGTAGTCTTTAGAGCAGTTGCCTGAAATCCTAGGTTGGTAAATAAAACATGAATCATGTCTTGTGTAGTTATCGCTGAATTAAAATCCAAATTGAAAATGGACCAGATTTCATATCATCAGTAAATTCATAAGCAGTGGATATTGTCAAATGTAATTGCCTTATGTTTTATTTAAACTATTCTTCTACAGTCTTTGGTACCTTGCATTCAGTTGACATCTGTTATCTCTTTGCCATCTGTCTATTCTTCAGAAAATAAAGAATGGCATTTTTTTCTACTAGCCGTTCTGTAAGAGGTTTAGCCAAAAGAAGTCGTGTGGTAAGTACTGTGTTCCCTCAATCAGCCCTTCTTTTAACTTCCTTTCTCTTCTGACTACATAGCTTCCTTCAGGACCTCTCTCTCACCGAGGGCCCTGTCTGTGCTCCAACATAATACTGACCCTGTCTCAAGCCCTTTCCCCCTCTCCCACCAGTTTCCTATACCAGCCTTTTCCATTGTGGCCTGATGCTTACCCTGCTTGCCTCATAGCTGGCTACCCTGTGGTAACAGGTCAGACTGCCCTCTTGTCGGATCTTGGTCTGTACATCTCTTTGTTATTCCTTTGTGTGGTATCTAATCTGCTGTCCTGGAGAGGAATGGAGAACTCCAAAAGGGGCTTTGAGTCAAGAGGACCAAAGAAACATTCTTGTGTCCCTATTCCTCTATTCAGGGAGGCATATTTGGTTACCACCAAAGTGGAAGATGTGAGAATAAACAGGCTTGGAACTGGATGAGAGAGTGAGCTGATGATCTACTACCTTCAAGGCAGTTGGCTGGTGAAGGAGCAGAGGTGACATGACATGGCATGGGGATAAAAGGCTTGGCAGAAAGAAGAGGCGAGAGAAACTATGGCTGAGAGACAGGATCAGCATTAGGTTAGAGAGGAGCCAAAGGTCTTTGGGCAGGAGTGTGGTTCTGATGAGGCTGGGTAGCAGGGAACTAAAGGAAAGTTTAGGAAAGGTGGAAATTATTGGAGGAAAACAGTGCCTACTGCACAGTTTCTTTCAACTTGCTGTTTGGAGCAGACATAATAGCCTTGATGTTCAAAATGCTGAAGTACTGCTGTGTTGATTTTTTCACTTACTAAAACACTACCTTACCATAGGTTTTGTTATTTTTATAGCTTGTTTTTATGTAATATATCTTTTGTAGATTAAGGTTATTTTTCAAAGGAAACAAATTGTAATATAACACACTTTTTTTTTTTTTTGCTTAAAAATGTTACTTAAATTTGCCCCTTAAAAATTTGAACTTTTCTTTGTAATTTTAATTACAGTAAACCAACTACTCAACAAATATTTGAATACTGTGTAGAGATACTGTGCAAAGTATTATGGGGGAGGTGAAGCTTAATGAGCATGAGACATCATGTGACAGCTCAATGTAAGAGATACCACAAAACAAAGCATAATAAATACCAAAATGGCTATTCAGGATGATAATTCATGTGGATTTCAGAAGAGGAAGTAATCTCTGTGGTATAGTAGTTTGAGATGATTTCAAGGAAGAGTTTAAATCTTGATGGATGGAAGCTATCTAAAGGATTGAACCAAATAAAGACATTCCAAGTGAAGGAAAAACAGTATAGACAAATTGTGAACACCAAAGAAGTCCATGTTTGGGAGATACTTTTTTGTTTTTGATTGCTTATCTGATAGGTAAGGGTGAGCCATTCATAGTTTGAGTAAAAGTAGTAATTTGATCAAAGGGTGCTTGAGGAAGTAAATCTGGCAGTAAGATCATATTAGTATGGAGTTATGCTCACTAAACAGTGGCACTAGACCTTCCAGATGGGACAGATTTGGGAATTATTCAAATTGTTATAATTTTAACAAATACTATAGCTTCCTAACAGAGAAACTGGTGAGAGATGAGCAGCCAAGGATTGAATCTGGGAGAATGTTCATATTAAAAGTGGTAAGAGTAGAGAAACCAAGGAAAAAAACAGTTAAGAACAGGGTAATATGTTGCAAAAACTTAGGAAGGAAAATATTTCAAGAATGGGGTATTTGCTGATAATTAGATATATAATAGAAGAGTTAAGAAAATTGAATTTACGAAAAAAATTAGATTGGGATCTTACAAGTTCATTGATGACTTTAAGATGTGCTATTTCATTAGTAGAGAAGGATAGAGAATTGACTGATAAGGGTTAAACTGAATGATGAGGAAATAAAAGAATTGATTTTAAACACTTGTTCTAGATACTTGGCAGTAAAAAAGAAAGTGTTCTACAAGATGGAGGTGAAGCAGTTTATTTTCTCATTAGAGACAGATCTCTGCATATTTGAAGATAGAAGGGAGTGGATTAATAAGGCAGTGATTTAAAATACTGGTTAAAGGATAATTTGATGATAGAATGGAATGATATGAAGAAAGCAATGGGACAATATGTAAGTCTTGAGGAGCGAGGACTATCTTTTCATTTGACAGGATAAGTGTAAAGACCGATCTTGAGAGGTATTAAGGAGAGAACTTGATCGTTTGTGTTGTATAGCTTAGACAACTCAGCGAAGTCGTCCATTTCTTTTTAAGGAATAGAGAATGGTAATTGGAGCTTGAGGAATATGGAAATGATTGGGGAAAACTTGGAATGGTCAGTTTTAACTTCTTACACATGGATTTATATACATCTTAGTATTGTCACTTCCTTAGACTGTTCATTTTGCAGCCAGCTTTGCTTTTGGTTACAAAATGTAGAAACACCATCATGGAAAAGTAATTACCAAGTAGGTGAAATCTTTACAGAGGTGCAGTCTGAGGAGTTTGGCACCAAATAAGTTAAAGATTTGACAAACATTATGTAAGGAAAAAAAACTACAAAAAATATTGCAATGATGTGAAGCTATAAAATACAGCTAAATTATCTAGTTTTACCTCCAAAATAAGAGGTTAAGCCAAGTGAGCTTCCCTAAGTTTTCTAATAAGTGACAGAAGTAGGTCTTATTAGAGAACTTTAAAGGTCTACTTGTTTCCAGTCTAGTTTGTTTTCTATTTTACCACTGTTTCCTATAGGAAAGTCCTGGATCTACATAAAGTGTATACGTACAGGAGAGCCCAATACTGTTATAATGAATACGTGCAGCATATATAATTGTAAGTCCACTGTATCATAAATTTGGCCTAAAACTAATATATTCTTTGTAGTAAAACATTGAATTTTTGGTAATTTTGCCTGCCACAATATAGAAGATTGTAGAATATAGAAGGTTTAAATGAGTATTTGTCTGGATACTTACAGAAGGTTGTTCGTAGATATTTAAATTTTCTTTTTACAAATTTCATTGAGTATAGGCATTCAAAATCATATGGTCACGGCAATATGCAGATATTTGTTGTGAAAATTTAGAGAGGGTTCTAATAAACATTACAACCGCTTTTAAAGATGAAAATAAGTCAGAAGGCATTCTGAGAGTTATGTATAGGATGGGTGAGGGAGTTCTTTTTCTGGGGACGGGATTTGGGGTCTGACTTAGTCGTAGAACTTTTTAAGAACACCACCTGTCAGAAGAAAAACTTTTTCCCTTTCTTTTGTCTCACTATCTTTCTGAGTCACTGTTCACCAAATCCTATAGCAAAAACTGATGAATGAATGATAAAGGCAAGTATTTAGATAGCATTGAATGAATAAAGTGAGATGTGTCCATGCATAGTATATGTCTAAAGAAAATTAATTTTTGCATGTCTTATAAAAATGTATTTATATTCACTCTGTGTGCTACTCAGTATATTAGAAGCAAAAACTATGTTGTGTTACTTTTTTTCCTTATGCCACTAGTTTTAATTGCCTCAGATAGTTTTCTTGATATATGCTCTTTTTATGTACGTTTAATTATAAAATTTGAACCTTTCCTCTTAGTGTTTAGTTCTGAAGCAGTTGAAAAGTTTTCTTAATACCCTTAGCCTTCCTGACTGAAAAGGATCTATGTTATTTATATTTCTTACCAGTTATAATGATTTTGTACTTATTAGTGACTGGCTAGTTTGAGAAATACTACCAGAAAAAAGAAAAACACCCTGCTCTTTTCATTTCCCCTTTGTAGATTGTCTTATAAAAGGCTTTCAGAGCTTTTTTTTAGCTCTTAATGAAAGAAAAAGAATCCCAGAAGAAAAATATGAGCCTCTTTCCAGTCTAATGTTTAAGGCTCATGATTAGCTTTGGGACCTTACTTGCTTTTTCTTTTTCATTTGATGAAATCTGAAGGTGTATTCACTAAATCTCCCCTTATATAGGATTGGGCACAGTCAGTATAACCTTGCCCCTTGTCACCATCTTGTTTAAAGTACATATTCCATATATATGAAGCCACCTTCCTTTCATTACCGGTCTCATTAAGCCTGATTAATAGTGTGGCGGAAGGGCTTTACCTATATCAGGGGTCTCCAACCCCCGGGCCATGGACAGGTACCAGCCCATGGTCTGTAAGGAACTGGGCCACACAGTGGGAGGTGAGTAGCTGGCAAGGGGAGAGAAGCTTTATCTGTATTTTTAGCTGCTCCCCAGCGCTAGCATCACTGCCTCAGCTCCACCTCAGATCATCAGGCATTAGATTCTCATAGAACCACCGGTCCTTGGTAACAAAATTGTTGGGGGCCTCTGACTTATATGATATGTGGACAGTTGGTGGTAGTTACTTCTAACTTTCCTTTCTAAAACATTAGGATTTTCTTATGTCCCCAATACAAAGTAGCAGTTTTCCAGTTCTCCCCACTTATTCCAGGTATAAGGCATTGTATTTTATTCCCAACTTTATTCATTGGCGAGATCTGAACCATGGTGCTTTGGCTCTGGATTTTGTGACATTATGCTGTATGCCTTTATAAAGTCTTTCCTCGGGTCTTATTTATTGCCATACCTGTCATTTCTATACAAATGATTCATATACCTATAAACTTCAGTCTCAACTTTCTCCTGAACTTCAGATCTCTATTCCAGCTATCTTTGTTGGTCTCTCCTAGCTATCTTGTCCCTGTCACTAGTAAATTTGTCATAACATTTCCTCACTAGTTCTTAACATTTCTTTTAATGACATCTTTATTTTCTAAGATTAACTTTCTCGGGATCCTTTCATTTCCTTAGCATTTCATTTAATTACTATACCATATGTGTCTTATTTTAGTGTTTCTCCTAACCTCTTTTTAATTTTGCCATGATTATAGTTCAGGTCTGCACTGTTAGTCTAAAATTCTCTACATATTTTCTTGCATTTTACTTCAGTGCTTCATACTGCTGTTAGATTAGCCTTCCTAAAACAGCTCCAGTCCCATCACTTCTTTTACTCAAGACCTTGATGGTTGAACTATACACTCAAAAGTCTCCACAATAGGGCTTTAGCTACTTCGATAGTGATAGCTCCTGCTGTTCTCTCTCTCTTTTTTTTTTTTTGCAATAATATTCCAAATTTATGGATTGGAAGATAATATTATCAATGTGTCAATACTAGCCAAAGCAATTAACAAGTTCAATGTAATAATTAGGAAATTTATAACAGCGTGTTTTTTTTTTTTGCCATTTTAAATTTATTTATTTATTTTTATGGTGACATTGGTTAATGAAATCCAATAAGTTTCCCTGCTGTTCTCTTAAGTTCACCCTGAATTACAATCAAGTTGTTATTCACTTCCCTAAATTTAGTTTTCTTTTTCTTATTGCTGTGCTGTTGTTATTCCCTCTTCCAGGTGTCTCTCTCCCTTTTCCTTTCTCCACCTCAACTCCAGTATTGAAATCTTATTCTACCTTTAAGGTCCTTCGCATACACTATTTCTTTGGTGAAGCCTTTTCAGTATTACACAGTTGAAGATACAGTATTTGCTCTTTCTGTTCCCAGTCCTTAAAGCACTTTTCTGACTTGTATCTTAATCGTAATCTGTAGTCTACTTATTTGGGTATTTGCCTTGCCCATTCACTCCACCTCTCATAGCAAGTTCCTTGAGAGTAGAGATGTCCTACAACCCTAGTATAGTTCTTCGTTCACAGAGACTCAATGCATTTATTAACTCAAACTTATACATATGAGAAAACACATGTCAGAATAACCATTATATTTTTGTTATTTTAGGCTTGACCGTCTTTTTATCTTACTGGATACTGGCACTACTCCAGTTACAAGAAAAGCTGCTGCACAGCAACTTGGAGAAGTGGTGAAACTTCATCCCCATGAACTAAATAATCTTTTATCTAAAGTAAGAACTCCTTTTTATTCCCTCTTAGTGTAATATAATTGTAGAAATTTGTCCATGATTAGGATCATAAAATTAAAGACAGAAATTGTCTTATTTTAGTGACAATTTGTAGTCTTCAGATTTCATTAAGTATCTTAACATTTCTCCACATATTTTAAAACTTTTGCTATTTCTTTATAATTTATTTAGTTTGTCACAGGATTTAAAATGTTATTTTTTACATCGAGTTTAATTGTTTAAGGAATTTGACAGCATAGAACCTATTATCTGTGGCACAAATTTGAATCTGACCCAATTTGGTAATGGACTAAGTTGTTAATCTAGTTTGTTAGTGGTCTAACTTGTTCTTTATGGCTAATAATTATATCATAGTTGGCAGTCTTCAAATGGATGAGTACTCATGGAAGATGATTAAAATATATGAGAAGCTAGTTGTCATTACATACTTAGTTATCAGCTTTTTGAAAGTAGAGACTTTCTGTTTTGGTGGATTAGTGTTTTCATAATTCTAGCCCATGTTCTTTCCCTAAGCAATGGCTGTACTTTTACTGAACTCTGTGGACTTATAGAAGTGTGTCTGTATGATAGTAAACAGCATGCAAAGTAAAAACTGAAGCACTTTGGTACAGGGGAGAATAGGAGATAGGATGAAGGAACAATATGATAGTCCAGACATTGGAAGCTCCAAGATACCTCTCTTGCCACCTGTCTTACCCGCTCCTTTCATTCTCATTTGTTCCTACCTGATTCATATGAATAGGAGTTCTAAGTCCTTTGTTGATATCTGCAAATCTGTTCTATGTAGTTCCTGCCATTAGGGTTAATAGTGACTCTCTTTCCAGTGTATTCCCTGCTTAGATATTATCAGAACTTTCTAATTAAGATGTAGATGGAGAGAAAGTGATTTGACATCTACAGGCTTCACATTCTCAGAAAGTAGGATGCATATTAGGCAATATTATACCCATGTAAGGTGGAGGGATAGAGAAGCATACCCATTTCTTCTCATCCCAAGGGAAGAGAGGAGGATTGAATGAAACTGGAAACAGTGAACTAGTCTAATCTGTACTGAACTGAAAAAGGTTTCCAGCCTTCCAAGTGTGTTCTGGTCTTTATAACTCAGACCCCAGCGTATGGGTTGCCATCAAATAATTCCAAAAGAGGCAAAGTTTGTCTTTAGCATCTTCTTATCTCCTGTCCTCTTTTCTCTGCCCTCATTGTTTTTCTGATGCCTTTTAGTTTTGTTTTTTAAACAGCTTTATTGAAATATAATTTATATACCGTACAGTTCACTCATGTAAAGTGTATGATTCAGTGATTTTTATTATATTCACAGATATGTGCAACCATCACTATAGTCTAGTTTTAAAACACTTTTATCTCCCTCAAAAGAAGCTTCATACCCATTTAGTAGTCACACTCCATCGCTTTAACTTTTATACCTAGTCCTAGGCAACTACTAATCTATTTTCTGTCTATAAATTTGCCTGTTCTGAACATTTTTTATAAATGTGTAATCTTTTGTGGCTGGTTTCTTTTACTTAATATTTTCAAGGATCTTTCATATCGTAGCATGTCTCGTAACTTTATTCCTTTTTATTGCCCAATATTATTCTGTTGTGTGGATACGAATATACTGTATGGATATACCACATTTATTTGTTCATCAGTTGATGAACTTTTGGGTGGTTTCTACTTTTTGGCCTATACTATATAATGCTGCTGTGAAAATGTACAGTTTTTGTGTGGATATATGTTTTCCTCTCTCTAAGATATATATACCTGGAGTAGAATTGCTGGATCATATGGTAACTGTATTAAACTTTATAAGGAACTGCCAAACTGTTTTCCAAACTGGCTCCACCGTTTTCCATTCCTGGCAGTAGTGTATGAAAGATCTGATTTCTTCACATCCTTGCCAGAACTTGCTATTAACTGACTTTGATTATATTCATGCTAGTGAGTGTGAAGTGGTTATCTCATTGTACTTATTTTGAGTTGTAGAGTTCTTTATATATTTTGGATACAAGCCCCTTATCAGGTATTTGATTTGCAAATATGTTCTTCTAGTCTCTGGGTTGTTTTTCACTTTTTTAATGGTATTCTTTGAAGCACAAAAGTTACTAATTTTGATGAAGTCTCATTTTTTTTTTTTGTTTAATATCGCTTGTGTTTTTGGGTCTTATCTAACCTAGGGTCACAGAGTTTTACCCCGATATTTTAAGAATTTTATAGTTTTTAGTTCTTACTTTTAGACCTATGGCCCATTTTGAGAGAGAGAGAGAGAGAGAGAGAGAGAGAGAGAGAGAGAGAGAGAGAGTGTGTGTGTGTGTGTGTGTGTGTGTGTGGTGTGAAGTAGAGGTTCAAAATCATTATTTTGTTGCCCCAACACTATTTGTTGAAAAAACTACTCTTTACCCATTGAATTGTCTTGGCACTCTTGTCAAACATGAGTTGACCATAAACGCATAGTATTATTTCTGGACTCTAAATTCTATTTCATTAATCTATGTATCTGTCCCTTTGCTAATATCACACTGTCTTGATTACTGTTGCTTGTAGTAGGTTTCAAAATCAAGAGTGTGAGTCTACCAATTTTCTTTTTCAAGATTGTTTTGGTGATTCTGGGTCCCTTGCATTTCTGTGTAAATTTTAGGGTCAACTTGTTCAGTTGAGATTTTGAGGAATAATATTGAATCTGTAGATCAATTTAGGGAGTATTACTATCTTAACAATATTAAGTCTTTGATCCATGGACATGAGGTGTCTTTTCTGTTTATTTAGATCTTACTTAATTCTTTTCAACAGTGTTTTGAATTTTTGTAATTTTAAGCATACAAATATTGCACTTGTAAAATTTATCGAGTCATTTATACTTTTGATACTATTTTAAATGGGATTGTTTTCTTAATTTTTTTCAGATTGTTTACTGAAGTTTATAGAAACATTGATTTTTGTATATTGATCTTATATCTTGCAATCTTGCTGAACTCATTCTTTCTGCAAGTATTTATAACTTTTTGCAGTATTGGGACCTAATATATAGGTCCCAATACTGCAAAAAGTTTGCATTTTAGCGTGTTAAAAGCTGTGTTGTTTTTTAAATGTACTTAAGCATTCTTTTATTTAAAGTTTCCTATTTTGTTTTTTAAGGCATAGTGATATGTCCTGTGAGAGAATCTTATAAATGATTTTAATAATTTTAAGATGTTTTATATAAATTTGAGGGCTGCTAAATTATAAATTAATAAGTAAATTTGTATATCTCTTTTCTGCCTTGAACAAACAACATTTTTTGGTATGTAACTATTTTATTTTATAATTTTTTAAGGTGTTGATATACTTACGGAGTACAAACTGGGATACCCGGATTGCAGCAGGACAAGCTGTTGAAGCTATAGTGAAAAATGTACCTGAATGGAATCCAGTGCCAAGAACCAAACAAGGTGCTTTTAAGTTGAAAAACTTACTTGCAATAAAAACCTAACTGTAGAATTAACTGTACTATACATTTTATATTTTAACAATTTCATTTTTAATTTAAAGGCTTAAGTGTCATGCGTTTTAAGTATAGCCTTGTCAGGAAATGACATGAATAAGGTGATTTTCACCACACTTTAAAAAAACTACAGGATAAACAAAATATTTTACATATTTTTAAAAATTATTCTATAGTATGCTTGATTTACAGAGATTATTACTTCTTTCAAGGAATTTATGTCCTAAAAAATTAAATCAGTAACAAGTAAATATTTTACACAGTTTATTTTTTTGTTGTTGCTAGAAGACTAGTATAATTATTTTCTAAATTTAAGTACAATTATGTATGGATATTTGGACAGATAAGTCTTTAATTTTTTATATCTTCCTTAGATGTCTTGTAGTGGAAATTATTTTGATTGCCTGTAATGATATTTAAAAATGAGTGTATGCTTTATAAAATGTGTAAAGGTGCACATTTTAATTCAGGGAAAATTTAATATGGTGCAACCAGTTTTCATTTTCAAGCTGCTTTGATAATATCACTTTTATCATAAGTCTTAGCTTGTCTAAAATTGTTGCTTTAACTTGCTGGCACCTGTTATTATTTTGAGTGATGATGTTAATTTCTCTTTTCTCTCATCAAATGAAGTATACAAACTAGAAGAAGTTATAACTTATTTTTAGGAAAAACTTTTCAAGCTTGTTATTCCTGCTTATTTTGGTATATAGAGATATTAGAACTCAGATTCTTATCTACAAAATTTATTGAATTACTTATACTAGCATTAAAATTTATAGTAAGGTTACTTGTCATCACTAATTCTCTTTAAGTCAAGCAATTATATTTTAGTTTGCAAATTAATTACATGCAAATGCTAGCTAATTAAACCATTAAGCTGGTGAACAATCTTACAATATGTTTTAAAATTTATAATGGCATAACCGTTTTGAAGAGGAATACAGAACATTTTTAGCTGTTTTTGGGCCTCAGATCTCTATATAATTTTAGCAATTTACCAAGAGATTATAATTTGCTTTATATTATGAGAAGTGAGTTCTGTTGAATGAATAGTTGTTTCGTGTCCTAGATATTCCTCAGGTGTAAGGAAGGAATGATGTTTTTTAGTCTTTTTTATGAATATAGTCTGTGAATTGTTTATCATCCAGTTTAGCACTATAATAAACTCATACTGTTTTTAAACAATTTAATGGTAAGTGGAGACAGCATGATATTTCAACATGGGGATACATTTCTTCATATAACGTACTTTTGTAGTCAAAAACAGCTATACATACACCCACTAACATTCTCACAGTTTGTAGGAGGGGAGCCACCAACTAGTTTATTCATGAATAAGAGCTGATCATAAATAAATCCTTGGTAGCTTTTCTACTTCCTTTCACCTTTTACTTTTCTTAAAATATTACTCATCTACGCTGTTTTCTTTCATTTTACACTTTGGCTATATGATCAAATTAAATATTTTTTAAATTTTATCTAGAACCTACTTCAGAAAGTGCTATGGAAGATTCATCTACTACAGATCGATTGAATTTTGACAGATTTGATATATGTAGGTTGTTACAGCACGGGGCATCATTGTTGGGATCTGCTGGTGCAGAATTTGAAGTGCAAGATGAAAAATCAGGTATGTAGTAGTTCCATAGAAGAAAGTCTGAAATATGAGTGTTCAAACTAATTTATTACTTGGTGTGCTATGTATCAGTCATCAGTGGGTGGGGAAGATAACCAGAAGTATTTGGTCTAAAGCTACCATATGAATATTTTTCTTCCATTAAGTGAACGTGTACTATATATTTGCAACATTAATAGATAACATTTTACTATTTCAGCAGCCATTTTATTATGGAATATAGAAATTATAAAATATTACCCAAGCCTCAGTTGAATAGTTTTAAAATCCAAGATTAGTTCAGATTATGGTAATGTTTTCACAATTCTGGATTTGAGAGGCTTTATGATAGCTTTTTTTTTTATTATGTCTTTTAAATATTTAAATAATTGGATCTACTCATGCTGGTGACCAAAGCAAAAACTAAAAATGAAAAATAAATCTTGGATAGGTAACTGTCCCATTATCTTTAAACTTACAGAATCTATCTGGATATAAAATAAATGTTTTGGCCATTCAAGAATGGTGCCTTGAGTGGAAAAAACCTTGATGTTTTTAATGGATTTCTGTAAGTAAATAAGTTCTTGTGACTAAAACAAAAAGAGAACAGTGTTTTGTTTTGTTGTTAATTAAGTTAATTGTTAGTCAAAGCATATCTTTCTAAGTTCTTCAATTGGTACATCTTTTAAAAAATGTCAATTACCATTCCCTTTTGCTTAATATGGTTTCTATTGAAAGATCTAGTTTAATTGCTTTTGGAGAAAATTAAGAGGAAAATTTGCTTAAGTTCTGGAAAAGCATAATTTTAATAAAGGAGGTAGAAGTCATTTCAAAAACTTTCCAATTTGAAAAAAAATAAACAGTTTACTAATCTTACTAGGGTACCTGTGGACATTGTCATAGATCTTTGGCTCTAATCCAGGAGAAAAAGTATCACCTTTGTCATTAAAAAAAATAGTGTTTGGGTCTTATCTTAGGTACTGATTTAATATAAAATAGATCTGTGGAGAACTCTAGGAAATTGTATTTAAAAGAATAAACTCTGCTTATGACTCTAAGGTATAACCAGGATTAGGAACCCAATTTTTTAGAACTCAGTTTTAAATGCTGGTTAGTCATAGTGTACTGAACAGTGCTCATTTAAAACCCTGTAATTAGGTTTTCTTTGAAATGTATGCTCATCTGTGTTTGTCTTCTCTTATATATGAAGAATACATACATGATTAGTATAGGTGCTGGTCCGAGTTGTTTTTTTTTTTTTTTTTTTTTTTGCAGTTGTGTAGATTTTTTTTCCCCGTAGGACTTTTTCCTGGATGAGAGTACTTGTTATACAGCAGTCTTCTCTTTTGGATGCCTAGTGTTTTTTCCTCCAGATAGAGCAGCCTTAAAAAATGTTTTTAAGTAGCTTTATTAAGACAAAATTCACATTTTATGCAATTTGTCTGTTTTAAAATGTGTAGTTCATTCGTTTTTAGTCTGTTAACAGATATGTGCAGTCAATTTGAGAAAATTTTCATACCTGAAGAAGAAACCCTATATCCTTCAGCTATCACTTTTATCCCCTTTACCTCCTTCACTTTTCTTCCCAGCCCTAAGCAACATTCTGTCTCTATAGATTTGCCTATTCTGGACATTTACTGGCTTATTTTACTTAACAAAATGTTTCCAAGGTTTAACCATATTGTAATATATTCAGTACTTATTTCATTTTTTTCCTAAATAATTTTATTACTGTTACATGATGTATCTTTTTTAATTGCGATAGAATATGGATAATATAAAATTTATCATCTGAACCATTTTTAAGTGTATAGTTCAGTAGCATTAACGTTCACATGGCAATCTCCAAAATTCTTTTCATCTTGCAAAACTGAAATTTTATACCCATTAAACAACAATTCCCATTTCTCCCTATCCCCTAGCCACTGGCAACCACTGTTCTACTCTTCGTCTTTATGAATTTGACTACGCTAGGTCCTTCATATAAGTAGAATCATACAGTATTTGTCTTTTTGTGACTTATTTTACTTAGCATAATCTCCTCAAGGTTTATCCATGTTGTATGTGTCAGAATGTCTTTCCTTTTTAAGGCCAAATAATATTCCAATGTGTGTTTATACCACATTTTGTTTCATCTATCAATGGATATTTGGGTTGCTTCTACCTTTTGGTTATTGTGAATAATGCTGCTATGAACATGGGTATGCAAATATCTGTTCGAATTCCTGCTTTTAGTTCTTTTGGGTATATACCCAGAAGTGGCATTACTGGATCATAGTGATTCTATTTTAAAAAAATTTTTTTTAGGAACTATCATACAGTTTTCCATAGTGGCTATACCATTTTACATTCTTACCAACAATGCACAAGGTTTCCAGTTTCTCCACATCATTGTTGTGTAGGGGGACTCATAGCCGGTGTACTGGTGTGTTAAATTAAGAATATGTAGATTATGACCTACTGAATGAGGAGGCACAAGCCACTCACACAGGGTCATCGGCAGGTAGCTTTCTCAGCATTTGAGTTCCTGCCTTGGGAAAGTGAAAACCCAAGGGTTGTTTTGATGGAAGGCACACTTTCAGTATACTCATAGAAAGGAAGTAAAGCCACAAGAATTATGATTTAGAGATCTCAGAAATGAATGGGAGATGATGGTGGTGGAGGGGTTGAAGTGGGGTGAGACGGGGAAGACAAGCAGTTCTCTATTCCAAGTCATAAGAAAACAGGAGAAAGAGATCAGGGTAGTAGGCATCTATTATAAGGTGGTTATAGTGGGTAAAGGGTGGATAAGGTGGTTGCTGGGGAGGTCGCTAACTTTTCTTGGGCTCAATTCTTATGTGGTTATTTTTAAAAATGCCCCAGGAAAAAGCAAAGCTGAAACTTGTGGAGGGAATGCTAGGCTCCAGTGCTTATCTAAATGTCCAGACTCTAGGTATGAGGAGGGTCGTCATACTGTAAAATGCCTAGGCAGCAACTCAGAATAGCTGGTTTTTTTTAATCACACTTTTAAACATTTGTTATTTTCTCTGTGTGTGTGTGTGTGTGTGTGTGTGTGTGTGTGTGTGTGTGTGTGTGTGTGTGTTAGTGATAGCTGTCCTAATGAATGTATCTCATTTTATGGCTGAATAACATTTCACTATATGTGTATCACATTTTGTTTATCCATTTCTCAGTTGATGACATTTGGGTTGTTTCTACCTTTTGGCAATTATGAATAGTGCTGTGATAAACATTCATGTACAAGTCTTTTTTTTTTTTTTGTGGACATATGTTTTCATTTCTCCTAAGAGTGGAATTGCTGGGTCATGTATTTTACCATTTGAGGAAATGCCAGACTGTTTTCCAAGGTGGCTCTACTACTTTACATTCCACCAGCAATATATGAGGGTTCTCATTGTTCTTGCCAACAATTTACTATTAACTGACTTTGATTATATCCCTAATAGTGAGTGTGAAGTGATGTTTCATAGTTTTAATTTGTATTTTCCTGATGACTAATGACATTGAACATCTTTCATATATTTATTGACCATTTGTATATTTACTTTGGAGTCTGTTCAGATCCTTTGCCCATTTTTAAAGTGGGATATTTGTTCTTTTATTATTGAGTTGTAAGAGTTCTTTAAATATTTTGGATACAAGCCCCTTATCAGATATTTGATTTATAAATATGTTCTTTCAGTCTATGAGTTGTCTTTACACTTTCTTAATGGTATCCTTTGAAGCATAGAAGTTAGTAATTTTGAAGAATTTAATTTCTTTTTGTTTGTTTCTCAAGTTTTTGATGTCACATATAAGAAGCTATTGCCAAATCTAAGCTCATTTACCTCTTAAGTTTTCTTCTAAGAGTTTTATAGCTTTAGCTCTTACTGTCAGGTATTTGATCCATTTTGTGTTAATTTTTGTATACATTGTGAGGTTATGGGTTCAGGTTTATTCTTTTGCATGAGAATATCCTCTTGTCTCAGCACCATTTGTTGAAAAGAACTATTCTTTACCCACGGAACTGTCTTGGCACCCTTGTTGAAAACCGGTTAGCCATAGGCACATAGTTTTATTTCTGGACTCTCATCTATTCCATTGATGTTTGTTTATGCCAGTATCTCATTGTCTTGGTTACTGTTGCTTTGTGGTAAGTTTTAAAAGAAGCATGGGCCTCCAACTTTGTTGTTCTTTTCAAGATTGTTTTGGTAATTCTGTGTCTCTTGCATTCCATGTGAATTTTAGTATCAGTTTTTTAATGTCTGCAAAAAAGCCAGCTGGTATTTTATAGGAATTGTAT
Organism: Pteropus vampyrus; assembly: GCF_000151845.1. NCBI lineage: Eukaryota > Metazoa > Chordata > Mammalia > Chiroptera > Pteropodidae > Pteropus > Pteropus vampyrus. The sequence continues at coordinate 2,040,733 of NW_011888849.1, read as the reverse complement.
TGAATCTCTATATCAATTTGGGAATTATTACTATCTTAACAATATTAAATATTACCCATGAACATGGAATGTTCTTCTATTTATTTATATTTTCTTAAATTTCTTTCACCAATGTTTTGATGTTTTCAGAATATTAGTTTTAAGTTTTGCTTTTGATGCTATTGCAAATAGAATTGTTCCCAATTTCATTTTTGGGTTGTTTCTTTAAAATTTTTTTCCCCTCTCTGTTCTTTAGATTGGGTATTTTGTATTGCTCTATCTATAAGCTCATTTATATTTTATCTTACTATCTCCATTTAGCTGTTAAGCCCATTCAGTGATTTTTAAATTTCAGATATTGTTATTATTTAGTTCCAGATTGATTTTTTTTTTTTTTAAAAGAGCTTTACTGGCATATTTTGCACATTATATAATTTACTCTTTTCAAGTTTATGATTCTATTTAGTTCTTTTTTTTGTAGTTTCTGTTTCTTTATTGAGATACCTTATGTTTATCATCATTGTGTCAGTGTCTTCCTTTACATTGAGCATTGTTAAACTTGCTTAAAAATCTTGTCTTCTAATTTCAACAGCTGGGTCATCTCAGAGCTGGTCTCCATCAAGTCTTTTCTTTTGATAATGGGTTACATTTCCTTGATTCTTTGTATGTCAGTTAATTTTGGATTATATCCCTCACATTATAAATGCAATACTGTGCAGCCTGGATTTAGTTATAGTCTTCCAAAGAGTGTTTTGGTTTGTTTTTTAGTTTTTGTTTGCTTGCTTGTTTGTTTCAGCAGGCATTTAATTTGGCAAAACTCAAAATATAGACTCCTTTGCAGTGGGCAACAGCTCAAATCTCAGTTCAGTTTTTAGCTGTAGTTAGACTGTGTGGAGTCTCCCCGTGCATGCATAGTTCAGAATTCAGCCAGCGATTTGGCTGAGTTTACACAGAATTTGATCCTTCTTTCTGGCTCTCTACTTTCTAGATTTTCCCTGGTTGCCTTCCAGTGGCTATAGTGAATCCTGACTCTCTTTCTTTTAGTTCTTCAAGCCAGAAAAACTGCCCCCCCCCCCCCCCCGCCGCAACTTTTAGTTACCCCACATACCATGGACTGGGCCTACTTTCAAAAGCTGCAAAATTGGGAAACTCCTCTAGTGCCATCCATGCCTTCCAGTTATTGACAGCAACTCCCCCAAGTATATGCCTACTTTTGTTCTCTTTCCACTGCCTTCAGGTAGTTTTTTGTTGTTGTTGTTGTTTTTAATTTAAATTAGTTTCAAGTATACAGAACATTGGTTAGACATCTATATAGTTCATAAAATGATCCCTCCAATTGCTCCTTCCCTCCCCTGGCCCTCTACCTAGCCATGATATTAATGCTAACTGCATTCCCTCTGCATGCTCCTCTTCCCTGTGACCATCTCTTGGGTACTAATTTGAACTTGTTTAACTCTCCACCCCATTCTCCCAGCCCTCCAACCCCCTGCTCTGTCCATCACCAAATTGTCCACTATATTTGAAAGTCATTTTTTGGTTAGTTTGTTCTTTCTGTTTTAGATTCCGCATATAAGTGAAATCATATGATATTTATCTTTCTCTATCTGACTTATTTCACTTAGCATAATAACCTCTAGGTCCATCTATGTCATTGCAAATGATAGGATTTCATTTTTTTAATGGCTGAGTAATATTCCATTGTATATATCAACCATAATTTCTTTATCTAATCATCTGTTGATGGGCATTTAGGTTGCTTCCATATCTTGGCTGTGGTAAATTGTGCTACCATGAATATTGGAGTGCATAGATCTTTATGAATTATTGTTTTGGTTTTCTTTGGACAAGTACCCAGAAGTGCAATTGCTGAATCAAAAAATATATCCATTTTTAATTTTTTGAGAAACTTCCATACCATTTTCCATAGCGGCTGTACCAATTTGCAATCCCACCAACAATGTACGAGGGTTCCCTTTTCTCTGCATCCTTGCCAACACTTGTTTTTTGATTTATTGATGATAGCCATTCTGACAAGTATGAGGCGATGTCTCATTGTGGTTTTAATTTGCATTTCTCTGATGGTTAGTGACCTTGAACCTCTTTTCATATGTCTATTAGCCATATGTATTTCCTCTTTGGAGAAGTATCTGTTCAGATATTCTACCCATTTTTTAATTGGATTATTTGTTTTTTGGTTGTTGAGTTGTATAAATTCTTTATATATTTTAGATATTAACCCCTTATCATATGTATCATTAGCGAATATCTTCTCCCAGTTGGTTGTCTTTCTGTTTTGTTGGTTTCCTTTGCTGTACAAAAACTTTTAAGTTTGATGTAGTCCCATTTGTTTATTTTTTCTGTTGTTTCCCTTGCCCAGGGAGATATATCTGAAAAGAAATTCCTGTTAGTAATATCAGAGAGTTCAGTGCCTATGTTTTCTTCTAGAAGTTTTATAGTTTCGAGTTTTACATTTAAGTCTTTAATCCATTTTGAATCTATTCTTGTATATGATATAAGAAGGTGGTCCAGCTTTTTTTTTTTTTTTTGCATGTATCTGTCCAGTTTCCCCAACACCATTTATTAAAGAGATTGTCTTTACCCAATTATATATTCTTACCTCCTTTGTCATATATTAAGTGAGCGTATAGGCGTGGATTTATTTCTGGGCTTTTTATTCTGTTCCATTGATCAATGTATTAGTTTTTATGCCAGTACCATGCTGTTTTGATTACTGTAACCTTGTAGTATAGTTTGATATCAGGTAGTGTGATACCTTCAACTTTGTTCTTTCTCAAGATTGCTGTGGCTATTCGGGTGTTTTTATGGCTCCATATAAATTTTAGGATTATTTGTTCTAGCTCTCTGAAAAATGACATTGGTATTTTGATAGGGATTGCATTGAATCTATAGATTGCTTGGGTATGGCCATTTTAACGATGTTGATTCTTCCTACTCATGAACATGATATATGCTTCCATTTATTTTTATCTTCTTCAGTTTCTTTTTTCAATGACATAATATTCTGTAAACAAATCTTTTACCTTCTCGGTTATTTTGATTCCCAGGTATTTTATAGTTTTCGGCGCAATTGTTTTCTTAATTTCTTTTTCTGAAAGTTCGTCATTGGTGTATAAAAATGCCACTGACTTCTGAATATTTATTTTGTAACCTGCTACTTTACTGAATTCATTGATCAGTTCTGTTTTTTGGTAGAATCTTTAGGGTTCTCTATATATAGTATCATGTCATTGGCAAACAATGAGAGATTTACTTTTCCTTTCCAATTCAGATTCCTTTTATTTCTCTTTCTTGTCTTATTGCTGTGGCTAAAACTTCCAATACAGCGTTGAGAGGAGTGGTGAAAGTGAGCATCCTTGTCTTGTTCCTGATCTTAAGGAAAATGCTTTTAGCCTTTCCCCATTGAGTATGGTGTTAGCTATAGGTTTGTCATATGTGGCCTTTATTACGTTGAGGTATGTTCCCTCTATTCCCACTTTGCTGAAAGTTTATCATAAATGGAAGCTGGATTTTGTCAAACGCTTTCCCTGCATCTATTGATATGATCATATAGTTTTTATCTTTTGATTTGTTATGTGATGTATCACATTAATTGATTTGCAGATATCGTACCAACCTTGCATCTCAGGAATAAATCCAGCTTGATAATGGTGTATGATATTTTTAATGCATTGCTGAATTTGGTTTGCTAATATTTTATCGAGGATTTTTGCATCAGTGTTCATAAGAGATATTGGCCTATAGTTTTCTTTTTTTGTACTATCTGTCTGGTTTTGGAATCAAGATAATAGTGGCCTCATAAAAGGATTTAGGGAGCCTTCCCTCTTCTTGAATTTTTTGGAATAGTTTGAGAAGAATAGGTGATAGTTCTTTGAATGTTTGGTAAAATTCACCTATGAAGCCATCTGGTCCAGGACTTTTGTTTTTTTGGAAGGCTTTTGGTTATTGATTAGATTTCATTGGTGGTAATTGGTCAGTTCAGATTTTCTGTTTCTTCTTGATTCAGTCTTGAGAGATTGTATGTTTCTAGGAATGTGTCCATTTCCTCCAGATTGTCCAATTTGTTGGCATATAATTGCTCATAGTATTTTTTCATGATCCATTGTATCTCTGTGGCATTCATGGTTATTTCTCCTCTTTCATTTCTGATTTTACTTATTTGAGTCCTCTTTTTTCCTTGATGAGTCTGGCTAAGGGTCTGTCAGTTTTGTTTATCCTTTCAAAGAACCAGCTCTTGGTTTCCTTAATCTTTTATATTGTTTTTCTAGACTCTATTTTGTTTATTTCTACTCTGATCTTTATTATTTCCTTTCTTCTATTCACTTTGGGCTTTGTTTGCTGTTCTTTTTCTAGTTTTTTTAATTGTAAGGTTAGATTGTTTATTTGAGCTTTTTCTTGTTTCTTGAGGTAGGCCTGTATTGCTATGAATTTCCCTCTTAATACTGCTTTCACTGTGTCCCATAAATTTTGAGTCATTGTGTTTTCATTTTCATTTGTCTCTAAGTATCTTTTGATTTCTTCCTTGATCTCATTAATAACTCATTCATTGTTTAGTAGCATGTTATTTAGCCTCTATGTGTTTGTGTATTTTCCAGTCTTTATCTTGTAGTTGTTATCTAGTTTCATACCGTTGTGATGAGAGAAAACAGTTGATATGATTTCAGTCTTCTTAAATTTATTGAGACTTGATTTGTGTCCTAATATGTGATCTGTCCTTGAAAATGTTCCATGTGCACTTGAGAAGAATGTATACTTTACTGCTTTGGGGTAAAATGCTCTGAAAATATCTATTAAATCCATCTGTTCTAGTGTGTCTTTTAGGCCCATTGTTTCCGTGTTGATTCTTTGCCTGGAAGATCTGTCCATTGGTGTCAGTGAGGTGTTAAAGTCTCCTACTATGAGTGTATTACTATTAATCTCTCCTTTTATGTCAGCCACTAATTGCTTTATGTATGTAGATATTCCTATGTTGGGTGTGTATATTTTTACTAGGATTATGTCCTCTTGATTTATCAATCCCTTTATCATTATGTAATGCCCTTTTTGACTCTGATAGCCTTTGTTTTAAAGTCTATTTTATCTGATATAGTATTGCTACCTAGGCTTTTTTTTTCATTTCCATTTGTGTGAAATATCTTTTTCCGTCCCTTTACTTTCAGTCTATGAGTGTCATTTGATCTGAAGTAGGTCTCTTATAGACAGCATATGCATGGGTCTTGTTTTCTTATCTATTCAGTTTCCCTATGTCTTTTGATTGGAGCATTTAATACATTTACATTTAAAGTGATTACTGACAGGTACATTGTTACTGCCATTTTATTATTCATATTTGTTATTTCGGTAGTTTTTTTTTTAATATATATTTTGGCTACAGTTATCTGTGGAGGGTTAGTCCAATAAAAACTTACTCTGCCATTATTAGAAACAGATCATTATTGTTTTTAAAATATTAACTTTTGTATTCTCAATGACATGGATGGACCTAGAGGTTATTATGCTGAGTGAAATAAGTCAGACATAGAAAGATAAATACCATTTGATTTCACTTATATGCGGAATCTAAAGAACAAAAAGAAAAAACTAATCAGACATTCATGAATATAGAGGACAATCTGGTGATTGCCAGAGTGGAGTGGAGTTGGGAGGCTAGGAGAAAGGGGTGAAGGGTTAAAGAAGTACAGATTAGCTGTTGATAGATGGTCACGAGGATGGGGAGCACCGCATAGGGAAGGCAGTTAGCGTTAATATAATGGCTAGGTATAGAGCTAGAGGAGAGAAAGAGTAATCAGGGGGATTGTTTTATAAACTACATAAATGTCTAACCAATGTATACTTGAAACTAATGATAAATTTTTTAAAAACTTTATTTTCAAGTTAAAAAAAAAAATGTTGATTTTTTTTTTTTTCCAGTAGTGTAAAACTATCTCTTGCAACTTGGGGCTATTTTTAGCCTTAGTTTTTATGTTTTAAATAATATCTTTCATCTGTTTTCCAGTGAAGTATTGCAAATTGTGACTTGGGACAGTCACAATCTGTCTACTTTTATGTTTTTATCTTTGTTATTTGGAATGTTAGGACTATGCCATCTCAGAATACGTAAAAGCCACACTTGGAATAAGCATGTATTTGCTGAGATCTTTTTCTGTCAATAAAATCTAGATTTTTGGTTTTTTAGCTTTTTTAGATCTTTCAGAGACTACAAAGTACAAGGTGTAGTTATACAATAAGATTGTTTTTTTCCATAGGACGGAATCTCATTTTATGTATATTTGATAATTGACAGTAGGGCAATGGGACAGTCTCGATGAAAGCTCCTAGAGTGTTTTGTCAGCTAGAACACTATTCCATTCATGGTTAGATAATGAGAGTTTATGACACATTCAGAAACTGAGTATGATTTGTTTTATTGCCAGGAAGGATGTTTTAATATTATTATTATTATTATTATTATTATTTTCTTGTATTTTGAGTATGATCTTTATTAGAAAACTTCTTAACTCATGTGGAGGAAATATATTTCTTTTCTGTTTAAAGGTGAAGTAGATCCTAAAGAGAGGATAGCACGCCAACGAAAACTATTACAGAAGAAACTTGGCCTTAACATGGGAGAAGCTATTGGAATGAGTACTGAAGAACTCTTCAATGATGAAGATTTGGATTATACCCCAACTTCAGCAACCCTTGTAAACAAACAACCTGTAGGTAAAACCTTTGTTTGATTGCAAGTAGTAATACAAAGGGCTTGCTTCATTTTGCAATGCAATTGCAATTTAAAAAAAAAATGCTATCCTTAATTCTGCTCATTGCTGCTTAGTGACATCATAATTTAGTGTCTTTATAAATTGGACTTCTGGTGACAGATTTTAAAGAGATGGAAGTTCACCCTACCTTGTAGAGACTGGACAGTTAGATAAAAGCTGTGGTGGACCTTTTAGGAGTCATGGGTATTGAGAGATTGCTCTTTCCTTTGTTCTTTAGCAAAAGGGACAAAAAGTAAATGTTTGAGCGAGAGGAGTTAGGAAGGCCTATCATAGATAAAATAATACAAGAAATCTTTAAAGCTATGATTCATTCTTTTATTTGACAAAATAACAAACATGATAAAAAGTAGATTTTAAACAATGCAAAAAAGCATATATAATACGAAGTAAAGGAAGTTTCTTTTCAATAATTGATGGACATCCATGTCCCCATGCCCCATAGGCAGCCCTTTATGAGTTACTTGCGCATCCTTTGTGAAATTTTCTGTGTACACAAAATATATGTGTCCATTTAAGCCATGTTTACTTTTCCTACTTTGTGTAGCTTAATATATCAATATATACAGATTGATCACATTTTTTGACAGCTTCATGCTATTTCGTTTTATGGCTGTACCATAATTTTGCTCTGTATTCCTCCTTTTTCCTCTATTCTTCAAATTCCCAATGGATGCCTATGTGCTTCCTTCTTTGTGCCCCAGGCTCCTTTTAAGCTCCAGTAGAAGCTGTGGCTTTCTCCTCAGAAAAATTCACATACAAGTGAAATATTACCTTTCCAGGGGTTCAGTACTCTTTACTCTTGCCTCTGCAATATCCTTTTAGGGTTCCATGGGTCTTGTAAAGAACTGCTGCTTTGTAGTCATGAAACCCTTATCTTTTGATTTCCTTGGCCTTTTCCTTTAACTGGAAAATGATCTGTTTGCCTTTATACTAGTTGTTCTCTAAACAGTTAGAATTTATAAATTATATTTTTTGTGCTTGGAGTGTGTGCGACGATAAGTAACTTTTGTAGGCAAAAAAAATTGCACATATCGGAGGGAAAAGGAGAGTGTAAAGAGGCAGAAAATATAATGACAGGAAGGGATAGAAAGAAATGGAGTACAAAAGGAAGCATAAGATGTAAATAAAAAATAAAGAAGAAAATAGAATAAAAGAGAACAAGAATATAATAATATGATCACAGTGTGGTAATTTGGCATGGTGTAAGAAAATGAATGGTCAGTTATATTTGAGAAAATGGGCTATATACAGAATACTTGGATATGGGATGGAAATCGACCAGTTTAAGGTTTGTAAGATCCAAATTTGGTTGTCACAGACTTTTGGGAGGAGTTGCCATAGGCACAGCTAACCCATGGTTAGTTGCTGCTGTAGGGTTACCACTGCTGCATTGCTTTGTGTATGTACCAGTGGTCTCTGGACCAAGACTGTAGCATGGTGTTCACACCAGTGACCCTAATTGGTTGTAGAGTGTAAATTTCAATTGAATCTTAATCAGTTAAGGGCAGAAAGGATTTTTAGGCTTGGGCTCAAAGCATTTCTATCTCATAGTCTTTATAACATCTCTCACGAATGGAAAAGACATCAAAAATAGTAGGCAGTGAGTGCTTAAGAGGAAGGGAGCATATGGGCTAACTTGACTATAGGATGCTGGACCGATTACTTCTAGCTATAATTTTAATTTTTTTTTTCAGCAGATAGTGATTATCAGTTGCTTTCATTGACATTCTTCAGTCTCATAACTTTTGGCTGGTATTATGATAATTTTGAAATCTCAACTCTTCAAAGCCCTTTCTCTGAGTTAGAATCATACATTTGTGCCACGTCTGTGACAAGAAAAATTAACAAACACATGAGCATCTCTTGGGAATTGGAAGACTAGGGAAGAAGGAAGAAGAAAGTGCTGTTATGGCACAGCCATACAACAGAATAGCTGAAGCCATCAAAAAAAATGTGATCCATTTGTAAATAGTGAAATTTATAGACTTAGTCCTCTTCTGATGATGAGACTTTGGATATTTATTTTAAATTCTAAAGTTCAAACTCAGCATTCTTTTATTCTTTTAGACTCTCCAGGCAGCTGAATTGATTGACTCAGAATTTCGAGCAGGAATGAGCAATAGACAAAAAAACAAAGCTAAAAGAATGGCGAAGTTATTTGCAAAACAGAGATCCAGGGATGCTGTGGAAACTAATGAGAAGAGGTAGTAATCTTTTTTTTGCTTATCCATTTAGAATAGTAATGTTATATAGCTTAAATCTGTCTGCTTGATTTCTGAAAACATTTTCCTGATGTTGTCTTTAGCTGTGGAGTACCATTTGGATTTTCTTTCTCAATTGTCAGAGAGTATTTACTATTACTAAGAACTAGGGCAACTTCTCCAGAAGAATCCACATATGCAGAAATTTTTTCCTTACCAATTATGAACTCCAAATGAGGGCTGAAGATTTTCCAAGGGAAATGCTTTCCAGACAGAGGGAACAAGTATAAATGCTTTAATCATGAAATACTCAAGGAACAGAAGGGCAGTATGGTTAGGATGAGTGGATAGAAGAGTAGTAAAGAGCGAAGTCAGATGATGGTCTAAAGACCATAAATTAAGAATACTGTATTAGTAAAGTGAGAACTGTTACAGTATTACATTACCTGTTCCCTAGGCTGGAGGCTAAGGCAAATATTAGCTAATAATCCAGGCTTGTTTACCTAATCCTGTTGTAGGAAAGAAATCTGTGGTTAAAATCACAGCCCTCACTTTCTTAATGAGTTTAATAAGAGTGATAACTGTATATGGCACCCTTTGAGCAGCATTCTCAAAGGGTGGTTCAAAACAACTCCCTTCAGAAGCATTTTGAGGGGCTTGTTAAGATAAAGATTCTTAGGCCACACTCCCCTCTATTGTATCAGAATCTGTGGTGGTATTGAAGAAATGTTCGAGTAAATGATAAGCACTTGAGAGCCCATGAAAATAAACTTGTTACAGATGTTGGAACCTTTTGCTGTTCTTTTCATTTATATTAAACTAAAAAGCAAATGTTTACAGTGTCATTAAAAGCTAGGCACAAGGGGGATAAATAATAAACATCTACTTGGTATAAGTTTTTATTTGTGGTTTTTTTTTTTTAAATCTAAAATCTTTATTGAGCTTATTAACTGCAGGGTTTTTAAGTTAATAGCTCATTAGGATCGGTTAGTAACCTAGTGAGTATTACTACTGGCTTTATTTATATAAGCATTTTTACCCAAATATTTGAATATTGGAAATGTTAGACCTTATTTTTCAGAGTTTATGATTCATTCATTCCATTAATATTTACTGAATACGTCTATGTGCCAGATACTGTTCTAGGCCTACAGGATGCAGTAGTGAATAAAATAGGTAAGATTTCTGCCTTCATGGAATTTACATTCCAGAGAGAAAAGTAGATGAAGAACAAGATAAATAAGTAAATTGCATGTTGATAATGAGAATTAAGAAAGAAAAGAGAGCAAGCAAGGAAGGAACATGTGAAATGTTTTTTGGGTAGAGAGTTTGAAATTTTAGATAGGCTGGTCAGGGAGGGAGTCACAGAAATGACTTTTCAGTAAAGATCTGAAAGAAGTGAGAATACTAACTTTGTGAATAGTGGCAAATGCCTGGAAGTAGAAACATACCTAACATATTCAAAGAAAGAGGACCAATGTGGCTAGATTAGAGAGAAATAGGGTAAAATAATAGCAAGTGAGATTAGGGAGGCTCAGATTTCTTTCGTCACCTTATAGAAAAAAATAATTGGCCAGATAATTACACTATTAAGATGGAATATTTATAGAAAATAATGCTATATATGTATACATATATACATATATATGTAGCTTAACTGTGCTAGCTGTTTCTGTTAACCTGAATAGTTTTACTTGTCTTCGCCTTTGTAATCTTGTTATTAGGTTAGCTTTAATATTTTTGGTTTTTTAGTCATAAAAGAGCATTTCCTCAGATTTTCTGGACACATTTTTCAATTGTCTTATCTCTGTGTTTTTCAAGAACTAGTTAAAATTATAGTGTATCACGCAATGTATTAGTTTTCTCCAGGGTACAACAGCCTAAAAGAGTTATGTTCGGCCAGATTTAGGTTGTTAGACTAAGAGAGTTTAAAAAGGTGAGGAGCTGGTTGTAGAGAGGAAGAAAAAAAGAAAGACTTGTTAAATTTGAGGTCTAATTTGAAAGCAGTTATTTATTGATCTATTTTACTTTCATCAATAAGAGTAGTAAGATATTTTGCTCAAAAATTAAGTGATTAATTTTAGTTATTTGCTACATGAAATTTTAAGTAAACCATATAAGAGGAATATGGCAGAACATTTGTTTAAATAATAGATTCTCTTAACATTCATTGTGGTTCACATTATCCTTATTCATTTTTTAAATGGTGACTTTTATTTTTTAGCAATGATAGCACCGATGGGGAACCAGAAGAAAAGAGACGAAAAATAGCTAATGTTGTTATTAATCAGTCTGCAAATGATTCCAAAGTCTTGATTGATAACATTCCAGACAGTTCTTCTTTAATTGAAGAGGTACAATTGAAATGCCCTGAAGTGTCCTTTGAAATTGTTTGTAATTTTTTCATACTAGTAGATAATATTTCATAATCTGTCAATTGAAAAATTTTATTTAAAATCTTACAAGTATCTACTTCATTAGGAAAAATTTTAATTATTTAAATTTTTAAAAACTTGACTATTACTAGACTTAAAAATAAAAACATTTTTTAAAATTAATTAAACTATTAGCAGAAAATAGACCTTTTGAATTAGTAGTAATTTTACTTTTCTTATTCAGACAAATGAATGGCCTTTGGAAAGCTTTTGTGAAGAACTTTGCAATGACCTTTTTAATCCCTCTTGGGAGGTATGATTTCTCCATTATAATTTCTCTCAGCTTTATTTTCTTTGCTAAGAAGGGAACTATGTCAAGCTCAATCTATTTTTTCACAGTCCTTATTCTTACCCTGTGTCCCTTGGGACTACTGGTCAAGACACTTCGTATTATTCACTTTCTAAGTAGAAAACTTAAGACTGATTTTTACCTTTCATAACCTTTTTGTGATATTTCTTTAGTGAATTGTTCATTTCTTTTCATTCTTTTAGCTGTAATAAAAAGACTTGCATCTCTCTCTCTCAGACAGTAGAAATTTCCTTTGGAAGTAGACAATTTTAATTAAAAGTAGTAGTTTTCACACCAGCTTTTTAGCCTGAAAAATATGTCTTCAAAGAGCCTTTAACAGGTCCCATTATGTAAAAGAGATGAAAGTGAAGTTCTTCTGGTTGAAATTGAGGGTTGGTAGTCTCAAACTATTTTGTCCCATTTCCCTTGACCTTTGGGTAATTGAAAAAACACTGGTTCGGAATACCTTTTAGCAGCCTTTCTGCTCCTTGATATACTTCTATTTAAAGCTATTGAAGTTTAACTCATGTGGTCTTGAATAAATGGGTACACCCTGTCAGTGGCTTGTTTCCTCCCTTCCAGATGATACTGCAGAAGCTACAGTAAAGATACAGGGCACAGTAAAGCATTAGTCATGAGATATTTTATTTGAATTGTCTTTCTTTGACACTTAACACTCGTAGCTTTAGAACTTAGTTTTTGAGGCATATATTTCTAAAATATTAATATTGGAGCTATAAAGAACAATACGTGATACTTTATGCTCCTTTGTTATGATAATGCTAAATGCACGTAAAGTGTTGAGGAGGGACAGCAAATAGATACTATCTCTGGAGAATTTTAGAATAACTATTTTCTTAGCTTATTAAAAAAAAAATTCTGCATAAGCAAAATTGTAAAATTCACATATGTGATTTTTCCTGGGTAGTAGAGGAAAAAGACATTCTTGTAAAGTGCTACTTAGTTTGTTTGAATTTCTTAAAAGTCTAGTATTTTTTTTTTTCAAATTGAAGAAAAGTTAAACTCAGTTTCTTAAGCATTTAACTTCTGATGTTTGCTTCTTGGTTCTTTGTAGGTTCGACATGGCGCAGGCACTGGACTTAGGGAAATCCTTAAAGCCCATGGTAAAAGCGGTGGTAAAATGGGAGATAGCACTTTAGAAGAGGTAAGTATAGTAAAGCAATAATTATCACCAGGTTTCTGGTACTGGCCTCTTTTCTAAGACAAGGAAGTAACAGAGCATGTGCCATGAAGTAGAAATGAGAGGTAAATAAGAAAAAATAAGGAAAAGTAATTATGAGGGGGAAAAGTAAAAAGATTAAGAAGGAATCTAAAAAAATAAGGAAAAGTAATTATGAAGGGGAAAAGTAAAAAGATTAAGAGTTCAGAGGAAAGATACTCAGAAAAATTGAGTAGAAAAATATGTAGAAGCAAGAATATATGAACGAGGTATAAAGGATTGGAAAGTAGAGTAAGATGTGTAAGAGGATAGTTTAGAGTTCAGTGAACAATATGATTGGTGTAGCCTAGAGACACTGGTAATAGGCTGGATAATAGATAAATGACATAATTGTTAATAGAGCAACCTTAAGTAGTTTCTTAATTGTTTTTTGGAGTGCAAGTAACATAATAGAATTCATGAGTTTTAAAGATTTTGTATAGTATGTCTGAATCTAATAATCATAGGATGTGATTATATTAAAGATAGCAGTTGGGACTGTAATACATTTTGGTTCTTGTTCCTATGGCTAAAATAATCCATCGCAATATTTTAGTCTTCCATTTAGAACCTAATATGTTTACCCTAATACAAAACGTGATCTCTGTTACTAAAAAATGATTGTTTAACAGATGATTCAGCAACATCAAGAGTGGTTGGAAGACTTGGTTATTAGACTCCTTTGTGTTTTTGCATTAGACAGATTTGGAGACTTTGTTTCTGATGAGGTAAGTATCACTTCAGGGAGGCTTTGCCCAATCATATTTCAAATTAAGCAAAATAAGTTTTTTGAAAATATGAGTTTTCTTCCTTTCTCATTTGTAGGTTGTGGCACCAGTTCGTGAAACTTGCGCTCAAACATTAGGTGTGGTGTTAAAACACATGAATGAAACAGGAGTTCATAAGACTGTGGATGTGCTGCTTAAATTACTTACACAAGAACAATGGGAAGTTAGACATGGTGGTCTGCTAGGAATAAAATATGCTTTGGCAGTTCGTCAGGTAATCACTTCAGTTTTGAATCATATATGGGAGAGTTTTTTTCTCCCTCTTAGTTTATTTTCATTAATTATATGAAATGGCCCTAGATTTTTAGTGTTACAGCTTAAGCCAGTTTTTCAAGATTTGCTTTCTTGAGGTAGCTTCATAGAGATAGGTGATTCTAATAAGAATTTAAGTACAACTTAAAAGATTATTAGGTTTGGAAATCTGTTCCTATTTCATAGCAAGACCAATTCTAGCTGAGATTCCATTGTGTATGATCATAGGAGCGGCCTCTGGAGGCTGGCTCTGTTGGGGAACTTGAAAAGAGAGTAGATTGGAATAAAGAGAAGCAGGAAGAGACTGGCTTTCCCTTCCCTTTTCTCTCATACCCTTTTTCATTGTCAGTGGGGTTGAATGAGAAATAGAAGTTAAGGTACCAGAGGCATGTATCTGTGTGTGTTCACATAGGGCATTTGTAGTTTTACCTTGAGAACATGTTCTGATGTTTTAAGTCACACTAATAAGTGTTTGATACTGTTGCAGTCTTTCAAATAGAATTAGCAACATAGGCTTCTGTTGATGTTATTTTCCTTTTTCTTTTCTATGTGATTATTTTTTAAATAAAGATTGGAATTTATGTTTTCATGTTAAATTTAATAAATTTTTAAGCATAATATTTGTACTACAGCAAATTAATCCATTTTAATGTTTTCCAGGATGTAATAAATACTTTATTACCTAAAGTTTTAACTAAAATAATTGAAGGACTCCAGGACCTTGATGATGATGTCAGAGCTGTTGCTGCAGCATCATTAGTACCCGTAGTAGAAAGCCTTGTGTATCTTCAGACGCAGAAGGTTAGTGTAGTGTTTTTGCATTTTCTTCCTTTAGAGCTTATTTATTTTTGGAGTAGAGTATTAAGGAAAACACTGAGTACTTTTTTTCTCCTTCACCCTCCATTTTTCTTAGGACAGATTAGCCCTCTGATGTATGTGACCTCGATTATACATTGTCCTTGAGGAAAATGAATTGTGTCTATTAATCTCCTTCCCCTTCATGTACACAATGTGTAGGGAGCTTCCCTGAGAAGAACACAGACATTTCTTTATTTTACTCCTGGTTTTCAGACATAGGAGATTTTGCTTTGTTTTGATTTGAGTTTTGGCTTTTGAGTTTTTAATCTGGTCTCATTTTTTAAAGTACCTCTTTTAAGGTCTGACTTTATATTATCAAAACCGGAACACACATATTGGAAGTACTGCAAGCAGTATTTTAAAAATGAAATTTGTCTTTTTGTGACAATTGGTACTGTTTTAAATAAAATTACCTAGAGAGTCATGTCTTGTGTGTCTACTGTATTATTATCAGAGGTTAGTTTCTTACATAAAATAAAGTACTGGCTATCTTATTTCCTGAATTCTCCTCCACCCCCACCCCCCATTATGAGTCTGTTTAGGAAGAGAAGTGTCAGAGTAGATGTGAGTGTCATTAAAAATAAGGGTAAGGGCACTGTTAAAGGCAAATACTGTCTCCTTCACTTTGCTTAAAACTGGCACTGTCCAAGGTCCAATTGGTATTGTATGTATTTTTGAATCAGTATTGACTCGTGGGATACAATTTGACATGACTTATCAATATTTTGTGTAAAATTAATAACTTTTCTTAATAACTGATCTTATAGGTACCCTTCATTATAAATACATTATGGGATGCTCTTCTGGAACTGGATGATCTAACAGCTTCAACAAATAGTATTATGACTCTTCTTTCATCCCTGTTAACTTATCCTCAGGTCCAGCAATGCAGGTAATTATTTTTAGTTAGTGGAATAAAGTAAAAAGTGTTTACATAAATTTCCAGATTATTAAGCCTAAAAATACAATAGTCTAGTACCTTTCAGAACAGTACTGTTAAGTTGGGGATGCCAAAGACTGCTATTTTCAGAAGGCCTTTTCTTCTTTACTATCTAGCCACCAGCACATTTGAGGCAGGAGCTTAAATAGGTCATATTCTTTTACCCTTGGATTACTTCAGTTATAGAATTCTTCATCTTATTCATCCCATAATAATTGACTTTAGAAATAACAATCATTGCATATTATTTTCACCTCTACCCACAGAATATGGAATTTTAGCCTAATTTAGAGACATTTAATAGAATTATTGTTGAACATCAGCATTACATTTTCCAAAATTTGTTCCCCTGTGAACTTGTTCTTTGTAATATTCATTTCAACACTTGTTCTTAAGGAGAGGATTATCAAGGATTACTCATCAGGAAGGAAGAACATAATAATGTAATATAGTGTCCAAAGACAGAGATTGGGTAAAGCCAAAAACATAAATCAGGAAATTTCAAGTGTCACCTACTTTCCTATCCTGATATTTGAAATGCAGCTCAGCTAATTAATGTGTTCCTTGCCTTTTAGACTGGCTGCTGAATGTTACTGTTTCTATTAACAGTACCCTTGGAGTTACAGAAGAAAAAATTCATGTGCAACTTTTAAAAAAATTACAGACGGGAAAATTAATTATTGTTCTTAGCCTAGTGAGGGTGTTCAGTGAATGTTCATATGATTATAAATAATTTTTGGCTCTGTGAGTCTATTTCCAGCAAAAATCATAGATATATGAAAAACATATAGTGTTTCAAATACTACACTGACTTACTGGTAGTACTTTAGTTAGTGCTTGTAAAAACAAATGAAAAAATTGAGATGGTAGTGTATATATGATATTTCCTAATTTTCAGGTGCTTTCATTAGTAATAAAAGCTATATGGAATACATAAGCTAATCTATATGAAAGCCGTTCTCAAGCTGCAAAATGCGAGTTTTTAATTACCCTTAATTTAGAAGTTGGCATATACTTTCTATAAAGGCAGATAATGATATTTTTTGGCTTTGTGGATTATATGATCTTGTCAAAACTACTCAGCTCTGCCATTGCAGCCCAAAAGCAGCCACAGACAATACATAAAGGAATGAAGGTGACTGTGTTCCAATAAAACTGTGTTTAAAAAACCAAGTAGAGTGGATTTGGACTGTGGGTCTTAGTTTGTTGTCACTTGCCCTAAATAAAGGACTTGGGATTAAAAATAAAAAATACCAAGTAGCATCAGGAAAGCTGCATAATGTAAAAATGAAAGACTAGTGAAAATTCTGTTAATTCAATGGGAAATAATGTAGTTTTTGATTTTTTTTAATTGCTTTGTTAGAAAATTTGCTTCATATATTGTGATATTTGGCAGATTCTTTCCAGCTTATATAAGAAGAAATAGAGCATATCATTTGGAACATGAACAGTTATACTATTAATAAGACCTTGTTATAATGCTTTTAGATATTTTGAGTCTGTTTTTTGTCAGTGTGCATGTGTACCAAATGTATAAATTAATGTAAGAAGTGATGATTATATAAACCTTCAAGTAATGAAAATAGTGTTTCATTACTATTTGAAAAAGATAGGCCTCCTGAGAGGAACCACAAAAGAATAGGTAAATAATTACACTGACATATTCTTTTTTATTCATGCCTTTTCGACAGAGATATGTACTTCAAATGCTACTTATGAATCATTTCCTCATGCCAAGTAACTTTCATAAATCATTCATGGGTTTTACAAGAATCCAGTGGTCCATGTTGTTAGCCTAGATGTGGCTTTGCTTACTTCCCTGTTTAAAATCTAATCTGTAAGAAGGAAGATATTTGAGTTTTCTTAACTTAGTTATGCTGATTCATGGTAACAAATTTCAAAGCTATTACCTTACCACCTTTTCCTCATTAGATTTGTGGCAGAGATGGCCCCAAAGGGGGATATAAGTTAGGTGCTTCTAATGGTTACCTATTGGGGTTAACCATGGGAAAGGAGTAATGATTAGCAATCTTGATTTTGTGTAGGCTAAAACACATGTCCCATTTTCTTGAGTAAGAACAGATTGAGAATAAGGGTAGTTATCGTGGAAAGTTCTAATTTGATAAAGATAATTTATGACATTAGTGCCACAGAAGACCCTAACGTAAATATTTATACTCTTCTTTATGACCGTGTTTGCTCTAGCTATTTTGGTGCTATAGTAACAGTTTTGAATGAGAGTGTTAAATGGAAGTTCATATAAAAATTGTATTTTATTTTTAGAATTTATTCATCAAAAAAGATACTAGGTCCACAAGGAAATGATATTTAGGTAATGTATCAACAGAATTTCAACCGAAAATAAGTAAGATTAACTTTTGTCTTCTTTATTAGTATTCAGCAGTCACTCACAGTTTTAGTTCCACGTGTCTGGCCTTTTTTGCATCACACTATATCATCAGTTCGAAGAGCAGCATTGGAAACTCTGTTTACGTTATTGTCAACACAGGACCAGGTAAGAAGTAATAACTATAGTAATCTTGAAATTTATGTAAATTTTATAAAATAAATTGACCAGGTTACCCTTGCTACATATCCAGAGATCAGATCAGGAGAATGCTGGGCCTACTAGAAATGGTATGGTGACCATGTAAACACATAAGAATATAATTACCTCAGAAGCAGAAATATTTTAATATTTTGCTCTAAGTTGTATTCCTAGCACTTGGAATAGTGCTTAACACATATGAGGTGCTCAGTAAATAAATATTTGTTGAATGAAAGATTGAATAGTCTCTTCCTGTCAAAGACCTGTCTTTACTTGCTCTTTGTGGTTGGTAATTGAATGGTTGGCAGAACCCATCCTAGGTTAGAAGGCTAAATTTGAAGCTCTGCAGTACTTCTAAAGACTGATGATGAAATTGCTGGGCACTTGCCTTCTCTTAATGATTACTCAATCTTAAGAGCCTGGTATTTCCAAGGATAGTATACTTCAGGAGTCACACATTTAAATGCCTACAGAAATCATTCAGATAATACCAGTTTGTGAATGGAATCGATGATGAGCTGAGGAGTCCTTGCTCTGTCTATAAAAGGTTTCATATTCCTATTTTTTTAAATAACCTTATAAGTCAAACAAAAATACTAGAATTTAGGGAAATATCATAGGGAATCCATTCTTCTATCATGTTCTTATTTATAGGTACTACAGCTGAGCCAGTGGTCTTTAAAAAGCACTTTTTAGACAATAAATTATAGTATGGATAAATGTCTCTTGTGTTCACTAACCATGTATTTCTTTGTGAATTAGGAATATTCCACATAGACTTACTTTAATCTGCAGCATGATGTATTGCACTTCTTTGAATCAATATCTGTAAATTTTATTTCGCATTACCGTTTTGATTTTGTCTAATCTTCTGAGGAAAAGCTTTCAGGTCTATTTTATAATCTTCAGTTGATCAGGCTTGGGCTGTTACGACAAAACTGGCATGGATGGTTCTGAATTTTCCCTTCATTTTTGTTTTAGTTTTGTGGATTTTGCCTAAATGTTTATAAGTACTGTATTATTATTATTATTAATTTTATTTTTTTTACACCTACAGCACCTGGTGTTCCTAGATTGTCTCCCATCCAAGTACTGACTAGGCCTGACCCTCCTTAGCTTCCAAGATCAGACAAGATCGGGCATGTTCAGGGTGGCATGGCTGTAGACAGTACTGTATCAAATTCACTTTGGCTAGGCTTCTTAAAGTTATCAAATTTCTTGAAATTTATATAAATTTTATAAAATAAATTGACCACCAGGTTACCCTTGCTACATATCCAAAGATCAGAAGAGCACTGGGCCTAGTAGAAATGGTATGGTGACCATGTAAACACATAAGAATATACTACAAGGGCAGAAATATTTTAATGTTTTGCTCTAGGTGTATTCCTAGCACTTGGAATAGTGCTTAACACATAGGAGGCACTTTTTTTTTTTTAATAGACTTACTTAAAAGCAGTTTTAGGTTTACAGAAAAATTGAGCAAAAGGTACATAGTTCCTATATGTCCCCCCAGAGTTTCTCCTATAGTTAACATCTTGCATTAGTTTAGTACATCTGTTACACTTGATGAACCAATATTGGTACCTTATTATTAACTAAAGTCCATAATTTACATTGGAGTTCACTCTTTGTATTGTAGATTCTGTGAGTTTTGACAAATGTACAATGATAAGTATCCACCATGACAATATCATTCAGAACAGTTTCACTGCCCTAAAAAATGCCTGTGCTCCACCTATGCATGCCTCTTTCCTCCCTCCAAGCCTTTAGCAACCACTGGTCTTTTTATTGTTTCGTAGTTTTGCCTTTTCAGAATGTCATGTAGTCGGAGTCATATATTATGTAACCTTTTCAGACTGGCTTCTTTCACTTAGCAACACAAAATTAAAGTTCCTCTATGTCTTTTTGTAGCTTGATAGCACATTTCTTTTTTTCACTGAATAATAATATTCCATTGTGGCTGTACCACAGTTCATTTATTCACCCATTGAAGGGTATCTTGGTTGCTTCCTGTTTTTGGCAATTATGAATAAAGTTGTAAACATTCATGTGCAGGTTTTTTTGTGGGCATAAGTCTTCAGTGCACTTGGGTAAATAACAAGGAGCACAGTTGCTAGATCATATGGTAAAAATAAGAAAGTGTCTTCTAAAGTGGCTGTACCATTTTGCATTTCCACCAACAATGTATAAAGAATTCCTATTGCTTCGTAGTCTCATCAGCATTTGATATCGTCAAGGTTGTGGATTTTAGCCTTTCTAACAAGTGTGTAGTACCTCATCGTTTTAATTTGCAGTTTCCTAACATACATTGAGCATCTTTCCTATGCCTATTTGCCATCTGTATCTCTTCTTTGGTGAAGTGGCTGTTCGGATCTTTGGCCCATTTTTAAATTGGATTTTCTTCTTTAATTTTAAGATTTGCGTATTTTGGCTATGAGTCCCACATTGTTATTAAAAGCCTTTCTCTTCATTATAAGGTGATTAAACCATGTGCAAGCTCTTTTTAACTTTTGTGGGTTTTTATTATTTAATAATGTCAATATTATTTACTTATTGAGGAATAAGGTATTTTATATAAATGGATTTTCTAAGTAATGAGAACATAACTTTTTCTGACACCAAAATAGTTGACTATTAAAATGATTTACTTTTCTTGATCATCTTTTTAAAAGTATGTTAAACATAAGTTAATAATTTTTGATAAATCAGTCAACAGTATTATTTACTGGTCATTAATTTTTATACTGTGCTTAATGTGGGAAATTGAGATAACAAGAATCACTTCTCTCAGTGATTGAACTGTCCTTTTTCAGTTGCTTTTTGCTAGTTTTTTTTTCTCAACTGTCAATTGCAATTTCTCACTTTTGTTAGTCTTATAATGTGATGTCTCCACTTGTGTTTTAAATTTTTTACAGTTTAGATAAGATCACAAATCCCCTTCCATATTTTTCAGTCCCTCAATGATTGTTGACAAATTATATGGTTGTGAAAACATCTGTACATTCTGTGATGTTGGTTTTCTTACCCATGGCTTCCTATTTTGTCTTTTGCATCTGACTTTACTCGCTTTTAAATGAAGGTTTTGGCCATTGCATATATAAAGAATTGATGACCACTCTATTATTTTTTATACCAGAACTCTATTATTTTTGTATGTGATTTGGGGCCTGTTGGCCACCACTTACACTAGGCCTTCAATATTTGTTAAATAAATTTGTATGAAATTTTATGTAGGGTGTTTTGGGAAATAAAAAAAATATCCTACATGGTTCTTTGGAAGTTTTTACCGTGTGATTGTGATAAGACTCTTACATGGTAAGTTTAATAACCTCTGCAAAGAGTTAAATAACGGAAGACTACAGTATGAGAGGTGTCAGGAAGCAGCACTGAAGGTTAGACTACGTGCGGAAAGATTAGGAGGATTCAGGAGATAAGGTTAAAAAAAAACCCCTAATCTTCCCATACCTCTCTCTATAATAGTATCACTAATGACATTTCTTGTTTCTATCAAGCCTCTGTCTTCAGAGTATCTCTTTACTGAAAATCACGCTGTCAGTGAAACTTGATATTGATGCATATAGATTATTTTGCGCTTTGTCACTGCCCTGAGCCTTGCTTTCCAGTATTCTCACCACTGAAGACTGTAACTATAGCACTTACACCTACTCTCAATACATTTCACTTTTGGCCCCCACATATATCCTTTATTATTTTTGTTTGATTTTTCTTTTCTGTTTTTTCAACTAATTGTATAAAGCCAAATCCTTTTAGAAGACTTTTTTTTACTACCACTGCCTAGGTCCTTTTTTTTGTTGTTAATTTGGGGAAATTTTTTAAATAGGAAAAAAAGCAGAGTATTATAAAACAGCATTTACTAATTCACAATTTGTAATTGGTATTTGCTATAATTATGTTTTATTGCTTCAAATTTTTATAATCAGAATATTAAGAATAAGTCATAATTCCCTGTTTTCTAATTTGCCCACATTCTTCTTTCTGTATATTTATTTAAAATATTACTTCCTTCCCCTGGTAGTTTGCTCCTTAGGGTTTAAAACCAGGCTTTGTATCTTTAGTTTTAACACAGTCATAGTATTTCTAAAAGGGAAGAGAATTTGAGTTAAGTCTCTGAATAATATGGGGGATCATAGCCTCAGTTACTTGCAAACTGGCTAGTAATTTGTCATTGCTTACTATATTAGATTTAAATTCCTGTCTTTCTTGGTCTTCTGTTATTTGGCTCTTATCAACCTTTTTTCCTACTATTTTCTAATATATAACCCGGAGTCTATTTATATATGTAACCTGGGCTGCTTGATGGTAATTGTTAATCTTGTGATCCTAACAACATTATTTGCTATCAGAGTAAACCATGGCTGATGGTTTTATCTGTTATTGCATTCCTTTTCACATCATTGCCTGATGATGATTATTGATTGATTCATAACTATGTGCAAACTGTCTTGTAATGAAGTCCATGATCTCTTATCTGAATTTCAAAACACATTCGGTTCCAGGGAATTTGGACAAGAGATGATAAAACTGTGATGATGATAAAATCTACCCTCCCCTCACTTTAACTTGTCTTATTTTTTTCTCAGCTGCTTTCTATCACTATTTTTCCTCTTCAGTGGTTTAATGAAAAGATCCCTTAACTAAACCCAGAGAGTCTGAGTTTTAACCTTGGAAAAAATTTAAGCCCCCTTAAAACATGAATTCACTTATAACTTGAGGTTATAACTATTTGTTAACTTTGTGACCATGGTCAAGTTTATTTAACACTTCTGGTGATAATCTCTACTCAGCCTTTCTCAGAGTTATATGGGTCAAATAAGATAATGTATATGAAAGTGCTTTAAAACTGTTAATTCTATACAAATATAAATGATAGTACAAATTGTAAAAACAATAATTAACACTTCTGGGGATTCTTTTCTAACAATTTGGAAATCTTATTTATATTCTGGGGTGTAAGAGTTATATTTAATTGTAGTAATAATAATCTAAGCTATTACTGAAGGATTACTTTATGCTATGAACTGTTAGGCATTGTGAACTGGTACCTGGTAAGCATATTACATTACATGGGATGGCTACTCCCATTCCTGTTTTGCAGATAAGGGAACTGATGATCAAAAATTAAGAAACTTTCCCAAGCTTACGTAGCTACACAGCTCACAGTAAGCAGCTCAGCTCAGATTCAGATCTAATTCTGGATGACTTTCAGTTGTTAATTTTATAAGGCGACAAAATGAATTAAGTGTCTGTTGAATTGTTTTCCCATTGTAAATCTGAAGTCATGTTAAGTATAAAGTGAAAAAATAAATCTCACCTCTCAATTACTAGGATCTCTATTCTGGTTTTAGTTTCTAACTTCTCAACCTCTTCCTCTCAATAAATAGAATCATAGTTAATGCAGTTATTTATGAATCTTATTTCCATTGGACTTTTCTGTGACACATCCCTGTGCCTTTATTTGTAGTGTTAACATGTGAAAGTATTTGCAAGCCTGGCTTCTTGGGGAGCATGAAATAAGAGCTCTTAAGCAAACCACACCAGTTTCATTTGCTAATGACTTAAAATCAGGCTTAACTTTCCTGAACTAGCAGCTTGGCAATCAAAATGAATGAATTTACCACTTGTTTTTCCTTTCTATATTCTCTCTTTAACCTATGACTGTGGTTATACATGCAATTGTATATCTATGAATGTATATGTCTATCAGTAAACTACGAGAATATCTAGATTAATTAGTGTTGATAACCACTAACTGTTGTAGCCAGAACATGACTCCATGATCTAGAAAGGTCTGCTTCTGGAAATTAATCTATTTTTTTAGACATGTTCTGCTAACAATGTTGATTTTCCCATTCCATTTGCTTTACAGTCACTTTGAATCATTCCAAAATTTCAGTTACTAATACAATATTGACTTTAATTTGAAAAGCAGGCTTTGGTATGACTCTTATATTTAGCAGGAAGATATACATGAGATTGAGTTGGAATCTGAGGCATACTTAATCCAGGATGTATATGAAAATTTAACATAGGCATATGTGAGAGAAGGAAAGAAAGACCAAAAGAATAGATTTGACTAAGAGTTTGGCTTTAGAGAACATTAGCATACTGAGGTTTGGCCAGATTTTATAAAGATATCAAAAGGGGAGACAAAATGTAAATATTTAGCTGACTTTCAATTAAGTATTGCTTGGACAAATGAATGGAACAGGTATTATAAATTGTCTAAATATAAAATTGGGTTTGTTTTGTAATTTTCACAAATGGGGGCAACATTTAACACTAACATAAAGTGCTACTATTATGTTAATTATTTAATACAAAGAAAAAATTTAAGCCCCCTTAAAACATGAATTCACTTATAACTTGAGTTATGGTGGTCTAGATTATAGTTAATTTAAACCTGGAGAATTAAACAGTCTGTAGTAGGAATTTTTCTGTATTTTAGTTTACACTATGTAGACTAATACTTAACATTTATCAAAGTTTTCCAAATTTTGTCTAAGATTAGTGGAGAAATTTTTGATTAGTAGAGTCCAAGTTAGTAGCATACTAGAAGTTTGTTGACTATTTAAAAAATTTGTAGGGAGGGGAATCTCAAGTGGATAATCTATAAAGTACTGAAAATACTGCACTCCCCACTTGCCCTCTTCCCTCACCAATCCAGTTAAACAAACCTATGAATACAAAGCAGCAGCATTAGTTTACCTCTCTAAATCAATGCCTACTGGAAGACAGGTGCAAAATTAATGAAAATCGATGGGCCAACTTTTAGTTTTGCAAGAGACAAATTGACCCCGGATAGGCCAAACTATACCTTGTGATCTTTTAAGATATGTACTAATAGTGAGCTAAAACTGTATTACTTTTTCCAGCCATATCTAAAAACAGATACTTGCACAATTGTTCAGGTGGACCGAATTTGGCCTACAGATGTTTTCCCAACCTTATCTTGCATTTATTAATAAGCAGACTTTATGCTATGCTACTAGAGAATTTGCATTAATCGCATGCTATTCTGGGGTGGGTTTTGTTGTTTGGACTTTTGTTTTTTCTCTTTATTTTGAAATTTTTATTCTTTATTGAGTTGACTTCTTAGAGCAGTTTTAGGTTCACAGCAAAATTAAATAGAAAGTACGGAGTGCACAAATACCTCCTCCCCCACCACACAGTTTCTCCTACCATCAGCATCCCACACCAGAGTGGTATATTTATTACAATCAGTGAGCCAGTATTGACACATTATTATCAACCAAAGTCTATAGTTTACATTAGGTTTCACTCTTGATGTTGTACATTCATTCTTTGGATCCAATTTGTACTTCTTAATCTCTTCACCTTTTTCACCCATCCTTCTAACCCCACTTCCATCTGGCAACCATCAAAATGTTCTCTGTATCTATGAGTCTGTTTATGTTTTGTTCCTTTATTTCGTTCTTTAGATACCACATATAAGTGAAATCATATGACATTTGTCTTTGTCTTTGTCTTACTGCACTCAGCACAGTACCCTCTAGGTCTATTTATATTGTTACAGATTCCATTATATTATGACAAGATTTCATTCTTTTTTATGGCTCAGTAACATTCTAGTGTGTGTGTGTGTGTGTGTGTGTGTGTGTGTGTGTGTGTGTGTGTGTGTCATCTACTGTGGAGACACTCTAATGTATTTTCATTTCAGTTATTGTATTCTTCATTTCTGACTGGTTCTTTTTTATGATTTCTATCTCCATTTTTATGTTTCTTATGTTTTTGTTAAAATTCTCACCGAGTTCATGTACTCTTCCTCTAAATTCATTGAGCATCCTTATAACCAGTGTTTTGTACTCTGCACCTGGTAGATTACTTGTCTCCATTTTGTTTAGTTCTTTTTCTGTAGCATTGTTCTGTTCATTTGGGATATGTTTCTTTGTCTCCTCATTTTGGCTGCCTTCCTGTGTTTGTTTCCATGTATTAGGTAGGGCTCCTAAGTCACCTGGTCTTAGTAGAGTGGTTTTATGTAGTAGGTGTTCTCTGGGGCCCAGTGGCACAGTCTTCCAGGTTACCAAGGTTGGGTGGTCCAGGTGTGTCTCTTGAATGGGTTGTGTGTGCCTTCCTGTTGAGCCTTGATTGCTGTTTGCACATCATTGGGAAGAACTGACCCTCGGGCTGATTGGTTGTGAGGACTGGCCAGTGAGGGGCTGACTGTATATAGCAGGATTCGTTTTAGCAGGACGCTGGTGCCTGCCCAGTCAGCTCTTTGAGTGTGTCATCCTCCAAGGCAGCCCAGAGGTGCTCTAGCTCTGGTTGAAGCTGGCCACTATGTGGTGCCAGCCCCCGGACGTCCTGGGAGGGTTCCCACTGCAGGCCGATTTCAGCCGTAGCCTGTGCACTGCCTGGAGCCACCTGGCAAGAGTCACCAAGCAATCCGAAGATGGCCACCATCGATGCTGGGCTTAGAGGTGCCTTGAGGAGCCAAGCCACAAACCTGGCTGGCTGCCACTAATGCCGGGCTTGAGGATGTTCATCAAGAGATACAGGGCACACCGAGGCACACCAGTCTCAAGGTGTCCTCTTTTGTATGTCCCCAGTTGTAGGACTTATGTTCAGCTAGACTTAAGGGGACTCTTGATGATGACTACTCTATAATTTGGTTTTAATTTTGTTGTGGTTGTGAGAGAAGACAAGCAGAGTGTTTACTTATTCCACCATCTTGATCGGAAAACTAGAGTAACTAAGCTTGTGTCCTGGCAAGCAATCTTCTATAGATGTGGCCTTTGGGATCTACAAGCAAATGTTTGGATTTCCAATAATGGGGTTGGAGGTGGGTTAAGAGAGTTGGTAAATATGAAGAGGAGAAATCATGAGTGAGAAGAGATTATGGAAGAGTAATATTAAATTATTTGCTTCTTGCTATTATAGCTTTTCTGATTCTGTTAAGATTGTCTCTGATTCTGTCTGATGAGAAAAAAAAGAACTTTTCTTCCCAGTTTCTTTTTTCCTTTCAATGAAAAGTAGTTAAGGCATAGCAAATCAGTGAATAGCCTCCCCCAGTTGATGGTTTTGTTGTCTGTTTTAAACTTCTGTCAAACCATTTTGAGAACATATAATCCTGATCCTATCTTTGTCATTCATTAGTTTTCCATTGGCTAGAAAATTATAGGTAGCTTTCTAAGTTGTCATTATACCTAGAACTTCTGGCTTCATGGGATATCAGTTAAATCTTTCAAATTTCTCTTCAGTCTCTTCCAGATAACATTTTTTTGCTTAAAAAAAATTATGGTGAAGTGTGATGATACTAGTAACTGTGAATTAGTTACTAGATTTCTTCTATTGGTCAGTCTTATTCAGTGAGCCTATAATTATTTGAACAACAGACAACATGTGAGATCTTAGAATTTTAGGTACACAATAGATACTTGATTAAGCACTATTTGATTGCTTCATTTGGGCGGGCTTTTGAATTGTTGAGAAATTTTTTAGATTGAGGTGCTAAACCTGGGCTTAAGGGAATCTTTCAACCCTCTGAAATTGAAAGCAAAATGTTATATATGTATGTAAGTATATTTTTCTAATATACTCTAAGAGTGTCCATAGTTTTCATTAGATTTTCAAAGTTTCTCTGACCCAAAATCGATTAAGAACATTTACCTTAATTTTGTAGTGAACTCAAAGTAGAATTTTATAGGTTGGATATCATCTTATAATTCCTACTTGCAGTTTTGGTGAGCACAATAGAATTTAAACTGATCATCCAGCTCAGCAGCAGTAATCTGATCATCCTTCGAATTTCTCTGACAACGCAATGATATATAATATAACCAAGGAGATGTTGTTGATTAGAGCCTGCTTCCACATGAGGGATGATATCAACTTATTTAAAGCAAAATTTAGAATTGTTAATCATAATCAGACTTTCTCCAGTGATTATATGCCATTTAGTTTCCCCAAACCATTAGAAAAATGTATATGGTTCTGTTGCTTTAAAATCTTGTCAGAATTTATCACTAGTTGAACCTTTTTGATAGAGCTATGTAGTCTTTTCATGGTAATACTTCTATTATTTGGCTTACAATTTTTCAGATAAGCTATCAGCCGAGAATTATGTGCTAAAGTTTTGATTCTGTTTTTGTTTTCAGAACTCTTCATCTTGGCTTATACCCATCCTGCCTGATATGCTGCGACACATTTTTCAGTTTTGTGTTTTAGAAAGCAGCCAGGAAATTCTGGACCTCATTCACAAGGTACACAGTGAATATATCTGTACTCCTTTTCCCAGTAACTTGGCAGTTTTTTAAAATTTTTGTAATTGCCGTATACTGTTATCGGTCAGGGATTTTAAGAAATTGGAAATCACCCTAGAGATTTGAAAAGTCGGGAGATCTGCAAGGTGAGACAAGAAAATATAATAGCTAAGTCCCGATTGGCCATGCTGCTTTCTCTTATTATGTGACCTTCTGTGCACATGTTTCAAGCACTTTCTGATAGCCTCAATGCAGCAAATAAAATGAAGAAAAGATTGTTTTTCTCCACTTATTTTATTTTACTACTTATCAGAATGCTTATTGATCCTACAAAGCATCTTTTTGGGATTTATTAGTAATATAGAGTCTTATTGTCAAAATTGAAACTTATTTCTCCTGCCCCCCTCCCCTTTACTTAGCAAGATTGATTATGTGTGTTGGAATCTTTAAAGAAGAACCATGTGATATAGTTAATAATATTTACGGGGAGAAATGGCATTGTTGTCCCTTTAAAACTTGTTAAGTTAGTTTTGAATTATTGGCCTCTGAAGTGGCTCGTTACTAGCAGAAGTGTTATTTCTGTATGCTGGTCCTATCCCATTTAATGTTAGGCATCAAGCAAGGTACCTTGTTGAGTAAGATCATGAATTAAGACTTATACTGTTCTTAATTTATACTAGGGTATTATCACTTCTAAAGTTAGAGGATATTTATCAGGAGCTGTTATATCTTGAAGTGTGAGTTGAATATAGAATTGTATTAGTATTGAGTTTTATGATATATGTAGAGAATTTCAGTGACTTACTCTTGAGATTTTGACTATTTTTATGGATATCTTTTAAATGACTTTCATAAAATACTGAAGAAAAATTTTTTGCGTTCCTTTTTTAAAAACTTAATTGCTTTTTTTAGTATACAAACCTATCAAAGTAACCCAGTATTTTAAAAATAGACCTCTATGTTGAATTTTAAAATTATTCTCTATGGTATTTCTGAATTATTTTTTAAATTAGTATCCATAAATGTATTAGGTTTTAGTAGCCCTCACTAGAAAAATTTCACTTTCATGTTCTTCTTTCACTCTGTAGGTTTGGATGGAGTTATTGAACAAGGCTTCAGTTCAGTACGTGGTAGCAGCTGCTTGTCCGTGGATGGGTGCTTGGCTTTGCTTAATGATGCAGCCTTCACATATACCTATTGATTTAAATATGTTGCTGGAAGTAAAAGCTAGAGCAAAGGTAAGTGTAGGGGGACATACTATATTTGTATGTTCAGCTCATAATGTTAATATAGTAACCATGTAAGAAATCTGTATTGCTTATTATAAATGTGATTTCATTGATTTAACATAAGGAAAAATTAGAATCTTTACAAAATGTATAGTAATTTTTATCTATTAAAATTTAGTGAAAAGAATTTTTTTTACTGAGATTATAACATGAAAGTATTTTTGATGTTGCTATTAAATGATTAATCTTTAATTATTGGTTCGTTTGTTTTTCTCATTTCCTCTAGGAAAAAACAGGTGGTAAGGTACGCCAAGGCCAAAGCCAGAGTAAAGAAGTACTTCAGGAGTACATTGCAGGTGCAGACACCATCATGGAAGACCCTGCCACCAGGGATTTTGTGGTTATGCGAGCCAGAATGATGGCAGCCAAGTGAGTATACATAAATTCAAAAGTCATTTAATCCAAAGATTCCTCAATCCTTCCTCCATCACACTAGTTACAAAATAAGAAGTTAAAGTGTAAGAAAACTTAATTTTTTGAAGTCTTAAATAGGATTTGTATATTTTTATGAAGATAAGATTGGAGTTATGTCATCCTTGAGAAAAGTAACAGCTTCAATAAGGAGAAACTACTTCAAATAATTTCTGTAGTAACTTCTTTTCTCTCCCTCTTAGGTTATTAGGAGCACTTTGTTGCTGTATTTGTGATCCAGGTGTAAATGTAGTTACCCAAGAAATTAAACCAGCTGAATCCCTTGGCCAGTTACTACTCTTTCATTTGAACTCCAAATCTGCCTTACAGAGAATTAGTGTTGCTTTGGTAATCTGTGAATGGGCAGCTTTACAAAAGGTAAGATTTGGCCCCAAAAGTAATGAAGTCACATTAAATAAACCAATTTTTATTAGTTGTTAGGATTATTTTTATTATATTTTATAATAAAAATTTTTTTTCTCTGTATAAAAATCCAGCAGTTATAGAAAAGCATCCAAATTATTTTGTTGAAATACTGTTTCTCTCCCATTTGCCTTCTTAGAACCCCCAGTCTCATACCTGAGACTGCTAGTTATGCCTATACTTAATATTTGCTCTTGATCCTACTACCTGTTAAGAAATGTCTGTCCTAAAAAAAAAAAACCTGTGTAAGTATAGAAGCAGTCCAGAAAGTGTTGATCATTCATTCCTCCAGATCTGTTTGAGATATCACTGAAAACTACGAAAGATAAGAGGCTTTGAGTACTAGATTATATTAGTAGTCTAGCAAGGGCAGAATTTTTGGTCACAGGAAGAAGAATCTCCACATTTAAATCAAAATCTTTGTTTCCATGCCCTTGCAGCCACTTTAACCTTTAACTTCTAGTAAGATGTATGATTTTGTGTGAGACTTGCTTCTGTAAATTAAAGAAACTTCCTGCTGGCTTTCTTTATTCCATTGACTGGAATTCTGGAAATTTAACTGTCTGCACTTGCTGTGAGAGTTGCTTGTTACTGCCTCTTAGCAGTTTGTCAGAGGTGTGTCTAAAAGTAATTGAGCCATGCTCTTGCAACTGAGACCCCAGCTTTGCTTCTCGAAAGAAGCAAGGCTCATCTGTTTTTTCAGCAGGACTCGGTGTGCTGGAGAGGCAGTGATGCTGTGTTTTTGTGCCTCTCAGACTCAGCAGCAAGTGTTGACAGTTCGGTTTCTGGACCCTCACAGAGCTTCTCTGGACTTACTCTGTGAAGCCCAGGCTGATCACCCAGATCCCACAGAACCCCTCATGGCTCACCACTGAGGCCATTCCCCCTCTGGTTGGGGCAGGCAACAACCAGAG
This sequence comes from Pteropus vampyrus, assembly GCF_000151845.1. Lineage (NCBI taxonomy): Eukaryota > Metazoa > Chordata > Mammalia > Chiroptera > Pteropodidae > Pteropus > Pteropus vampyrus. The sequence continues at coordinate 2,009,164 of NW_011888849.1, read as the reverse complement.
AGAGTGGGAAGGGTTAGTTAAATTTGGGGGCAGGTAAGTAGCTTTTTATAATTTATATATCCATTTCTACAGTATGGCATGTGAAGCTATAGGTTCTACTGTTAAGAAATCTAATAATGAGTTTTTAAATAACATGTTTAGTGCATGCTACGTGTTCTTATCCGACTCATTTCTTTTTACAGTTATATATTTTTAAATCTGTGCTATGTATATATATGTAAACTTAGAATAAATTCAGAGTAAAGTAAGAGTAATTAGGTGGAAATTTTAATGGAATTGTAATAGTTCCATGTGCATGTTCTGTAGTCATTCATATTAAATTTTAGTTTGGGTGTGATAACTTCTCTGTGCAACTTTGTTGTTCTGGGAGATAACAACATAGATTCGAAATCAGTAGGAATTTAGAACTTGGTAGTTTGCAAGTGAAGATTTGTGCATCTCTAGAATTATGTTTATATATTTTCCCTGAGTATTTGTTGTCTGTTATATTTTAGGAATGTAAAGCTGTTACCCTAGCTGTGCAGCCACGTTTACTTGATATCCTTTCAGAACATTTATATTATGATGAAATTGCCGTTCCGTTCACACGAATGCAAAATGAGTGTAAACAGCTTATTTCATCATTAGCTGATGCACAGATTGAAGTTGGTAATAGAGTAAACAACAGTGTCTTTACAATAGATCAAGCTAATGACTTGGTGAGTAAAGAAGTAACTTTCTTAAATTTTAGATTGAGCATGAAATAAAGATTAGAAATTTGTCATGTTATGCTTACCACAAAAACACTAATTTGTTGAACCTTTCTGTGGTTTGATAGCCCATCATCTCTACCCTTTAGAAAAGTTATTTCATTGTATTGACTTTTTTTGAAATAAGAGGATGGCAAAGGATTTTTTCTTTAATCTCAGTTTCTGACAAACCAGTGCACCTTTATTAGAAAGGCTGTTACACATTTTTTGTCATTTCTCAATCTTGCTTAAAACTGACAGAGTATAGAACTGCTTCTTTAGGTTCCTGAGTATTTCTCCTTCCCCCTCCCCAACTTATAATGAAAATATTCAAACATAAAAGGTAAGAAACTTACACAATGAACATTCATATACCCACCAACTAGATTCCACAGTTACTATTTTACTAGATTTGCTTTAGTACATATAGATGCAACTGTCTACACTTATATCCAGCCATGAGTTCATCTTATTTTTTTGATGCATTTCTAAGTTGCAGATATCAGTACACTTTAGCATGTATATCATTAACTAAAATTCAATATATATATATATATTTTGCTTTTTCAAGTTAAATAGATACTATTATGTACTATGAAGTGCACAAATCTTCAATGGAATATTTGATGAATTTTAACTGTGCATATACCTATGTCTCTGTCAGGATACAGACAGTACCATCACTACTTCCCAGTCAGTCCCTGCCTCTCTCTGCCCTCAAGTAACCATTGTTCAGATTTTTTCTCCACGTGGATAACTTTTGCCTGTTCTAGAATTTCGTATAAATGGAATCATACACTCTGTGTTGTTTGGTGTAAGGATTTTTTTCAGCATGATGTTTTTAAAATTCATGTTATACGTATCAATAACTCATTCTTTTTTATTGCTGAGTTTTATTTCATTGTATAAATATACCACAATTAGTTTAAAATTAAGCCCGTCTGTGGATGAACACATGGGCTGTTCCAGGTTTTTGGCTGCTATGAACAGAGCTACTATAAACATTTGTGTACAAGTCTTTGTAGATAATATATTTTCATATCTCTGGGTAAATACCTAGGAGCGAAATTGCTCGGTCATAGGGTGGGTGTTTATTTAGTTTTATAAAAAATTACAGACATTTTCCCCAAGTAGCTGCATCATTTTACGTTCTAACCAACAATATGTGCGATTTCTGGTTGCTCCACATCATCACCAACATTTGGTGTGGTCACACCTTTTAATTTTTGCCATTCTAGTGGCTTTGTAATAGCGTCATTGTGGTTTAAATTTGCGTTTCCTTGATGACTGATATGTTCAACATTTATTTTTATGTCATATTGGCCATTTGTAAATCTTCCTTTCTGAAGTATCTGTTCAGATCTTCTGTCTATTTTTAATTAGGTTGTCTTTTTACTATTGAGTCGCAGTTTTATGTGTCCTGGATACTAATCCTTTGTCAGGTAGATGCTTTCTGAATATTTTCTCCCAGTTGTGTGGCTTGCCTTTTCTTTTATTCTTTATTGCCTTTTCATTTTCTTAATGGTGTCTTTAGATGGGCAGATATTTTAAATTTTGATGAAGTCTAACTTATCAATTGTTTTCTCTTATGGTTATTGTATTCTATGACCTGTTTAAGGTACCTTTCCATGTCTCCAGGTGGTGAAGTAGTAACATACATTTTCTTCTAAAGCTTTGTAGTTTTAGCTTTTATATTTAGATTTGTCATCTGTATTGAATTAATGTTTGTTTATAGTATAAAGTAGAGATTAAATTTTGTTTTTCTTAAAAATATCAAAATTTTCCAGCATCGTTTACTGAGAAGAGTCCCTTTTTCCATTGGATTGCTTTGACACCTTTGTCAAAATTCATTGAAGTATAAGTGTGGGTCTCTATTTGGGTTCTATTTGTTCAGTCTATTTGCTTTTTTATGCCGACACCAGTATCTTTGTTATAGTAGCTTTGTGCTTAGTTAGTCCTTGAGAGGTTAGATAGTGTAAATGAGGTTTTTGGTTTTTTTTTGAGTTAGAGGATCAGAAACTGAGCCACTTGTGTTGGACTCTGTGAAATAGCAATCTTCATTTCATAGCCCCCTTTCTAATTACAAAATTACGTAGTTGAAATTTTTTTGTTTTTACCAATGATGGAAATCTAAAATTGCTATTTTTTTCTGTGTTCTTTTATAAAGTTGTTTTTCCGATCATTGTTGTTCTATAATTTTTACTTCTCCCACCCACATCCCTTTTTGACTCTCTGGAGTAAATATTAAATTTTCTTTATGGTCTAGGTTCCTTTCCTACTATTTCTAACAACTTTTTTTTTTGAAGTTATCAAACAGCTCCTTAAAGTTTTGTTATTCAGACCTCTTACTCTCCAATGGAATTATTGTTCTGTTTCATCAACTTCATTAGTCCAGTGGTTTTGACCTGGGATATTAGAATCTCTGGAAGAGAGTATTGATGGGAAGGGTAGTTTTTAAAAGGTTGGTTTTGGCCTTGGCTAAGAGCTACTGCCCTTTGAGTCTTTCATTGAATCCCTATTTTTCTTTACCTACCAAATATAGACATTTCCCTAAGGTTTCTCGTCTCTCACCATTCTCACAATTTAGTTCTTATCCTCTTATCCATGTGCTATGCTATATTCTCTTGATCTTTTATTTCTTCTATTAGGTATTTTTACTTGGATATCTCACTGTCATTTTAAATTAAACTGGAATTTTCTTAACATTTCTTTTCAGAAAGTCCCACATGTTCACTTTTTTGTTTGTTTCCATAGCCAGAACTCAGCCAAAGCCCTTATTAGTCTTTTATGACTAGATTCTGACTCATCTGTAAGCCACCAGGCAATCTCTGTGCCAGACTAATAAAGTCCTTTACTGCCACTCTAAATGCATCCCTCCCTTGCTTAGAAACATTATTTTCTTTTTCCTTGATTTTAGTTTTTTTCCCCTTACTTTCAGCACCTTCTTTAAATCCTCATCCCTTTTCTCCTCATTTCTTAGACTTTCTCCACTTAAATCTAGTTAGCGTTCCTCTTGCAGAAATACACCACACTCACTTTCTGTTTATCAGTCTTTGTCACTTCGCCTGAGTTCCTGTTTGCTTTGCCAGGAATTCCCTACCCTCAACCCCCTGTACTCATGCCAACTTATCTCTTGACATTCCTCCATTTGCACCATGTGCTCAGGTCATGCCTGAATAAGCTGTTTTCAGTTCCTTGGACAATGTTCCACTTTTCACTCCCTCCCTCACTCTATTTGCCCAGATGCCCCTACAACTCCTGACTTACCCATTCTTTAAAAACCCAGCACAGATGTTAACCTCCTGTGAGGCTTCCACTAATCTTGTCATGTTAGAAGAGTTAAGCAACTCAAGTGTTCCCACAGCAACTTGCATTTACCTCAGTTTTACGTTGCATTGCCGTAATTGTTTACTTATATATCTGTCTCCCACATTAGTCTCTGCATTTTTTGAGTTTATGAATTTTTTGAGTTTATGAAGACATCTTTTAATATTATTCAATAAATATTTGTTGAATGAATGACTGAATTGGAGATAATCAGAAAACTTTTCCTTAGCTGCCTAGAATCATTGAAAATTGACAGAAGCATAGTATATTTAAGACAATGTTTTCAAACTTCTAGTAGTGAAACCCTGTTTCAAATAAGTTTTATGCAGAACTTGTATACATAAAACAGTGGAAAGTATGAGCTAGAAGTGGTATGTGATCATGTTCCTTTGCAGTGAAGAAATTGACAAAATCAAGCAGATATAGCTCACTTTAAAGTCTTTGGTATTTTATAGTCTTATTTGTGTGCCTATTTTGATTTTCATAATAAGAGGCCAGCATTATCACTCTTGTCCATAATGGAATTGATCATTTCTAAGTCTGAAAAATTAGGTTCTTCATTTAAAAAAAAGTTAGGTTCTTCAGTGTTACATGCTTTTCTGACCAATATTGATCAGACTTGATCTATTTATGGAACCTCTTTAAGATTTTAGTTACTTATCAAACAAGAAGACTGTTACGTGAGCCATCACCCAGTCTTTAGATGGTAATTGAAAAATATGCCCACACAAAAATGTGTTCAAATGTTCATGCAACATTATTCATAATAGCTAAAAGATGGGAACAACCTAAACATCCATCAACTAATGAATGAATAAATACAATGTGAAATATCCATATAGTGGGATATTATTCAGCAAAAAAAGGGAATGAAGTACTCTTACATGCTACAACATTGATGAATCTTGAAGGCATTTTGCTAAAAGAAACCAATCACTGTAGATTACATATTGTATTAGTTCATTTATATGAAATCTATAAAGATAGAAAGTGGATAAGTGATTGCGTAGGGCTGGGAGGAAATCAGGAATGATTACTAAGAGGTATGGCTTTTATTTGGGTATGATGAAAATGTTCTAAAATTGTGGCAGTGGTTGTACAACTCTGAATATAATCAAAACCATTGAATTGTATACTTTAAATGGGTATATTGTAAGTGAATTATATATGAATAACATTGTTTAAAAAGATGAATAGTCTTTTAATGGGCCTTGTAAAGTAGTCTGATGCCACAGTCTTATAACTTTAGGCAGCTCTTGGTAATTAAAGAATTAATGACTATTGTAACATTCCTAGCCTATCCCCCTTCCCCCCACCATTATTTGGGCATTTTCACCAGTAGAGGTCAAAGAAAGAATGAAAATCCAGTTAGTAACACTTAGCCACTTAGCAACAGCTACCCTAAAATTTGAGTTGAGACGAAAAGGATGTTTGTTAGTTTTGCTATTCCTTAACAGTTAATTTATATTGCTTATAGCTTTCTTATTTCACCAAAGTATTATGTGAGTGATGAGTGTGCTTTTCTCTCAAACTTATTAGACATAACGAGTTTGTCTAAATAAATTAGACATTTATTTAGTTTATTGAGTACTAAAATAATACTAGATATTATGAAACTTAAAATTGAAACAAATCTTGCTGTCTCCCTTTAGGAGTTTATGGGCTATATTGGGGTTGATGTCATTAATGATTTTAATTTCTCTTTTTTAATAGGTCACTACTGTTTTTAATGAAGTCACGTCATCCTTTGATTTAAATCCTCAAGTGTCACAACTGTTAGATAGTAAACGACAGCAGGTCCAAATGACTGTTACAGAGACCAACCAGGAGTGGCAAGTGTTGCAGTTGAGAGTGCATACTTTTGCTGCATGTGCAGTTGTGAGCTTGCAGCAGCTTCCAGAGAAATTAAATCCTATCATAAAACCATTAATGGAGACAATTAAAAAGGAAGAGAATACACTAGTGCAAAACTATGCAGCTCAGTGCATAGCCAAACTGCTTCAGCAGTGTACAACAAGGACGCCCTGTCCCAATTCAAAAATTATTAAAAACCTTTGTAGCTCACTTTGTGTGGACCCATATCTAACTCCTTGTGTCACATGTCCAGTACCAACACAAAGTGGCCAGGAAAATTCTAAAGGTACATATCTAAAACTTCATTTGGGGTAGAGAAAGAATTAACCATTTAACTTTATTTTCATTTATAGGTATAATTTAAGCACAAATCCTATTTACATTAGAGCTTTTTCCTCATTTTGAGAGAATTTGCACATATTAGCTAATCAAATTACAAACCTCTAAACTCAAATAAGCTATTCACAAAAGACCTCATATCTCATGTAAGATGACTGAAATCTGAGACAGGTGTTAACCTTTACCTTCTCTTTCAAGACCATCATTATAAGGTTTATTGTTAACTGGACTAGAAAACTAAATTGTGTCAAATGTTGATGAAAGTTCTTCCTATAAAACTGGCTTCTCTGATTTAGTGCATGTCTTATGAAATAAGTGAACTCTATTACCTTTAGCAAATTAGGTTTAACCAACTTATCTGTTTTCAACTGGAGAATTAATATGGAAAATAAGAACTGCTCTCTGATGGCTAGTCTTAAGGACCAGTGTTTCCTTGCATTCCTTGGTCCTATATGCTTTTTTGTTGTTGTTAATAAGATTTTGGAAAAGCAAATTATTCAAAAGGTAATAGACTCAAAACTTTGATGCAATATTAGTCTTGAAAAAAATGTGAACTGGAAAAGGAACATGGATATTTTGAATATCAACAACTTAAAAATATAATAGGATGATTCTATTCCTCACCCCAACCTCAATGCTATGTGAGGCAGCAATACTTTGCAGTAGTCAGTGTTTTTGAATTCATGGTAACTGTGGACATTACTTACAGAGAGAACTTGCTTACAATATTTTTTAATGTTTCTTTTTATGCCTAGAAGCTCATTCACTTTTTAAAAATGAATATGCTTTAACTTGAAAGCACAATCATTCTTGTTTATGATATTTCTTGTTAACATGATTCTACAACTTTGTATTAAGTATGGAACTATGCAGATACAGAACATTTAACTTAATGTTCTAAATTACTGACAATTTTGTTATTTTATTATCTAAAGAAAATGTCATTGGCCTATAAAAATTGAGGCTTAAAAGACAAATTAAAAATGTTATCTTTTTTGCAGCAAGAAGCATTATGCTTAAAAATTTTAAAACGTTTTTTCCTTATTAGGATCCAACTCGGAAAAGGATGGAATGCATCACACTGTCACCAAGCACCGAGGCATAATTACACTCTATAGGCATCAGAAAGCTGCATTTGCTATCACAAGTAGGCGAGGTCCTACCCCGAAAGCAGTAAAAGCTCAAATAGCAGATCTTCCTGCAGGAAGTAGTGGAAATATTCTTGTTGAACTTGATGAGGTAAATCGCTTTTTTTTCTTTGACTACTCCGATTTATAAACATATTTTTCAGATTGAGAGCTAAATTGTCAACTGTCATATCAGCTTCCAGAATGTAATTTTATATTTTTAAGTGGAAGAACTAGGATTAATACTCCAGCAACACAATCTAGAAAAACTGCAAACTTCTTCAAATTTCTCATGCCGCAGATTTTTACCAGCTTGACTCTGATTATCTCCATAGGCAAGAAACCCTCTTAATAGTGGCAACATAAGTCATTCATCAATATAAACTAATTCACTCTTATAGGAGTGACTTCAGAGATGTTAAATAATAGTGAAAGCTAACTTTTCTCAGCCTTATCAGTGTCAGGAATTATAGTTGATACTCTATAATAAGGATAAGTTTGTAAGTGTCAAATAAGTGTCACCTACTTGATTTTTAGTCAACCTGGAATTTATTAAATGTGTGATGTGAGGTATCTAAATTTATTTTCTCATGTGAACAGCCAGTTATCACACTGCTGACTCCTTTTCTCACCAATTTATAATGGCACCTCTGTTATATATTGTGCTTTATATATGTGAGAATCTACTTGGGTTTTCTATTCTGTTTCATTGGTCTACTTTTTCTACAGTACAGTATTCTTTAAAGATGACAAAAAAATGGTTTTTGAAAATTTAACGATCACATTATTAAGGGAATGAATGCTCTGGAGCTCTTTTGGTTCTAAGACATAGGAACTTAACTGAGGTCAGCAGTAAACTATCAATGTTAAGACATTTGTTCAATATATTTCTATAAAATTTAGGCCTATTTTAAGTTTTTTAAATCAAAATTTTAGTTTATTATCTATATTTCTTTTAAAATATTCTATGAATAAAGGTTTTTTCACTAATTATATTTTCCCCATAATAATTTTAAACAAAAATTTACTGTGATTTTGATATTTATACTTCTATGGTTTATATACTTTTTCCTCCACTTAAAAATAATTTGCCCTGAACAAGCCCGATTCCATCTGATCTTGGAAACTAAGCAGGGTCAGGCCTGGTTAGTACTTGGATGGGAGACCACCTAGGATGATCAGGTGCTGTCGGCGTAAAAAATAAGGGATCGTAAGCTTACAAGGTCCTTGCAGTCTGTGAGGTCAACCAAAGGTTGCCTCACCTAAAAAAAATAAAAATAAATAATTCGTAAAATATATATGTATTTTTCAGTGGGAGGAGTTTTTGGTATTATAATAAAATTACTGCTAAGAGGTTATTAATCTTGTGGTTAGATTAAACAGAATGCTCTTATTCTATCCCCTAATGACATATAAATAAGGACAGATCATTTTATCTCCTAATCGTGTCTCTAGTAAGGTTCTTTGGGGTAGGGAGAAAAAGAATAAAACTGGTCACTTAGGACTGTCTCTAGACACAGCACATATTCTTCTATTCCTTACCTCCAACTCCAAAAAAGTATTTTACTTTGGAAGTAAAAATCTAGTTTGGGATTTTATGCCCTTGTAAATTTAATTATTGAAAAATGTTTATAGTTGTGACAGATATGTCCAATAATTAATTGCTTAATTGGTTAATGGTAACACTATGAATTCTTAGATGGTGACTTTATGTTCTCTTAATAAAATTTCAAATGCATTACACTTTTTTCCCTGAAATTCTGTTTTTAACTAACATTTAATTTTAGGCCCAGAAACCTTACCTGGTACAACGGAGAGGAGCTGAATTTGCCTTGACAACTATAGTGAAGCATTTTGGTAGAGAAATGGCAGTGAAGTTGCCACATCTCTGGGATGCTATGGTTGGTCCATTGAGAAATACAATCGACATAAATAATTTTGGTGTGTACACATTTTTCTGAGTTGGATTTTTAACAAATTTCAGTGTATATCCATTACATGTAGCCTTATAAAATAAAAAATACCTATACCTGTTTATCCCAGACCAGCTGGTAAGTTTTAAAATAAGATGTTGGTAAAAACATTTAATTTATTTCCATGTCATTTTTTATATTTTTTGCTTTTTATTTTTTGTATTACATATTTAGAAATATTCGAAATGGATCATTATATTAAACTTCTGTAGTTGTTTTGAGCGCAGTACCCCAGTATGCAAATTAAGGGCATGGTGTTTAACTTTACATTAAAAAAAGCAAAATAGAGTCTCCCGTGGTAACTGGGGAGGTGCTAAAATTTTTTGTGGGCCCTAGATTTTGAAAAATTATTTGTAAGGTGATATGCAATTGAATCAATATATTTTAATAGATGGAAAGTCTCTCCTGGAAAAAGGAGATGGCCCAGCCCAAGAACTGGTGAATTGTCTGCAAGTTTTTGAAACAGCCGCAGCATCCATGGATTCTGAGCTTCATCCCTTGGTAACTAATGCAAGTGTAGTTTTCTTCTAGTAAAATAAATGTTCTTATTTTTAAAAGTAAGAGGTCTTGAAAAGTGCAACTTTGTTGTCATCCCTAGTAATTGTATTTCCTTTTATATGATATAACTAGATTCCTTCTTTACTGACAGCACAACTCTTCTGGGCTGTGAGGCAGAGTTGGGTGCACAAATGATAGCCCACTTGGGACCTTAGAATATAGGACAGTGGGGACAGGGCTTTGCTGACACAGAGGCTAGTTATAAACTGGAAATCAAGCTGTAGCCCTATTCATTCATATCATCTTAGTAATACAGCTTTAAGAAAGGAAGAACACAGGTGTAATAAAACTACTTCCCAAGATAAGTCTAAAGGTGGAAGGAAGTTACTTGCCCGAGATGAAACTAGTCAGTGGCAAAGATAGAACACAGTTTGTGTTTTTGATTATTAAAAACATTTCTTACAAAAACCGTGGGACAGGGAAAAGATAAAAATAGACTAGAGTAGTAGTTATCTGGCTTTTCCATAGAATAAAGTATTATTCTTTCTATGTAACTGCAATAGAAAGCTCTCTGCAATTTACAGTGTTGTGAAGGATGCTAGTTCTACTTCTCTCTTCAAATCTAATGTAAAAGGAATCTGAGAGAGTAGAGAAGAATGCATTTTTTCTGTTTATATAGTAATAAAGTATGTTCTTTTATTTGTTAAATTTTGCTGATTTATCATTAATAAAGAAGGACAGAATCCATCCCTATCCTTTTACCCTCCATGATCAATAACATGCATTTAACTGAGCTGTAAGTTTAGTCTGTTGAGCAGGTACCTGGCTCTCATCAACATTAATCCTGGCATTCCATGCAGCAGACATTAAATAATGGGATATGTCATGCTGTTGTAGTCATAATGCCTGTAGTAAGCCAGGAAGTTAAAGTGTAAAATACACCTACCAAAGTATGATACCTAGAACAAAATCAAAATCAGGATTACACAACCTAGTGAATAAAAATATATACCTAAATCTAAGCCAGTGCTACCAGATTTGGAGGGTGCTGGTGATATGTTGTCATTTTCCTAGCCTCAGTAGGAAAATCTTACAAGTGCCTTTTGGTGTGTTTCCTGTTAATTTTGGAACGTACTGAGTGTTCCCTGATGCCTACGAGAAGATATTTAACAGGAAAGAAGTTCTGCACCTTTTCTTTCTTTTCTTTTGAAGAGAGTTCTAATACCTTTGTTTAGATTTAGGTTAATTTTTTATTGAGGATGTTTTGACAGTAACGTTTTGAGGTAAGTGGCGATAGTCTCAGATTTAGAGTCACTTAAAATATTGAGAACCTCTGAGTATGGGCCATTATAGTTATATTTTAAATGATAGATTCCCTGATGAGTATTCTGATTGTCTTAAACTTTTTTTTTTTAGTTGGTACAGCACTTGCTTCATCTTTATATGTGCCTTCAGTACCCCAGCACTGCAGTGAGACATATGGCTGCTCGTTGTGTAGGCGTCATGAGTAAAATAGCTACCATGGAAACAATGAATATTTTTTTGGAGAAGGTTCTTCCATGGCTGGGAGCAATTGATGACAATATTAAACAAGAGGGTGCAATTGAAGCACTTGCCTGTATCCTTTTTTATTTTGAGAAACTATTCAGAAATTATATTTTATTTAAGGATTAACAATAAAATTGATTTATTCAAATATGCACATAAATAACCTGATTGTTCCAAAAGGAAAACTACTTTTTTACATTTTATTTCAAAGCACTTCTATATTACATTATAAATACATTACAAATATATTTATATTTTATTATAAAAGTTTTTACACAGAAAGTTTGAAGAATTCCTATTAATTTTGAGAGCTTTTGAATAGGCAAGAATAATTTTATGTACTTTATGAACTATATAGTAACTGATCTATGTTTATAATCAGTGTTTTATTAATATCAGATACTATGTAGGTTGTCGTTATAAACGTACTATATTTTCCAAGTTTGTTCATTATTTGGGTAGAAAATGACTAAAGGTACTAAATTACTGGAGATATACATGCAAGCTCTTTGCTAAGGATGTGGCATCCATTGACATTCTGTAATTTGAAGTATCTGAAAGACAGAAGATGGAGATCAAATTAGTAGAAACTCAGGTTCAGAAATGCTAAAAATTGCAAGGGGACTTAATACTGGCCCTGCTATGTCCAGTTTATGATTGTCAAGATCCTGGTGGGAAATTTGGAATTAATCTTTGACACTGAATTGTGCTCCCTTGCATCAACATAACTCACTTTATTTTGGAATTGGAAGTCTAGAAACTTCTAGGAATGAAAAAAAACTTATTAGTAAAACTTTCTCCAGCCTTCCTCAGATGACAAACATGATTTTATATTCTTAGTCATGAGAAAGTCACATGTTTACAAAGGAGCAACAGTTTGCTGATTCTATTATAATTGAATCATAGACCTTGAAAGACAGTCTGTTCCCTAATAATACACATGAGAAAATGCAGACTGTTTTAGAAGTCACAATCTTGGTGTATCAGTTCGTTTGCAAAAATATCTACCTAAGAACCATTTGGAAATTTCCTTAATAACTTAATCAGGTGTAATGGAACAACTGGATGTTGGTATTGTTCCATATATTGTCCTTTTAGTTGTGCCTGTGTTGGGAAGAATGAGTGATCAGACAGACAGTGTAAGATTCATGGCTACACAGTGCTTTGCAACACTAATTAGACTCATGCCACTTGAGGTAAGTGGAAAATAATTGGTATATGTTTTCTATAACATAATAATTGTAACTTATTTTAATTGTTTATTGGGGTAACATTGGTTAGTACAATTACATAATTTTCAGGTGTATATTATAATTTCACATCTGTATACTCTATTGTGTTTACCACCCAAAGTCCAGTTTCCTTTAGCTGCCATATATTTGATCCCCTTTACTCACTTCACCCTACCCCTACTCCTCTGTATTTGACCCCCTTTACTTCATCTACCTCCCCACTGCTCCCTTATCCCCTACCCTCTGGTAACCACTAGTCTATAGTCCATGTCTATGAGTCTCTGTTCGTTCTGTTCATTTGTTGCTTTTAGGTTTATATCTCACATATAAGTGATATCATGTGATTTTTCAACTTTTTCTGTCTGGCTTATTTCGCTTAGAATGATTATTTCAAGGTTTATCTGTGTTGTTGCAAATGGCAGTATTTCACCTCTTTTATGGCTGAGTAATATTCCATTGTATGTATGTACCACAGCTTCTTTAGCCAATCATCTGTCGTAGGACACTTTGGCTGCTTCCATGTCCTGGTCACTGTGAATAATGCTGCTGTGAACATCGGTGTGCAAATATCTTTACGGATATGAGTTTTCAAGTCCTTGGGGTATATACCCCGTAGTGGGATTGCAGGATCATATGGTAGATCAATTCTTAGTTTTTGGAGGAATCCCCATATTTTTTTCCATAGTGGCTGTACCAATTTTCAGTCCCAACCAGCAGTGTATGAGGGTTCCTTTTTCTCCACATCCTCTCCAGCATTTGTTATTACTTGTCCTGTTGATTACAGCTATTCTAACAGGTGTGAGATGGTATCTCATTGTGGGTTTGATTTGCATTTCCCTAATAGTTAGTGATGTTGAGCATCTTTTCATATATTTGTTGGCCATTGGTATGTCCTCTAGGGAGAAGTGTCTGTTCAAGTCATCTCTCCATTTTTTGATTGGATTGTTTGTTTTTTTGTTGTTATTGAGTCGTATGATTTCTTTGTATATTTTGGATATTAGGCCCTCATTGGAGACATTGCTTGCAAATATATTTTCCCATTCGGTTGGTAGTCTCTTTACTTTGTTGACGGTTTCTTTTGCTGAGCAGAAGCTTTTTAGTTTGATGTAGTCCCATTCAGTTATTTTAGCTTTTACTTCCCTTTCCTTTGAGGTCAAATTCATAAAATCCTCTTTAAGTCCAAGGTCCTTGAGTTTAGTTCTTGTTTTCTTCTATGCATTTTATTGTTTCGGGTCTTATATTCAGGTCCTTAATCTATTTTAAGTTAATTTTGGTGTGTGGTGATAAACAGCAGTCTAGTTTCATTCTTTTACCAGGTAGCTTTTCATTTTTCCCAGCACCATTTATTGAAGAGGCTTTCTGTTTCTCCACTCTATGTTTTTGGCTTTTTTGTTGAAAATTCTTTGCCCATATAAATATGGGTATACTGTGGGACTCTCGATTCTGTTCCACTGGTCCGTGTGTCTGTTTTGCTGCCAGTTCCATGCCGTTTTGATTACTGCCTCTTTGTAGTATAATTTGAAGTCGGGCGGATGATGCCTCCAGCCTCATTCTTTTTTCTCAGGATGGTTTTGGCTATTCGAGGTCTTTTGTGCTTCCATACAAATCTGATGACTTTTCGTTCTACTTCTTTAAAAAATGATGATGGGATTCTGATGGGGATTGCATTAAATCTGTATAATGCTTTAGGTAATATGGTCATTTTAACTATGTTGATTCTTCCAATCCAAGAACACGGAATATCTTTCCATTTCTTTGTATCTTCTTCGATTTCTTTTAATAGGGTCTTGTAGTTTTCATTATATAGGTCTTTCACATGTTTTGTTAAATTTATTCTTAGGTATTTTATTCTTTTTGTTGCAATTGAGAAAGGAATTATTTTTTCCACTTTTCTGACACTTCTTTATTAGAATATAGGAACACTATGGATTTTTGAACATTGATTTTGTATCCAGAAATTTTACTGTATTTTCTTATTGTTTCTAGTAGTGTTCTTGTGGAGTCTTTAGGGTTTTCTAAATAATCATGTCATCCACAAATAGTGACAGTTTGACTTCTTCGTTTCCTAATTGGATGCCCTTGTCTGAGGCACTCGCTAGGACCTCCAATGTTATATTGAATAACAGTGGCAATAGTGGACAGCTTTGCCTTGATCCTGACTTTAGAGGGAAGGTTTTTAGTTTTTCATCACTAAGTATAATGCTGGCTGAGGGTTTGTTATAGATGGCCTTTATTATGTTAAGGTACTTTCCTTCTGTACTGATTTTGTTCAGTGTTTTGATCATAAATGGATGCTGTATCTTGTCGAAGGTTTTTTGTGCATCTATTGATATGATCATATGATTCTTATTTTTTAATTTGTTTATGTGATGAATCACATTAATCGATTTGTATATGTTGAGCCATCCCTGTGCCTCTGGGATGAAGCTCACTTGATTGTGGTGTATAATCTTTTTAACATGTTGCTGTATTCGGTTTGCTAGCTTATTTAGGACTTTTGCATCTGTGTTCATGAGATATTGGTCTGTAGTTTTCTTTTTTTGTGTTATCTTTACCAGGTTTTGGTATCAGGTTGATACTGGCCTCATAAAATGAATTGGGAAGTATTGCCTTCTCTTCAATTTTTTGGAAGAGTTTGAGAACAGGTATTAAATCTTCTTTGAATGTTTATAGAATTCACTGGTGAAGCCATCTGGTCCTAGACTTTTACTTTTGGGTAGGTTTTTGATGATTATTTCAATTTCCATACTGCTGATCAGTCTATTTAGATTTTCCAGATCTTCTTGATTCTGTCTAGGAAGATTATATTTTTCTAGGTACTGGTCCATTTCTTCTAGGTTATTAAATTTGGTGTTATATACTTTTCCATAGTATTCTTGTATGATCCTTTGTATTTTTGCAATGTCAGTTGTTAATTTCCTCTCTTTCATCCCTGATTTTGTTTATTTGTGTCCTTTCTCTTTTTTCTTTAGTGAGTCTACCCAGGAGTTTGTCAATTTTTATTAACCTTCTCAACCAGCTCTTTATTGCGATTATTTTTTCTATTGTTTTTTGTTTGTTTGTTTTCTATTTCATTTATTTCTGCTCCAATTTTGATTATTTCTTTCCTTCTGCTGACTTTGGGCTTCATTTGTTCTTCCTTTTCTAGTTTTTTAAGATGAAGCATTAGGTTGTTTATTTGGGCTTGTCCTTGTTTTTAGAGATAGGCTTATAATGATATGAACTTTCCTCTTATTACCACTTTTGCCATTTCCTCAAAATTTTGATATGTTGTACTATCATTATCATTTGTTTCTATGTATCTCTTGATCTCTCTTTTTATTTCTTCTCTGACTCAGTTATTCTTCAGTAGCATGTTGTTTAATCTCCATGTATTTGTGGTCCTTCCTGATTTCTTTTTGCAGTTGATCTCTAGTTTCAAAGCATTATGATCAGAGAATATGGTTGGTATGATTTCAACCCTCTTCTATTTGTTGAGGCTATCTCTGTGTCCCAGTATGTGGTCGATTCTTGAGAATGTTCCATATGCACTAGAGAAGAATGTATAAGCAGCTGTTTTGGGATGGAAGGCTCCGTAAATGTCAATGTCCAATTGGTCTAATGTGTCATTTAGTTTGTGTCATGTGTCATTGTTTGGATGTTCTGTCAGTATCCGACAGTGGGGTATTTAGATCCCCTATTACAAAACACTGATAGTGTTTTGGCCTGTTTCTCCCTTTAGCTTTGTTAGTAATTGCTTTACATATTTCGGGGCTCCCTGATTGGGAGCATAGATATTAATAAGTGTTATGTCTTCTTGGTGCATGATTCCCTTTATCATTATAAAGTGTCCCTCAGTATCTTTCTTTACCTTTTCTATTTCGAAGTCTATTTTGTCTGATATTAGTACCACTACTCCTACTTTTCTCTGATTGCCATTTACTTGGAATATCGTTTTCCACCCTTTCACTTTGAGTCTATATTTGTCTTTGGAACTGAGATGTATCTCCTGGAGCAGCATATGGTTGGGTTTTGTTTTTTGATCCGTTCTGCAACTCCATGCGTCTTTATTGGTGATTCAGTCCATTTGCCTTTAGGGTGATTATTGAAATATGAGGTCTTCTTATAGCCATTTTATCTTTTGCTTTCTGGTAGCTCGGTGTTTCTATTGCTTCCTTGTCCTTGTGTTTCTGTTTTCTTTATTTTCATTGGCTTTTGTGGGTTTTCCTTCTGGTTCTTCTTGTTTTATGTTATATACTTCAGTTCTGAATCTTTGGTGTGTGGTTACCATTACAAATATGAAAAGATAGTTTTTATACACACACACACACACACACACACACACATACATATATATATATATATATATATATATATATATATATATATATATATATATATATATATATATATATATATATATATATACAAATTTGGATCTTTGAATCCTCCCTTTTTCAGTCATTGTTGTCTCATTTTGTCCCTATGTATACTGAATTTTTCAGTCATTGTTGTCTCATGCAAATCTCTTCTTATTATTTAAGGTTCATTACTATCTTGCTAAAGCATTCCCGTTTGCAAATTTGGATCTTTGAATCCTCCCTTTTTCAGTCATTGTTGTCTCATTTTGTCCCTTCCCGTTTGCAAATTTGGATCTTTGAATCCTCCCTTTTTCAGTCATTGTTGTCTCATTTTGTCCCTATGTATACTGAAGGTTCATTACTATCTTGCTAAAGCAAATCTCTTCTTATTATTTAAGCTTATAATGTCCCGTTTTTAGTAAGGGTTGCACTCTTCTGCTTCTATTTGCCTGATAGTCACCTTACTCCTAATTATGGTTTTTGGGGTTGTTTTTTTTTTTTTTTTGGTCATTTTGTTTTAGGTGAGCTGATCCCTTTCAGTATTTCCTATAGTGCAGGCCTCATAGTGGGGAATTCCTTCAAGTTTTGTATGTCTGGAAAGGTCTGTATTTCTCCTTCATATCTAAAGGAGAGCTTAGCTGGATACATTATCCTAGGCTGATAGTTCTTTTCACTTAATAGTTTAAATATTTGATTCCACTCCTTTCTTGTTTTATGTCTATGCTAAGAATTCTAACAATAATCTGATGGGTTTTCATTTATAAGTTACCGTTTTCTTCTCCCTGGCTGCCTTGAGAATTCTATCTTTGTCATTGATTTTTGATAATTTTAATACAATGTGGCTTGGTGAAGGCCTTTTTGGATAGAAATAATTGGGCGTTCTGTTGATTTCTTGAATTCTAAGCTCCAGCTCATTCCTTAGATTTGGGAAATTCTCGTCAACTATTTGTCTGAAAATGCTTTCTAATCCCTGTTTCTTTTCCTCGCTTTTGGTAATGCCCATTCTTATGTTGCCTCTCCTGATGGTATCAGCTAGTCCTTGAATTTCTCTTTCATTATTTTTCCTTCTCCGGTTTCTCTCTTCTTCCTTCTGATTTATTTCTAGATTTCTGTCTTCGATATCACTGATCCTTTCCTCCATTTGGTCGACTCTGTTTCCCAAGCTTGCTATTTCAATTTTTCATCTCTTGCAGTGTGTTCTTTATCTCCAGATCTATTCTGTTCTTTTTGAGGGTTTCAGTCTCCTTGCTCTGCTCATCTAGTTTTTTTCCATTCCCGAAATTGTTGATATGATTCATTTCGGATCTCACTGAGTTTTTTCAGAAGTACCATCCTGAATTCTTTGTCATTTAAGTCACATATTTCTATGTCTGTAAGCTTATTTTCTGGAGATTTTTCTCTTTCTTTTTGAGATGCCTTGTCACCTTGGTTGTTCATAGTGTTTAATGGACTGTTTCTCTGCCTGGGTATTAATAGAAGTGTATTCTGCTGTTTTTCTTGAAAGATTTTATTATATTAAGATCTCTCTTTAGCCTGTTGCAAAGAAGGAACTTTTCTTTTGGTTTCCAGTAGGTGGCATCTAAGCCTCTTGGATCCCTGCTTTATATAAAGCCTTAATAATGCCTTTTTATTTTCATGTAGATATTTAATCATGCTTGCTGCACTCAGTCTCAGTTTCCCTGTCAGTGTTAGCGACAGTTTCGGTAGCGTTTGTTCAGATTCTCCTTGGGCTCTGCGGCGTTCAGTCTCAGAGGATATGGGGGGAGGGGTCCTCTGTGTTAGGGGTTGGGGACTGCATCTCAGCCTCGGTTTTGCAACCCCAGCTGGTGAAAATCAACTGTTGTTTCTCTGCTATCCTGCTTCTCTGCTTTCTGCCCTAATGACTGGGCCCTGCCACCAGCAGCGTGGAGTTCACAGTACTCCTAGGAAGGGCTGTTCAGGGAAGTCGCCACACCTTCTCCCTTCTCTCTCCTTCTACAGGGAGCTCCACTGGCTGTGAGCGGCAGCTTCTTTATTTCTCCCAGTCCACCACCCCACACCTGGGGTTCTGTCCTATGGTAGCTCTTATGTGCAGATCCCATGCTCAGACGCACTGGTGTGCAGTTTGGGTGTTTTTTGTTGAATTTTAGATGTTCAGCTTATTGTTGTTTCAAGGGGAGAGATCTGGGGGTGTCTCTCATTCTACTATGTTTCTCTAAAACTTCAAATTATACTATTTTTAATTACTTTTTTTCCTGCATTTATATTTTGATAAGACTTAAAAGTTATTTCATAATCTGAGGATGAAAAAAATTATGAATAAATAGTTTTGACATCCTTTTAAAAATCATTTTAGGCAGGCATTCCAGACCCTCCAAATATGTCAGAAGAATTAATCCAATTGAAAGCCAAGGAACGACACTTTTTGGAGCAATTGTTAGATGGGAAGAAATTAGAAAATTACAAAATTCCAGTACCAATCAATGCTGAACTCAGGAAATATCAGCAGGTGAAGTTTTATATTTATCTTGTAAATATGAACGGTGACTGTTCCTTTCAAATATGCCTTGAAGAGTTTTAAAAATTCACCTAGTAAAATTTCATGTTTAGTTTCTTATATACATTTATTTCTTTTGCCCATAAAAATAGATTCTTTGTATATGCAAACGTGTTTGATAAGAAAAGATGTTTTATGATCTGCTTACATTTATAATTTTCCTCATTCATCTTTTCAGGATGGTGTGAACTGGTTAGCCTTTCTTAATAAGTATAAACTTCATGGAATTCTATGTGATGACATGGGTTTAGGAAAAACTTTACAGTCTATCTGCATTCTAGCAGGAGATCATTGTCACAGGTAATTTAAAATGTTATTTTAAACAAAGGCTTCCAGATGCTAAGAAATGTAAATAAGCTGGTTAATTTATTGTGTTTTGCTGTTGTAAAGGGCGCAGGAATATGCAAGATCGAAATTGGCAGAATGTATGCCACTTCCTTCCTTAGTGGTTTGTCCGCCAACATTAACAGGTCATTGGGTGGATGAAGTAGGTAAATTTTGCTCCAGAGAATATCTCAATCCATTGCACTATACTGGACCTCCTACTGAAAGAATAAGGTAAAAGCTGTACAACCAAAAAATGTTACATCTTTTGCTTTTAAGTAGTTTGGAAGAATAAAATATATTAAAAATGAATTTTGTTTTGTCGTTTTCAGATGTAGAAACTTAAGAAAAGTGAGAGTACATACATTGTAATGATATAGTCATCAAGATTCATCAAAATTCAAAGATTTTAGCCATTATTAACAATCAACTGAGCTTTCTACGTTTTGGAGCTAGGGAATTATCAAGAACCAAAGCCATTGTTTAGGTCCTTCTTGGGAGCCTTGTGAACATAGCATCTCCTAGGAGCTTCTGTTAAATTCTCATTCCTTACCCACTTTCCCTAAGAGTTTCTTCCTTCTTCCCTGTCCCAAAAGTGCTTTTGTCCACAATTACTGCTCTAGCTGCCCTGATACCATAGCAGTGCTAGAGCCCTGTTAGCTTTATTCTGTGTTGACTTGCACATCTCTTATGTTCCTACATACAAATTTTGAAGAGAGGAATCTTGTTGATTTCAGTTCATCTTTTAAAGCTTGGATAGTCATAGATTGCTGATTAGTCCCATAGATTTGCTGCCCTTCTTTCTTAATAATAGCTAACATATATTGAGCACCTACTGGCCAGGCATTGTTCTAAGCAGTTTTGCAATTATGCAATACTGCAGTAAACAGATCTTTCCTCTCCTAACATTAATATACAGATACTGGAGATGACTGACTGCTCTTGTTTGTGTCATGACCACAAACCAGCCCTTTGTGGTCAGGGAACCAAGTATTGTGAATGGCTCAACCTGATTCAAATGCTTCATCTCTTTGGTGATTATGGGGTTATGTGATTGACAGCTTTCCCTCTACTTCCTCAGAACAATATGGAGTTATGGAGGAATAGTGCCTCCAAGGAAGAGGAGTTAGCAAATAAAGATAAACATGTCCACAGCATTTTGAGTTAGGTGTCCATCTCTTTTCTAATTAGACTTAAGTTAGGGTGATAAGGCCAATTTATAAGAAGAATGGCCTTCAGACAGCAAGGTCATAAATGTAAACAAGAAAATATTGCATTTAGTAGGCAGATTGAAAGCACCTTATATGATGGTAGCTGTAGTTTCCCCTTTGAAAATATATTATAGATTTTGCAGATTCCATTCCTCATTTCCTAAATCTTATTTATTTTTAAATAGATTACAGCATCAAGTAAAAAGGCACAATCTGATAGTGGCTTCATATGATGTTGTGAGGAACGACATAGATTTCTTTAGGTAAGAATTTAAATTTTTTTTTTTTTTTTTTTTTTTTAAGAAAAACCTAGTATCAGACTTGAAGAAACTTAATACTTTCCTGTCTCAAAAACTCTTAATATAGTTCCTGATATACAGTAAAAGATGCTAAAAGCTTTTTGTTTATTTTCTCTTAGAAATATTAAATTTAACTACTGTATTCTTGATGAAGGCCATGTCATCAAAAATGGAAAAACAAAATTGTCAAAAGCAGTGAAACAACTGACTGCTAATTACAGGATTATTCTTTCTGGAACACCAATACAGGTAATCATTTACTGTTTTTTCTTCTTTTTTATAGTATTTGCCATGTGAGAGAAGGCGTGGCATTTCGCTGTGAATTAAATAAGAGGAGTTTTTTACTTTACAGGAATGATCATTTCCAGTAATTATCTTGTTTTTATAATGATGTATTTGCTATGTAGCAACATCTGAGAAAATTAGGTTTTTAAAGTCATATTTAAAATATATTTTAAATAGAAGTCTAGTCCAAAGTGTGGGAGACATTAGTCAGACTCTGTTAAACACTGGCCATTCTTCTGTAGTATTACACCACAATCTGATTTAACACTGAAAAGCTAGCGCTGATTCAGGGATGAATCATTATATAGCAAGAAGTTTGAATACCTGAGGTTAGGAGGCAGTTTAAAAGAGAAGATTGTAGAAGTTTATCTTGGATAAGGAAGGGTATAGATGAGTATGTAGATGTCTTCAGATACTTATGAGAGATTCTATTATTTTCTAGAGGAATTGGTTGCAAATGTTTACGCATAGCTTAGATAGCCAACTGTGATAGAAAGATACCCTTCATCACTCTCTAGTTAGTGGGGGATAAACACCAAGTGACGTCTAAGAGTCCCTCTGGCTCTGAAATAATTGATGGTTTTTTTTTTTATATATTTGTTCCTTTTCTTTAAAATTATTTTTGGTGAGAGACTTACTGTTATAAATGTTATGGTTTTGTCTAACACTATAGATCCCAATAACCAGAAAAGATAACTTCAAGCATTTAAAAATTTAGTATAAACAAAAGTACCTTTAAAAGGGAAAAAAAGACACTTTAGGCTTGAATTATTAAGATTTTGCTTCAATTTAAACTATATAGAAACTTCACAGTATTTTTAAATAGGTTATTGTTTTTACAACAAGAAGTTTTTGGTTTTTATTTGTTTGCTTAGAGGCCATCTTTCTTTCCCCCTTACCCACCTGAAGAGTTTAGCTCTGAAGCTCTAAGGTAGGTTCTGCACTGAAGAGCCAAGGTAGCCCAGCATTGGGAGTCAGAGCCTAAGTGGAATTAGAAGGGTCCATCATGTGGGAGGGCAGCCCAGCATGGTGAGACAGAATTTGAGCAGGGTGAGGAGGGCATCTGGAAGGGTTAAGATGTGGGATGATGCCTTAGGATACACACACATTGGGAAAGCATCCAAAAGGAAAACATACTGATTTTTTTTTCTCATGAAACTTCAACAATAGAATTGGAAAGAACATGTGCCTTTTTCCTCATTATCCATAAATACTGGGCAGACTTGACCTATAACCAAACTCTTTTGGGTTTTCCTTTGTTGAAGTAGTAGTGATGTTGGCCAAATTCCTTAAATACTGCTGTTAATTTGAATGTCAAAGTTAAGAGAATCAAAAATGTATTCATCCTTCTGTTCTTCTATTTACTATTTTATGTCACCGGTAAGATTTAAATACTATGGACCAAGGTTTATTCTGGTGGAGGAGACTTGAAAATTTCCCCCCAAATAGGATAGACTATTTTCTCCAAGAATGCTAACCTGAATTTTACATGTTAAAATATGGACTTCTACCATGTACCTAAAAATGTGCTTATCATCTATATTACCATAATGGGCTTTAATTAATGTTTCATTTTTTAAGAGTAAGGAAATAATCCCAGTTCAAAAGATAACTGGTGTTCCTTTCTTATGTTCAGAACAATGTTTTGGAGCTGTGGTCGTTATTTGATTTCCTCATGCCAGGATTTTTGGGGACTGAACGCCAGTTTGCTGCTCGATATGGTAAACCTATATTAGCAAGTAGGGATGCTCGAAGCTCCAGTCGAGAACAAGAAGCAGGTATGAAAAAGAGAGATAATTGTATACTCTGTGCAAGTGAATGTGATTTATTCCTAACTTTTTTGAAGCCATTTTCTTATTATTAACAGGTGTTCTTGCGATGGATGCACTGCACCGCCAAGTCCTGCCATTTCTTTTGAGAAGAATGAAAGAAGATGTTTTGCAGGATCTTCCACCTAAAATTATTCAAGACTATTACTGTACTCTTAGTCCTCTCCAGGTTAGGAATCTGGTGATTGTGGTTGTTGGTAGTATGTGTATTAGTAGAATGCTTTGAATAAGCCACAAAAGTATTGAATAAAGGGGAATAGCCTTTGGTTTATCACTGTAATCTTGCTGCTACTTCCCATAACTTTAGGAATATCCTATTTCAAACAGATATAGGTAAGACATAAATGAATCTGTTTGGATATGTGCATTTTGAATGTAGCATTAAAACAAAATCCTCTATCATAGTTGCTGTCTTCTGTGTCTAATTAATTGAAAAAGTTGGAAGGTTAAACTGATGAAGAAATGTTTATAAGGGCCAAAAATCTTGTAGTGTCATATACTCACAAGAGCATTATAGGTATCGTCAATCCCCATTTCTACAAATAAGAAACTGAAGCTCAGAAAGTTAACTTACTCAAGGTTAGTTATATAGCTAATATATATCAAGGCTGAGTTTCAAACCTTGGGAAGTGCAAACCTCATCCCTTTTAAAGTATTATTGCATTGCCAATAAATTTTCAAAATAAATTTTGTCTTCTGCACAGTTCTGATTTTATCATAGAGACCATTATCAAAGGAATTTATTGTATTCCAGTCCTCATGTAGTATTTTGTAAGGGAACATTGTCCTCTGTATTAGTAAGACGTGGCCTATAATCAGAATTTCATTTGAATATTTATGTTTTAGGTTACCATTCATCAGTCTATTTAAGTATTATGAGTTGGTTTAGTGTGATCAAATGAATCAAAGATATACAGACATATGCTACAAACTTACCTTTCCCCTCCAGTGTATAGACATTTAGTCTGTTTGTGAGTATTTATCTATACAACTTGAGTTTAATGGGCAAGACACTAATCTAAGTGCTAAGAGATTATATTATTTACCTCATTTCTCTGGGCTTCCATTCCTTATTTATAAAAATAGGGTTAATATTCTTAAAAGGAATATTTTATGGGCAATGAGGTGAAGACTTTTTAAAGTACAATAAAGAAAAGGTACCATATGGGAAAAAAATCTGTGGTAATGTACTGATGGTGGTATATTAATTACAACAGCATAAAAGATCATTTAGTCTGGAGAAGGGAGCTGGGGAGGAAGTGACATTCGGCTTTATTTAGCTTTCATAGGTTTTCACACTCTAAATTCTATTCCTTAGCATTCTAGATTTTCTTCCCTTTTGCATTGTTTTAGCATGTACAAGCAGAACCCAAACCCCAAAGTAGTGCTTTAAACTTGATATGACTTCTCCTTTTATGCAGAAGTAAGATTTAAGATTTGGTCTCTTGGAATGTACCTATGGAGTCTTGACCACATAACTTAAGGGAGATTTTTCTTATTTACTTATAAAGGTTCAGGTTCTCTATTATTAGTAATATATTTATCTTGCTGTGAACAGAGTGGAAAAATTTAGTTTAGGACTATCTGACGTGTTTTTTAATATATTATCAGTCAGATTTAATGTGTGATACTTGTTTTCTAAATGTAATTTTAAAGGAACTTACCAAGATGCAGTGGATAATCTGTAATCAATAGTAAAATATAATTATAATTTATCTTCTTTAATGAAGGTTGATTTAAATTACTGCTCTTATTGGCCTTTGCTAGTTATGTTTTCATCAGTTGAAAATTAAGTATACTTCTTTTTGTGGGGAATTTTACAGGTTCAGCTCTATGAGGATTTTGCTAAGTCTCGTGCCAAGTGTGATGTTGATGAAACAGTTTCTTCAGCTGCACTTTCTGAAGAAACCGAAAAACCAAAGCTTAAAGCTACAGGCCATGTATTCCAGGTATAGATTGCAGTGTTCTTTTGAAATGTTGTTGAAGAATGTTCTTCAGTGCAGCAAATTTGACATGGAACGCTAAAATATGGGTTTATTTAAATTTTTTAAATATTGCGTATACATTCTTAAATAGGTAAAAGTTCCAATTTATTTTTATATTCATAATTAGTAATAATTTAATATTAAAATTAAATGTCCAAAATGCATTATACATTTATTACATGAAAAGAAAGGTTTTAGAAAGAATCTTTTAGAAAGAATGCTTTCCATTCAAAAAAATATTGGAACACCTACCACAAGGCAGTAATTTTTCTAAGCTCAGGGATTAATTAAAGCAGTGGATAAAACAGATTCCTTTCCTTGTAGAAATGAAAAATGAATAAATAAAATACATAATGTGTAAGAGAAAATAAAGCAGAGTTTGGGGTTATACAGTGTAGGAATCAGGATAGGTTGTGATTTTTAATAGAGGGATCAGAGATGGCCTCACTGAGAAAGTGACATTTTAGCAGAGATCTGAAGGAAGATTGAGGCATGCAGATAAGTGGCGGGGAAGTGATTCCAGGCAGAAGATACAAAAAGTACGGAAGTCCTGAGACATGATGCCTCATGTGTTCAAGAGAATAACAAATGAAAAATGTCAGCTTGCTTTTTCTTTCTCTTTTGAGATATTCCACTGTAGAAAACCTCCTAAAGTCTCAATAAATTAAGTACTGTAGCATTTTTAAAGATAGAAGAGGGAAAAGAGGTTGTAAAGCCTTGTACCTCTTTCATCATTTCTATCATAGTTTTCAGCAGTCTCTTGAGCCTTGTTCAGTGAGGCTAGCTAATACAGATCTCTGTGCCAAGGGCGAGACCCAGATTATAAGCCAAGTAAAAAGCAAAAGAGAAAGTGCAGCTGAATCAAAAAAAGAAAAGACCTTATAGGGTTCTGATTTTCAAATATAACCACCTAGCTCCACCCCTGAACCCCTACCACCAGACATACTGAATCAGAATACTGCGTAGAAGGGAGAGATTTGCAGATTTATAAGGTCTCCAAGAAATTTTTATAGCCAATGACGTTTAAGAAACCCTTCTCTGGGAAATGCAGCCTGGTTCCAGAAGTACCTGTGAGCATTATCAAGCACTTTGAGTGGGAAAGGGTTAGCTATAGGAGTTAACAAATAAGGTACTCTTTCTGCCATGAGGAGCTCATGTCTAGTGGGGTAGATAGACAAAAGAAGTACAGTTTATACAAGTTATAAATGCTCTCATAAAATATAAACTGCACAAGAATAACAGATCAGATATTTGAACTGGCTCTTGAAGAATGAGTAGGAGTAGTGAGAAGAATGGCATTGTAGACATAGAATAGCATAGGAAAAGCTACTGAGATACAGACATTTGTGGCATGTGAAGTGGATTTATATATACTTTTCCCCCCTTAAAGGCATTGCAGTACTTACGTAAACTGTGCAACCACCCAGCATTAGTCTTAACACCTCAACATCCAGAGTTCAAGAGTACCACTGAAAAACTGGCAGTTCAGAATTCTTCTCTTCATGATATTCAACATGCCCCAAAACTCTCAGCTTTGAAACAAGTAAGTAGGTACTTTAAGTATTAGATATGTGTTGAACATTTTTTATCTGTAACACTAGGTAAATTTGCTTTCCCTGATGTATTTACATTTCTTTTATTTTTAAATTGTGGTAGAATATATATAGCATTTTTAAAAAATTGGGTAAAATATATGTAACATAAAATATGCCATTTTAACCACTTTTAAATGTACAATTCTGTGGCATTAATTACATTCAGTGTTGTGCAGCCATCACTGTGTATTTCCAGAATGTTTCTATCACCTAGACAGAAGCTCTGTATCCATTAAGCAATAACTTCTCATTTTTCTTTTTCCCCAAAGCACGGTAACCTCTGATCTAATTTTCATCTGTATGAATTTACATGTTCTAAATATTCCATATAAGTAGAATCATGCAATATTTGTCTTTTTGTGACTGGCTTATTTCACTTATTTTCGAGGTTCATTCATGTTGTAGCATGTATTGATACTTTTACGACTGAATAATATTCCATTATTAGTATTATGTATATGCCACATTTTGTTCATCTAGTCATGTGTTGATAGAATACTTGAATTGTTTCCACCTTTTGGCTATTGCGAATATGCCACAGTGAACATTAGCTTATAAGTGTTTGAGTCCCTCTTTTCACTTCTTTTGGTTGTAGACCTAGGAGTGGAATTGCTGGATCATACAACAATTTTATGTTTAGCCTCTTCAGGAACTGCCAAACTGTTTCTTATAGTGGCTGTACCATTTACACTGCCACCAGCAAGGTGCCAGGATTCCAATTTCTCCATATCCTCCCCAATACTTATTTTCAATTTTTTTATATTATAGTCATCCCAGTAGGGGTATGAAGTGGTATCTTATTGTTGATTTGCTCTCTCTAATGATGTTGAGCATCATTTCTTGTGCTTATTGGATATTTATATACTTTGGAGAAATGCCTGTTTAAGTTCTTTGACTGTTTTATAATTTGATTGTCTTTTGGTTGAGTTTAGTTCTTTTATATTCTGGATATTAAGCCCTTATCAGATATGATTTATAAATACTTCGTCCCATTCTATATATTATCTTTCACTTTCTCGATAATGTTCTCCATGGTTTCTGATGAAAAATCAAGTGTTCATCTTATCGAGGATCCTTTTTACAGGGGATCACTTTTTCTCTTGCTGCTTTCAAGATTCTCTCTTTGTCTTTCAGTAGTTTTGTTTATAATGTGTATCAGTGTGGATCTATTTTCAAATAAAAATTGAATTTCATCCACATGTTAATGATACTACAGGCTTTAAATTATTTTTGGTTTATATTTTTATACATTGCTTTTTTTTTTACCTATAGTTGTTACTTAAACTAATCTCATTTTAGAATGCTTCTTGTCACCCTGAAGTGTCTGGAATTTAAACTTAGGAAATCTGCAGCTTAGGCCCAGATTGTTTCTGGCTGTACTCATGGGTGTCTTTTCTAGAACTCTTCTTTTTCATTTACTCAGTTCTTTTCATCCTCAGGAGAAAGCTAGATTGCTTGCTTGCTTGCTTTCATCTAAAATACTTCTATTCTCTGAAGTAGAAGAGAAGTCTTATATACTTTTTAAAAATCTGGCAATAAAAATACAAAAACATGTTTATCAGCAAATAATAGTGCCAAAAGTATCTGGTAGTACCAGAGCCAGAATTTAAAAAGTTCAATAGACTGGAATGAACTGAAACTCTAGGTGAAATTTAATGGCGATAAGCAGAGTCAAATTTAAAACACTTATATAAATACAAGTGTTTTCTGTCAGACTTGGCAAACATTTCAAATAAAATTATCTGCCTCTTCAGGTAATGCAGTAGGTAGCACGTCAGTCTTATATAGGGTAAAACTGAATTTGATTTAATGTCAAGTTCACTGTAAATCTATTTAATGAATTAGTTTCTGGTAAATAAAGCTACTATGATCTTGGGTGAGATAAACAATAATGTAATGGCCAAAATGAGGGCATCATAGTTTCACTGTATTTTACAGCAGGCAGGCCAAATTTTGGGAGTATCATTTATAGTCTTGGGTACTATAAGTATATAACTATAATAAATAATCTAGAAACCATTTTATATGAGGAATAGCTTGAAAAACTATTAGTCACCTACTTTTATTGAACACCTGTGTAACAATTGATTCTTTTTTTCAAGTTACTGTTGGACTGTGGTTTGGGAAATGGCAGCACTTCAGAGAGTGGCACAGAGTCTGTTGTGGCCCAGCACAGGATACTGATCTTCTGTCAGCTTAAAAGCATGCTTGATATAGTAGAACATGATCTTCTCAAACCTCATTTACCCTCTGTCACTTATTTGAGATTAGATGGTAGCATACCTCCTGGTCAGAGGCATTCCATTGTTTCACGGTAAGTGGCTTCTAAAACTCTTATGAATCAAGCTGCAGTCAATGTATGGTTATTTACATAGAAGTTTGCCTCAGAAAGTGTTTACTTTGGCTAAATATCTGCAAATGTGTTTTATTATTATATAATTGTATAATTATAATTCAACCCAACTAAACCCTATTAAAACTAGAGAACTACAGAAATATAATTGAATAGTTTGTTTAGTTAAAAAAAAAGGTGTGACTATATTAGGAAAGGCACTTTGAAGGATATGAAAGAAATTTAAGGCATCAACAAAAAAGAGATAACTACTTTCTACTTCACCTTTTTTGGGAAGTTGGGGTGGGAGGAAGCACACAAGTGGATTAGCTGAGATATGTATCCTAATCTCTGTGTTTCTGCTGAGAACAAGTTGGAAGCTGACCCAGCTAGGAAGCAAAATTGGTGAGTACAGTGTTTCTCAAGTGTGACCTGTACCCTCTTTTAGAAATCTCATTTCTAAATGCAGATTCTTAGGTTCTGTCTCAGACCTGCTGACTTCAAGAGTGAGCATTTTTAGTGAGCATCCTTAAGAGATCGTTAGGCACAATACAGTTAGAGACCACAAATGAGCTTTGAAAGCAGACAGATCCAGATTTGACGCCTGACTCTGCTATTTAGGCAGTGTTCTCTTGGGCCTGTTTATTATCCACAGAGCCCAAGTCTCTCTAAAATAGGGACAATGATAATATTCTTATAGAGCTATTATAACAATTAAATAACAATGCATATAAAGTAAAAGCCCTTGCTTGACTCATAGTGAGACTAATATTGGTCATTATGGTTAAAATGTTAGTAATGATGTTAGTTTTTCTTTTTCCTAGAAGCTACTAGATGTCCTTTGTCATTATCTTCTAGGACTAGCTCAATAGCAGCCACCCTCAACATCCTTATCCTCTGTCTTCCCCGACTGATCTAGCCTTTCCTCCCATTATCCCCTTCTATCTCCATATGTTAAAGGTTCATAGTTGGGTTTTGTTTTAATTATAATTAGTGTTTAATTACACTTTTGCAACTTGGTCTTTATCTGATATCTTAAAATACAAACCAATTGGATTTATTTCTGTTTATGAAATTTCTGACATGTTCTAGAATACATTCTTTCTACTACTAAAGATGTTATGTATATATCAAGTAATCACAGAAATGTCTATATTATGGAGTTGTAAAAAAAAATTCTAATTTGTGCTCTTTAATTTTTATTAAATAATCCAATTTCTGTTATATAGGCACCTAAGAAATGTATTAATTTTATTTTTTAATATCTATACCTTTAGGTTTAACAATGATCCATCCATAGATGTTCTCTTACTTACAACTCACGTTGGTGGCCTGGGGCTTAACTTAACAGGAGCTGACACAGTGGTATTTGTGGAGCACGATTGGAATCCTATGCGTGATCTACAAGCCATGGACCGGGCCCATCGCATTGGTCAGGTAAAAACTCACCACTCACAGGTGTTAACCTGTGAACTGGGAAAAATACTTTCTAAAAAATACAAGAATCCTTGGTTTAAGTTCCTACTATGATGTTAAGTGTTTGACCTTAGGCAAGTCATTAATTCTGTGGCACCACTTCCTCATACATTAAATGAGTGGCTTGGGATAAGAAAACTGGGACACTGTCCATTCCTAATCTGTGATTCTCTGCAAACATTTTAAGCCAGATCAAGAAAACTCAATCCTAATTAGATAGTAAAGTACTTAGAACAAGTATGCAGGCCCCCCGATTTGGTGAACCTCAAAGCTTTTATTTGTGCTCTACAGTTGCTTAACTTCTTTTTCTTATTCAGAAACGTGTGGTTAATGTGTACCGATTGATAACCAGAGGAACATTGGAAGAGAAAATAATGGGTTTGCAGAAATTCAAGATGAATATAGCGAATACAGTTATTAGCCAAGAGAATTCTAGTTTGCAGAGTATGGGGACAGATCAACTTCTTGATCTATTTACTCTTGATAAGGTAAAGAACTTGAACAATTTGCTATGTCTTTAATGCATTTGCAAACTTCCTGGGACTACTTGGTGAAAGTATTGAAGGGAGTAGCAAAAGGCATTCACTTTGATATCAACTAGACAACTCTTTGAGGGAATTTTTAATGTCCAGATAAAACTCTCCAAGATACTAAGGGGATGTTTGAAGTTTTGACTTTCTGATGTCCTCCAAAAGTGTCTTGCCCCAAAGTTTCTTTCTTTAGTCCTTTCCTGATAAAGGACAGCTGTCACTGGAGTTAGTTAGACCTGGGTATGTGTTCCCTGCCATGTCTCCTATTAACTGGTGACCTTAGGCAAATTCACATCTTTGAGCATCTATCCCCTTGGGAGAATAATAATGTCTATATTCCTGTATGATTATGAAGTTAAAAGGAAATTGTAAGGATATCTAGTATAGATTCTCAGTAGTAGCCATTATTATCGTGGATGGTGGAACTAATACATCAGATAACAATCCATTATCAAAGGATGTACTAGCCTGAAATGTTGGTTAGTCTAATAATGTAAAACTAATAGAGTTGGATTTAAAGTCCTTCATAAGTTCAGAAAATCAACTGCACACTCAGTATAAATTATGATGAGAATTGGCCTTAGATAATTAAATTAGCTGTAATAACAGAATTGCAATGTCCAAATCTGAGAAAAAGTAGTTCCACTGTACTGTGTGCGCTAAGTCATATTTAGAATATTATGTCTGACAACAGTTTACTGGTTACCAAAGGGAAAGGGGGTCAAATATATGGTGATGGAAGGAGATTTGACTTTGGGTGGTGAACACACAATGCAGTATACAGATGATGTATTATTGAGTTGTACACTTAAAAGCTATATTTTATTAACCAGTGTCATCCCAATAAATTTAAAGTGTTAAATACGTATGATTTTAGGTGCTACATTTTAAACAGTAGCAAATTAGTAAGTCCCTAAAAGATGGCCAGAATGGATAAAGGTTCTTTAATCACGTCATATAACGTAAGGTTGAAAGAACAAGTAATATGTAACCTAGAAAAAAGGCTCAAAGAAACATGGATTTCTGTCTTCAGATAGCTTTTATTCTGTTTGAAAGAATAGTCTTACAGGTGACTTAGCAAGTAGAACTGGGCTCAGGGGGATGGTCCACGGAAGCAAGAGCTATTGCCATAAAGGATCCTGTTGTGACAATTGGCAAAATTTGAATATGGAATATATATTAAATCATTTTAATATGCCAGTATTAAATTTCCTTAATTTGACCTTTGTACTTAGGTACGTAAGTCTTTGTTCTTAGGAATACATGCTTATTTCTATCTAGGAATAAAGGAGCAAAATATAACTTCCCCTCTAATGGTTTTAGGGAAAAGCTGATTATCTGAGTCATACATATATACACATGTATACAGGGGAAAGAGAATGACAGAGCTAATAAGACACAATTAACAATGAATTTTGTAATGTTCTTATAATAATTTTATAATCTTGAAATTCTTCCCAAATAAAAAGCTTAAAATGATAAAATTATTAGGTCTGTGGGAAAACAGATTAAGCTATCTTATGAGATCATGAGCTTCCCCATCACTTGAAGTATTTAATTCTGTTGAATAAATGCAATGTTAGAAACAAATGTCATATTTTAAAGGAAAATATTCCTGAAGTTATTATTTCATTTTATCTTTCTGCCAATTTTTCTTAAGGATGGCAAAGCAGAAAAAGCTGATACCTCTACTCCTGGGAAAGCAAGTATGAAATCAGTTCTTGAAAACCTGAGTGATCTTTGGGATCAAGAGCAATATGATTCCGAGTACAGCCTGGAAAATTTTATGCATTCTCTCAAGTAACTATCAAATATTGTAAATGCAATTGCTGCTAGTTCGGTTACATTTCTGCTGATATTCAGCAAATTTCAAAGTTTATGGTGAACTTTTAGCTCAATGTGTAAATACATCTGAAGAATATTCAGCATAACGCTGGTTCTTGTTTCACTGGGGGGAACAAGTTATTCTCAAATATTTGCACTGTATTAAATTTAAATGTTAATGTGAAATGGTTTAAATTTTACATGCTGAATAGCTGCAGAGCAGAGGAACCAAACCAGGTTTACATGTGCTACCATGAGGTGTTCTTAGTAGGAACGAGCCTCCTATATCTTTACATAGTCACTTTGTAACAGGATAAATATCCATGAGTACTTAAGTGTTCATGTACATTTTTTTTCTTTTAAATAGAACTTGTTTTTATAAATGATTAAAAAGAGGGCTTTTTTTGTATAAAAGCCTTAATGAGCCATAATTTTAAGAATAATGACTGATACTGGTCACTCTTGGAACATGAAAATCTTAGACAATGAATTGAACCAGGTTCTTGGTGGAAACCTTTATATATTTAATGCAGATGCATAGTGTTTTTCAAATCTTTAACAACATTTTGTCAACTTTTAAAATATATCAACTATTCTAAATACAGGTAATGGTCTATTTAAGGCTATCATAACATCCTATTAAGAGGGTGTTTTTTTTAATTTATCTAATGGCTAGGATATAGCCAGATCAGAGAACATATGTACGCAATAGGTTTTGATCATATATATAATATATTTTTTGTAACTATGAACATATACAGTTTTCCAAAAGTAGATTTTACACTGTTTAGAATTCCAAAACTTATGGTTAAAAAACCTGTTTATTAAAGTAATGCATGACTGAAGCATAAAAGGGAGAATTCATATATATACACCCACACACACACAAATATACATAAATACACATATCTATATGCACAGACATACCTGTCCTGCATCTGAAAAGGTGCTTGGTATTGGCACTTAAAATCATGTAGTTATACTGAGCAGCAATAAGAATTGGACCTGATGTTGATTAGTATTAGAAAAACGAGCTCAATGGTGAGGGTGGGTATATGTATATAGATGTGCATGTATGTATATGTATATAATTTTATAAATTTTACACATAAATTAATACATGCCTGTGTGCATATATATGTAAGGGATATATTTGTATATACATGTACAGGTAATAAACATCCCCAAGGTTTGTGGCTGGCCATTCACATAGGCATTGGGTTTAAAAACCATATGACCTCAGCTGTAAAGTAACTTTTTAAAAATCATTCAGTATACTGTTCTGCAGCATTTAGACATGGACATTTGTCACATTTCAGTAGCTTTGACAACCATACTGTAACATTAAATCTAGCATTCCACAAGAGAATAATAAATAAGCTTGAAACTGTAAAACATATGTAACTGTGTGTTATTTGTAGGAAATAATCACTAGAAAAAAGCAAAAAAGTTATTCAGATATAAAGGTTCTAAAAAAGCTCAATGCCTTTTTTTCTTACTAATGGTTAATTTCATTTTTAGGTTTTATATTCAAATTATAAAAGACCAAAAGGAAACTCTTTATATCGAACATCCATTGTACTTACCCCTGGGTGGGTGGCTGAGCCAGCATACCTGAGTTGAAATTTTTAAATTAACTATTATTTGCTATTTCCATAAGCCAACTATTTAACCTAGCTCAGAGTAATTGATATTTTCTGAAAATATGGAGGGAGCACTATATCATTAAAGAAATAGAAATAGGCAGAAGAACACTATAAAAATTAAAAATTTTTTCAAATTGAACAGAGCTGGATGTCAGATGTTTAGGCAGTTTAAAAGAATATTTCTAGAAGCATAGACAGGAAAATAATAGTGATTGCCTCTGAGTGGGAAAAGAGGGTTGGAGGTGAGAGGAAGAATTAGTGTCACTATAACATTTGAAAAATAACCTTTTGAATTACACAAAATTAAATCAAATAAAGAAGCACACTTAAACAGGTAAGAACTAAGAATTCTCAATTAAGTAACCCACTTAGAGTCGTCATAGTGCAGTTTAAAAATGGACATACGGGAAAAATTGAACTGAGAAGTGAATGATATTAAATTTATAGCTGTTAATTTTGTGGATGTCATAATGATGTGTTAATGTTTTTTAAAATGTGTACATGTGGGAAACAAGAGAATGTTAATATTTTAAGCTAGGTAATGGGTTCATGAATACCCATTGTACTCTTCCTCTTTTATTATAGAAAATTCAATAAGAAATTACATAAAAATTACATAAGCAGAGTATCAGTTATCACTGGTATTTCCTGTAGGAAAATCAAGTTTTTTAGCACTAAAGAAATATTAAAGTTTGGGGCTTTGGGTATAATTTTTGTTACATGTGTATATATGTATATTTCCACAAACATGTCTCAAAAGATAGTTTTTCAACAAGAGCTATTATAGTGGTAACAAGGATGAAAGTCTCTGTTGGACTGATTGAACCAGTATAGTAAATGGTTAAATAAGCATACTCAAAAATAAATACTCCCAAGTAAAACTATTTGATAATGTGACCACTTGTAGTTTCCCACTTTTGCTTCTAAGAGTATAATAGAAATTGTAGGAAAGTAATAAGCATTATATTACACATCCATTCCAAATAATTAATCCCAATTCAACCTTATACTCCTTGGTTACAGACAGACCTCCTTAATTTCCCATAATACCCATTGCATCAATGGGATCTAAAGTGAAACTGATTGCAGGAAAATGTTATCAAGCACCAGAATATTCCATATGAATCTATACATCAAAAACTTGAGTTATGCCAATTAATAGAAAATATTTGCTAGTTGCACAAATCAGTGTCAGCCATCATCTCTAAGGAGACAAAAATTGCCTGCTGCTTCAAGAAACAGTTCCTAGTCTCTGGTAAATTTCCTCCAACCAGTGAAGTTCTGTTGACGAATATAGGGGTTGATAACATAATATCTGTGTAGGGTCAAAAGACTTGCTTTCAGGCTTACAGGAGAAAAATGTAACCATAACTTAATCCCCTCCATAAAGCCACAAAGAGCTCGTTTGTTCAAAAAGGACTAGCATAGCTGTCCAGGAGCCTGGAAACACAAAGTTATCTATGAGAAACCAGAATCCCAGGCCTATACCACAGGGAGATTTAAGGTCTTGGTTTATGCTAAGTGTATATTCTAGGAACCACAAATCAAGAAAATGGTAAAATCAACTCTAGGGATCCTAACAGAAAAGAATACACCACCACCCTATAGAGGCAGTTTCAGATAAGTTTTCACAGGATTCCATAGGGAAAAAGATTCTAAGATTAAGTGTATATACACACAATATGCAGGAGGCAATAAGGAAAAATCAGCAGATGCAAACAGAATTCTGTAAGAACTTCAAATAGAATAATCTGAAAGATCATAAAGATAATTGTATATAAAAAGGAAAACAAAAAAT
Organism: Pteropus vampyrus; assembly: GCF_000151845.1. Taxonomy (NCBI): domain Eukaryota; kingdom Metazoa; phylum Chordata; class Mammalia; order Chiroptera; family Pteropodidae; genus Pteropus; species Pteropus vampyrus. The sequence goes on along the minus strand of NW_011888849.1, from coordinate 1,972,528 downwards.
TAAGCAAATTTTGAAAGATCCAATAAATGAAAAATAGTTATTAGAATTGAAAACTTGATAGTTATCAGTGCATATTAGACACAGCTGAAATTAAGAACTGGGAGATTGGTCTTACAAAATCACCTACAATGAGATAGAGATGAATTGATTGAAAATATGAAAGAGGCAAAATCATCGAAGAAGAAATAAGAGCATCTAATATACATTTAATAGGAGGTCCAGAAGGAAAAGGAGATCATGGGAGAAGAGTCAAGAAGTCCCCTTTGAGTTACGACTTTTTTGCACACCCTTGCATCCAAAACATCAAGTTCTACCATCTCCAGAATATTTTCCAAATCTCTTCACTTTTCTCCATCTCTACTACTACTACTATAGTTCCCACCATCTTAACTCTCTTGGACTACTATATTCTAACTGGTCTTCCTGCTTGCCAAATCCTCCGGTGACTTCCTATAACACTCAGACTGATCCTGAACTTGTTTACCATGGTCTACAAGTCCTACAGGTTCTGGCCCCTGCCTGTTTCTCTTTCTCTTGTCATATCCCACTATGTTTACCCTAGTCAAGTCAGTCTGTCCTCCTGCTTATACCTCAACATAAAACCAAATACATTGCCATCTTGTTTTTGGTTCTGGTATGACTAGATAAATGGTGTCATGGGGATATACGGAAGACTGAAAAGGAAGCAAATTTGGGAGGGCAAGAGGGAGGATATGAAATTGATTCTTTTGGTCATTTGAGAATCTTGTTATATGTCAAAGTAGAGATGTTGAGTAGACAGATATAAGAGTAGAGCTCAAAGAGAAAGTTCACAACTAGAGATATAAATTTGGAAGATAATATTTTTAGGTATGGGGCTGAATAAGAAATCCTGGGGGTTTATTTACAAAATGAAATACTATACAGCAGTGAAAAATCACAGCAATAAAACATAAATCTCAAAAACGAGTGAAGAAAATGTATAGTTTGAGTCCATTTATATAAAGACTAAAAACAGGCAAAAACAAAAGTGTTTAAGGATATGCAAACATTCACATATACAATGATTTCACATTTGAAAAATAGGAAATTAAGTGACATTCACATGTACATTTATTGATCATTTGCGTACTCTGCGCCACAATGGGAAAAACACAATGGGAAAAGCACAAAAACCAGTAAGGAGGAAGGATATTGAAGCCAATAGCTGGTATAGTTATATTAGTTTCAGAAAAATTAGCCTTCAAGGAAAAAGTATTACTTGCAGTAAAGATTTAAAAATTCAGTTAACCAGGAGGTATAACACCTCCAAGTTGATATGTACCTCAAAGAAAAAATCGACAAAACTAGAAAAAAAAGAAATGGACAAATCCACGATCACAGTGAGATTTTAACACACCTCTTTCATTAGAACAACCAGAATAGAAACAAGTGAGTGTAGATTATTTTTAATACAATTAATAAGTATGGCTTAATTGACATGTATATATAGATATACCCCCAAACTGCAAAATACAGTCTTTGGAAGCTTACATGGAACATTAATACAAACTGACCATATGCTGAGCCATAATACAAGTCCTTGCAGATTTCCAGAAACTAAAATCATACATAGTGTTTACTTTCTCCACTTCTATTCAAGAGAGTATAGTATTGGCATAAAGATAGATCAAAGATATACTTGAGGTCCTTCCCAGTGCAATAAGGCAATAATTAAGGAAAGCATACAGTTTAGAAAATAAAAAGTAAAACTTTCCACTTAACAATGATTAACCTTGTATAAAATGCCAAAGAATCTACAAAAAAGCTACTAGATGAGCAAGATCACAGGATACAGGTCAATATACAAAAAAAGAAAAAATATCTGTACAAGCAATAAAAATTAGAAATTGAAAATTTTAAACAAAATTTTTATAACAGCACCAAAAGCCATAAAATACTTAGGTATAAGTCTTAAAAAATATGTCTGTGCTGAAAACTATAACATGCTGATGAAAGAAACCAAAAAGACCTTCGAAAATAGATGCACTGTATTCAGAGATTGAAAACTCAATACTGTTAAGATTTAAGGTCTATCCAAACTGATTTGTAGACATAAAGCAATTCCAATCGATATTCCAGAAGAACATTTTGTAGAGATCAATAAGCTGATTCTAAAAATTATGTAGAAAGGCAAAGGAACCAGGTAATCAAAAACAACTATGAAAAAGGAACAGTCGGAAGACTTACATCACCAGATTTTAAAGCTCATGAACATATAGTAATCGAGAGTGTAGTATTGGCATAAAGATAGGTCAGTGGAACAGAATTGATTGCCTACAAATATGCTGACACTTAGTCAACTGATTTTCTACAAAGGCACTAAGGCAATTCAATGGAGAAAGGATAATCTTTTAAAAAGTGGGTGTCCATATGCTCTCCATACCTTATACCTTGTGCAAAATTTAATTTAAAATTAATCATGGACATAATAAAACTAAATCTTTGTAACTTCTGGAAGAAAACAAAATTTTTGTGATGTTGGATTGGGCAAAGATTTCTTAGATATACCAAACGCATGATCCATAGAAGAAAAAAAAGATAAATTGTACTTTTTTAAAAATTAAGAGGTTCCACTATTTGAAAGATACTTTAGAAAAAATGATGAGCCACAAGTGAGAGAAAATATTTCCAAATCACATATCTGATAAAAGGCTTATGTTTTGAATATATAAAGAACTCCCCAAACTCAATAAGTAAACAACCCAATTTAAAAACAAGCAAAAGATCTGAACAGACACATCACCAGAGAAGATGTACAGAAGACAAGCACACGAAAAGATGTTCAACATCTTCTCCAATAGCTATGTAGTGGTATATTACTACCATTATACACCTATGAGAAAACTGCAGAAAACCAAAGAAAAAAAAATGAGACAAGGAAAAAATAAACTTACCTGGTAAGGAACAAAGATAAAAATTACATCAGACTTTTCTTTAACCATGAAAGCAAGAAAAGAGTGGAGTGGATTATTTAAAGTGGTGGAAGTCCGTTTCAAGTGAAATTATCCTCTGAAAATGAAGGGGGAAATACTTTCTCAGACAAAAACTGAGGGAATTTGTCGCCAGTAGACCTGCCTTGCACGGAGTGATAAATTCTTCAGAGAGAAGGAAAATGAGCCACACCGTGCTCCCCAGCTTGAGGCACCAGTGCCAGGAAGGAGGGCTCCATAACATCTGGCTGTGAAAAGCAGCAGAGATTGTATCCAGTGCACAGAGCTGCTGGAGACCAAAGCACTCCTCTTGAGAGGCCTGCGCAGAATCACTCACTCACAAACTCACTTGCTCTGAGCTCCAGCACTGGGGCAGCAGCTTGAAAGGTGCCAGGGATATACTGGGAGGAACTAAATTGATTACCTTCAGAGAGAGGGCGGGAGGGGCAGGGGTCGGGGCAGTTCTTCAGTGTTCCTTTAAGCTCTCCCACTCAGCCAGCAGGTATCAATAGGCTCCAAATCTGTGCTCTCCATCAACCTGGCTAATACTGTTCTCACCACTCTGGTGACTTGCTGAGACCCCACCCTACCACACACACCACCCGGAGCCCCTTCCAGCAGCTGCTCCACACAAGCAGCCTGCCACAGTTCCCACTGTGGACTTACCTAAAATCTGTCAAAGATCCACCAACTCTAAATAAGCAGCAGCTGGCCTCGGTATGCCCTGTACCCCAAACCTGCCACAAGTGGCAACCTGTCTCAATTTGCACTGTAACTCACATCATTGTGGCCCCAAGGCCTGGCATAAGTGGCAACCAGTCTTGGCTTGGAATGTAGCTGGAACTAAGCAGCCACAAGCCTGGCACAAGTGTGGCTGGCCTCAGCTCACATTGTGGTGCCCACCAAAGCGCAGCACATATGGCAGCTGGCCTTTGTTCGAAGCATAGCCTCTCCCGAGCACCTCAAAGCCCTGCACAAGCGACAACCAACCACAGATCACTTTGTAGCTCCTACCAGGTGGCCCCAAGCCTGGCACAAGCAGCAGCTGATCTTGGCCTGCACCAGAGCCCCTCCAAAGAGGATCCAGAACCAACATACCCAGTGGCCAGCTTCAGATCGCACCAGAGTACTACCCAATCAGCTCCACAACACACCCAAAGGGCACACTTGACTGGAACCAGAGCTCCACTAAAGTGACTCCCGTTCCGTGGCATCAGCTCATCTGCTGCAACCACAGCCAGCCCCACCCACAGGCATTCCAGCAGCAATCAGGCTCAAGTACAAGAGGGCATACAAAACCCACACAAGGGACACCCCTGGAGCACCTTGCTCAGGTGACCACAGAAAGACTGAAGTACTGGGCCTCAAAGGGCACCTACTACATAAGGCCCTTCTACCAAGACTGGGAGATGTCTCAAATGAAAGAGCAGGACAAAACTCCAGAAAAAGAACTAAATGAAATGGAGACAAGCAACCCACGAGATGCAGAGTTCAAAACACTGGTTACAAGGATGCTCAATGAACTTAGGAGAAGAATAGATGGATTCAGCAAGAACTTCAACAAAGAGAAACCATAAAAATGGAGATAGAAACCATAAAAAGGAACCAGTCAGAAAGGATGAATACAATAACTGAAATGAAGGATACATTAGAGGGAATTCAGGTATAAAAGGCTGGTTCAACCTTTAAAAATTAATATAATCCATTACATCAACAGGCTAAAGAAAAATCATATGATCTTATCAATAGATGCTGAAAAAGCATTTAACAAAACCCAACACCCATTCATTATAAAAACTTGCAAATTAGGAACAGAGGGGAACTTTACAGCTAACATCATACTTAATACTGATAATCTAGATGCTTTCTCCCTAAGACTGGAAACGAAACAAGGCTGTCTCCTCTCACCACTCCTATTCAGTATTATACTGAAAGCCCTCGCTGATACAGGAAAAGAAAAAAGGAAATAAAAGAATACAGATTTGGAAGGAAGACATTGAACAAGACAAAACAAGACACCTCTTGTTTTGTAGACGACATAGGGGTCTATGCAGAAAATCCTAAAGAATTGACCAAAAACTCCTGGAATTTAAAGCAAGGTTACAGGAAGAGACTAAAAAGGTCTTCACTTTCCTATATCTCAGCATTAGTATCTCAAAAATGAAATGCTTAGGTATAAATTTAAAAAATATGTGCAAGATCTATGAGAAAAACTATAAAATTTAATGAAAGAAAGCAAAGAAATGAAGAGATATTTCATATTCATGGATAAGAATACTCGTTAAGATATTATTCTTCTCAACCTGAGTTATAGATTCAGTGGAATCCCGACCCAAATCCCAGTAAGTTTTTTTGTAGATATTGACAAACTGATTTTAAAGTTTGCATATAAAATTTTTTAAAACCTCCAATAGCCAACACACACACACAAAATCATTGGATTGACACTACCTGACTTCAAGACAATAAGAGTAATCAAGACGATGAAAGAATACACAAATAGATCAGTGGAACAAAATATAGAGCTCAGAAATAGACCCTCATAAAAAAAGTCAACTAATCTTTGGTAGAGGAACGTAGGCAGTATGATGGAGAAAAGATAGTCTTTTCAGCAAATCGTGCTGGAACAACTGGATATCCACATGCAAAATATCTAGACACAGACGTTACCCCTTTCATAACAATTAACTCAAAATAGATCATAGACCTAAATGTTAAACATAAAACTGTGAAATTTCTAGAAGATAACACAGGAGAAAATCCAGATGACCTTTGGTGATGTTTTTAAATACAACATAAAAAGCATAAAAAGAAAAAATTGATAAGTTGAATTTCATTAAAATTAAAAACTGCTCTGTAAAAGACTGTTAAGAAAATGAAAAGACAAGCCAGAGAAAATATCTGCAAAACACGTAAAAGACTTGTACCCAAAATATACAAAGAGCTCTTAAAACCCAACAATAAAAAAAAACAACATAAAAGTGGGCAAATTATCTGAATAGACTTCTCATCGAAGATAATACAGATGGTAAATAATCATGTGGAAGGATGCTCAACATTATACATCATTAGAGAATTGCAAATTAAAACAATGATACACCACTATACACCTATTAGAATGGCTAAATCCCAAAACACCGAGACACCAAGTTCTGAAAAGGATATAGAGCAACAGGAACTCATTGCTGGTGGGAATGCAAAATGTAAAGCCACTTTAGAAGACAGTTTGGCAGTTTTTTACAAAGCTAAACATAGTCTTACCCTATGATTCAGCAATCATGCTAAATATTTACCCAAATGAATTGAAAATGTATATTCACACAAAAACCTGCACATGGATGTTTACAGAAGCTTTATTCATAGTTGCCCAAAACAGGAAGTAACCAAGATGTCCTTCAGCAGGTGAATATACTGTGGTACATCCAGACAATGGAATAGTATTCAGCACTAAAAAGAAATGAGCTATGAAGCCATGAAAAGACATGGAGGAGTCTTAAATGCGTATTGCTTAATGAAAGAAGCCAGTCTGCAAAGGCTACATACTGTATGATTACAACTATATGACATCTTGCAAAAGGCTCAAACTTTAGATAGTAAAAAGATAAGTGGTTGCCGGGGGAGGAAGGAAGGGATGAATAGCTGGAGCGCAGGGGATTTTTAGGGCAGTTTATTTGTATGATACTATAATGGTAGATAATATGATATAATGCATTTGTCAAAACCTGTAGAAATGTACAACACATAGTGACCCCTAATGTAAACTATAGACTTCAGTTAATAATTTATCAATATTGATTGATCAGTTGTAACAACTGTGCCATATCAATTCAAGATGTTAATAGAGAAACTTGGGGTATGGGGGAGATATGGTTGTAGAGGACATGGGAACTATTTGATCAGTTTTCTGTGAACTTAAAATTGTTCTATAAAATAAAGTGATTTTAAAAATAGCCACATTAAAAAAAACCCAGTTAGAAAATGGGCAAAATAGAAAGTGACATTTCACCGAAGGGAAGGAATATAGAGATGATAAACGCACATATGAAAGATGTTCACCATTATTAGGCATTAGGAAAATGTGAATTAAAACCATGATGGGATATTATTGCACACTTACAGAATGGCTAAACAAAAAAGTAGTGAGAACCCCACATGGTAGAGAGGATACAGAGAAACTGGGTCACTCATACATTTTGGTCGATTTAAAAGGTACACCCACTCTAAAAAGTTTGGTAGTTTCTTTAAAAGCTAAACATGAAACTACTATACGACTCTACAATTGCACTCCTGGGCATTTATCCCAGAGAAAAATGAAGATATATCCGCCCAAAAACCTGTACATGAATCTTTACAGCAGTTCTGTGTGTAACAGCCCCAAGCTAGACACAATCCAGATGTCCTTCGACAAGCAAACGCTTAAACAAACTATGGGGTATCCAAACCACGGAGGACTACTTGGCAATCAAAAGGAATTAACTACTGAGGCATACAACCACCAAGACGAATTTCTAGAGAATTACGCTGATTAAAAAACAGTGCCAAAAGGTTATATAGTGTATGTTTCCATTAATATACATACCATTCTTGAAATGAGAAAGTTATAGAACTGGAGATTAGTCATTGCCAGGGATTAAGGCAGAGAAAGTGGGAGGGAAGTGGGTGCGGCACGAGCGTACTTAGCGGTGATGGAAATGTTCTTCATGTTGTCTTTTATCGATGTCAGCATTCTGGTTGTGATCTTTAATACAATTTTGCAAGACATTAGGGAGAATCGGGTAAAGAATACATGGGATCTCTGTCTTATTTCTTACAACAGAATTTGAATCTACAAGTATCTCAAAGACGTATTCATGTTTTAAAAAATCAATCACTATAATGTGGATGTGGGGTCATCTTGGATGATAAAGACGACTTCATATAAGCCAGTCAGCACACACACTGTGAGAACTGGCTTTCAGTGTTTGATGCAGTTATCAACTGCTGAGATTAATGGTGGAGTTTTTTAAAACTTTCTCTACTCCACCTTTCCCTCCAAATTGACTTTTAAAAAATTCCTCCTGGATTTTTGGTAGACGTTAGGAAGAGGAGAAAGGAGATGGGTAGGGGGAAGACTGGGAGCAGGGGAATTGGGTGTGGGTGACTGGTAGCAATGACAGCCAGAAAAGAGGCCTGGCTATTCAGGAATGTGACAAGTGAATCATATGGAGGTTGCCTGGAAAGAATGAATTCCATTTGGCCAAAGCATCAGCTTTTACCTTTCACAGAGCCCATTTTTGTTTTAATGTTCCATTGAAATAGAAAAGCGCGCAAATCAGTGTATATAGCTCAATGAATTTTTACAAACTGAATACACCTGTGTATTCAACACGCAGCCTGAGAAAATCACTAGCACTCAAGTTGCCTTCATGTCCCTTTCCAGTTACTCCTTTGTCCATTTACTTAAGTGAATCACATATCACGTGCTCTTTTGAGTCTGGCTTATTTTGATCAACATTAAGTTTTTGAGATCCTTCTGTAATGTTGTTTATACTTGTAGATCTTCATTCTCATCTTATTCTACAGTATTCTATTTGCAGATATACTACAATTTACCCATTCTAATGTAGGGCAGTTGGATAGCTCCCAATCTGAGAGCAGTGCTGCTATGATTGTTCTTGTACACATCTTTAGGGAACACACTAAGCATTCCTGCTGGGCATTGACTTGTGAGTGAAAAATCTAAGTCATAGCACATACGCATATTCAGCTCTCATAGAAGTTTCTAAAAGGGTGGTACCACTTTACACTTCTGTCAATGCTTATCTAGATCTTCCCTAACACTTGTTATTTGTGGGCTTTTTAATTTTAGTCATTCTTGTGGGAATGTATTGGAATTGTGTTTTGGTTTTAATGATGAGTAACAAAACTGAGCACAAGGGCCCCACCTTTGAGAGGTCAAGGACACAACACAACTCAGCTTAGGAACCAAAACCTGCCCAGGGAGTTTTTCTGCCCTTTACAAAGAGTCTCATTTGGCTCAAGCCTGCACTGCAGGTGATGAGTTGAAATATTTCCCTTATACTCAACAGTTCAGCTCAAAACATTTTAACCAAAGATGTAACCAGTAACAGCAAAGATGACAACATGACTTGGGCTGACCCATGAGGGGCCAGAATTAAATACTGAGGTGAGTGCATATGCAGTTACAGCCACGTCCTCCTTACCTAAATATAATGCCCAAACTCAAAATTTCATTCCCTCTGTAATACTACGTACTGGGGCAGAATAAAGATAACTCAGTTATCTGTCCCAGTGATATCTTCATTCCAACTATTTATCTGTGGGGACCCACTTGACCCCTCCCAGAGCTGATATGATTTTACACTGAAGACATTTCAGATTCGACAGATGCAAAAGTTTTTTGTTTTTGTTTTTGTTTTGTTTTCCCCAGAGCCTCCTTTATCTGACTAAAGGTAGGAACTTCTCAGAGTGAGGCTGGAACCAAAGCCCCCTTCTGGGGAGTTTCACTGGCCAGAAAGAAGATGGAGAAAACACTCTCCCCTGTGTAAACAAACATTCTCACAGATTTTAATTTCCATTGGTTCCCCTAAAGACCCATTGTCTTTCCTAAATAAATCATTTGATTTTCCATAGAAGACTTTTCCTCCTCATCCCTTTCCCCTATTTAATTAGGTTATAAACCCTATCTTTAATTATATTAAGGGGGCTACTTCTTTTATGCGCCTCGTAAGCACATGAATAAGCTTTGTCTCTTCTGTTAATCTGTCTTGTCAGTTAATTTGCAGACTCCTAATCACTGAATCTAAATTGGTAGAATATTCTTCCCAACCATCCTTTGAACAGCAGTAGGACCCATTCATTTGGCCTCCCCTCATCCCATTACGCAATCATTAACCTATTTAGGACAGCTGCTTCAGTTAAAATATGATTTTTAAGTCTTCCAATTTAAGAGTGTCTCATTGACCCATGTGCCAAAGGTCTGGTGAAAAACCACTCAAATCCAATTTTAAAGCTGAGTATTCATCAGTGTTTGCCGGTAGTGAGTTTTCTGTACAGCAGTTACCTTAGACATAACCCCAGCCATCTCTGGGCCTGTAGCGCACATCTATTCAGTAGGGGGTTAGTGTGTTGCAAATTGCAGGCACCAGAAACTCCAAGAATCCTGATTTTTGCCCCTAGATATAACAGGCTGCTCATCACAAAAGCGTCATTCACTTACGAACTCCCCTTCCACTCCAAGAACTGGGACATCAGGAACTTTTTGCCAGAGACAAATGTGGGTCCCAGGTCAGAGCAGCCTTCTGAAAATAGGATTCCATTTGTTGCTCAGTGTATATTTTTAGAAAGCCAAATGAAAAAAGGACCTGAAATATAACATTCCTCTCCCCATCTTGGAGGCGGCTGCAAGAGGAATACAGAGCTCCCGATGTTCAGAGCTGTCCCCGGCGGCCCTGGCCTCCTGCATCGGCTTCAGGCCCCCGGGGCATCCGGCTCTCGCGCGAGAAGCCTGTGCCGAGGGAGGCGGCGGCCACGCGGACAGAACCCGGGGCGCCCCGCGCTGCCGCTCCAGGCCCAGGGGGCGCAGCGCAGCGGCCGGGTGTGGGCTTACCTGCAGGGCTGCAGCGAGTAGATGAGCCGTCAAGACACTCCAGGGCCACCTGGGAGGAGGGGGCCTACGCAGGACGCGGATTTGGGGACCGGCCGCAGGAAGGGGTGCAGTGCAGACTCTGGTGGGAGAAGCCAGTGAGGGAGCCTGCGACGAAGGAGCGGGTGTGAAACCGGGCACCCTCAGCCGCGGCCCGAGCTGGGGACAGGGAGCCCGTGGGCGCCCCAGCCGACCCTCATCCCTCCTTTGTCAGCGGGGAGCTCCTGGCTCGGCGGCCGCCGCCCACCTGGCCACTGCGCTCCCTACGCCCGTCCTCCCTGCGCGCCCAGCTGAACCGCAGAGGCTCGGTCTTGCAAGCCCCGGGAGTTTAAAAACAGCTGCGCCAGACCCCACCCCAAACCAGTGAGAGCAATCTCAGGGGCTGGGACGTGGCACCTGCTTGTTCTAAGAGCTCTCCTTGGGGATTCTCTCGTGCAGCCACTTTCTAAAAGGATTAAAAGTTAGTGCCTACGAGAGAGCTTCTAGCACGTCCGAAGTCGATATGGAATTTTAAAAAGATCCATTTTCTGAAATGATTGGAACCAGGTGTTAAAAAAAAAAAATAAAACGAAAGGGGCGTACTTACGTTTTCACTGACTTTTTTAGTTTTGATTTTGAAAATTGGTTTCACGTGTCAAGTACTGGGATAAAAGCCAATTGCACCTTTAACAACCTTGCATTGAATACGCGTTCGCATTGTGTCAAAAGAAAAAGAAATACCTTCCTGTTTCAAATATACTCGTTTTTTTTTTTTAAATGAGCGTTATTTGCGACAGAGAAAAGGTGAATGTTGACGTACTTAATCTGCTGTAAAGGAACTTGTCCCTCCTCCCCCAAAAGCTAATCAAGTAAATTGAATGTGCCGATGTTTCCAGAAGCAATCCGTATATTCCACGCTATTCCTTAGCAAATGCAAAGGATGACAAGTATCAGTACTTCATACAACTAGATTTAATAAGTTGTTATTACAGAAAAAAAAAATGAAGTCCAAACTACAAAGTTTAAGCAGTTGTAAGCAATAGCTGCATTGAGCTCCATGTTTAGTCACAGTACTGCAGTTCCATACAAGCAATATTAGTCCAAGCCCCAGAGGCAGAAGCTGAGTAAGGGTTACTAGCAAAAACAATCTAAGAGAACAGGTAATAAAAGATACAATACATTTAAAATTAGTTGTTAGTTGAAAAACAAATACAGAGATCTTAGCTGTGAACACACTAAAAGTTATGTCCATTATTTTGACAGCAAAAATACAAATACCTAATACTTTATACCCCAACAGAAATATATCCAGAAAAGAAAAAAGAGCAGAAGTTATCCTGTATTAGCACCCGAGTTTTCTACTTGTTGCAATTAACTTCATCGTCATACAAATTTAAACATCCCCGAATCACATATCCACTTCTTGACCCATTTTGGGGTATAAAGTCAACAGCATTAATTATAAAATACTCTGTGGTAAAATGGAACACTATTGCAGCTGAGATAGAGAAGTTTGGTTATTATTAAAAAAAACAGAAAATGTTAGCTAACATACCATACAAACTGGTGAAAAAGCAACAATCCATACAAATAAGTCAGTTTTAACAAAAAGATACTTTTTTTTCACTAATCTGTGACTAATCTTTCACTCAAACCTTGCAAGTAGAGATGTCACAATACTCAAATATTTAGATAGGAGCTTTACCCAGTTAAATACCATTTTGTTGCTAATATAATAGATAAAATTAAAACTAGCAGTTATTTGCTAATTGCATAAATGCAATACATTCTGCATTAGCCCATGCCTCACTAACAAGCTATAAAACACAAGATATAAGCAGAAATCTAAGCATAATCTTTATACCACTAAGTAAGAATTTTCCAATTTCTTTTCTTCTGTTCCTAATCACTTATTTGTAGCTAATGTAAAATTCCAACCAGTAATACCCAATTTGAGTTAAAATTTTACATCACGACTTGATCTAATCTATATATTATTTACAAAACTGAATACATAGAGCATACCCAAGAGCCAACTCTGGACACACGTTTCTCCAAGTTATTGATAACCTTGCCTCCGTGGCAACGGAACTGGAAGAGGCCATCAAGGACTTGTAGAAACACACCATCTATCTAGAGCAAGTCATTGGATGTTCTGTTTACGCAACACCAGTTTTGCAGTTGTATGTTTCGTTAATTTTAGGTGCCATTACAATGACACGCTGCCTTAACAGCACAGCTTCAAGGTGAGGTGAGTGTTGGAAAAGAAGCAGGAGGGCAGACAGATCATGCTTGGAGTGTTGCCAGATGTGTTGCCACAATAAGGGACAGACGAGGGGCACCATATCCGGGAGGGGGTGGGGTTGTGGTGGAGGAAGACAAAGTCTGAGACTGTCCATATACAGTGGTGACGTCTGAGGGTGCTTCCTCATTATGACACCCAAGCGGTAAAGGGAGGTAACTCAGGGGAGACGATGTAGTTCTGTCTAACTACACAGAAGGTGGTGTCATCCCATCCGCAACTTCTTTTCACTCTCAGATGTCACCACTGTGAACGCACGGAAAAGATCTGGCCTGGGAAAAAGGCACCATCCCACATGTGCACAGCAGTTGGTAGCAGATTCACTCACACACACACACACACACACACACACACACACACTCACTCACAAACACACAACAAAATGAAGAGTGAGAGGGGAAAAGCAATGAGTCATTCTGTTGACTTAGCCAGGTTTTCGACCTGTTGGTATTTCACTAGGGGTGACTTCATGATCAGGGCACAGATTTGGCTGCACCTGGTGTTGTATAAATCCACTGTGACATCCCTAGAGAACTGTACTGTGACATCCCTAATCTTACACTAAACCACTGTAATAAAGGAAAAGGCTTGTCAAAATCTCACATGTTCTGCTCATTCTGTCATTTTATTACCCAATTATTCATTACATTTTCCAATCACTTTACATAACCAACCATTTTCATTGTTGTCACACTATTGTAAACCACATCAGCAAGTTAATACATAAAGCTTTGCATTTCAAAAAACTAGACACTTTAGTAACAATATTACAAAGGTTTTAGCTTCAAAAATAACTGAAAATGAAAAAAATAAACTTTTAAAGAATTAGCATCATAAAATTAATTTATTCCAAGTAAAAATACAAAATAATATTATGACATTGACCAGATATGAAAGTCCCTCCCAGAAACAACTCTATTAATGATTGAGAAAGCACTCCTTAAAGAAAATACGAAATAAAATGAAAAATATGTAAATATGTTTAATTTTTTTCTTAGCAAAAAATCTCTCTAAAAATAACAATGAAAATTTGTCTCAGTACAAAGGCTACATTACTATTGAAAAAATACCAGCATGAAGAAAAGGTACATATTTGACAGTAGAAAAATGATTTCAGTGAATCACAATGTCTAAAGTTTGCAATGAAAATAAATCTGCAATAAAGATTTATGCCTTTTTTCTTTTCTTTTTTTTTCTATTTTTTATACAAACAGTACAAACAGTATTGCACATAACAACAAATAGTCGAGGTTAGGTTATAGCCTTCAAAAAATCGACTAGTTCAAGTGTCACATCAAGGAAAGGCCACAACAGGACCTGTGATACCCAGGGGCTCCCCAGTCAAGTTGCAGGTCAGAACACCTCTGTGTTTTAAAAAATAATTTTTTTGAAGGACCCTCTCTTTTAATATAACATTAACAACTTGGGGGCACATTTATTTACAAAACAAAAGGGAACATGTTATAATTTAATAAACTAAAAAAGTTCTCTTTAAAAAAATACAAACAGAAGAACTCTTTCACAATCCTGGTCAGTCGTGCACAATCAACGCTTGATTATAAATATACAAATTAAGGGAAAGTAGTTTCCACCATCTATTCACAACTCTCAGCACCAAATGGAGTTTATTTTTTGTAACCTATTCTTCATGACAATGCTTTTTCGCCTTCACGTTAAGCTTTATGCTGTTCAATCTTCCAGCTTTTTTTTTTAATCTGTTATTTTATTACATGAAAGAGGGGTGCTTCTTCAAAAAGTTTTGCTCCTTTCACATAATTAGGTAGATTTCTGTAGGTTAGATATGATCTTTAATATTATAGTTATAAAGCTCTAACTTCTTCATTTTCAAAAAACACAAATAAGCATGAAAAAAATAAAGTTACCCATCTGTTAAATCATTTTTCTTGCAGAATTAAATTAATATATATTTTTCTGAATAAACTTACTTAGAAAATATCATTTTCTCTCCTATATTTCAAAATTGAGGTATTGCAAAAGATCATGTCAGTCAGAAAGCATGCCTTTTTCCTTAAAAACAAACAAACAAAAAATCTTCAGCCGACTTTTGAAAACTGTCTAGAATACAAAAAGTAGTAGTGCATAACAAAATTTCTTGTACAGATGAAAAAAAACCACAAACATAGAAAAAAACAAACAGAAAACCACAGCTGGGCTGGAAAAAAGCAATTATTACCAAAAAGCCCAGAGGTAACCTCAAAAGGGGAGAATTCTAATAAACGTTTTTAATCCAGTAAAAAACTATTTTGTTTTTCCTTTTTGAAAACAAACTATAGTTTGAGAGCTGGTAATTGTAACTAAATACTGGAGAAACAAAACAGAACAAAAACAAGTAATATTAACTTAAGACAGTACAAGGACATCACAGCACATAAAACACAGCGATTTAAATCTATTCTGCAGTGTCATATCCAGTCAGATTGTCCCCAGAATTCCAAAACATAGGAAGAAGATTAAAAAAAAGATTTACATAGTCTCACAATCATTGTGTGTGTTTATATATTACTATCTGCAGCCCAAGAGTGAATGCTAAAAAAATGTCCATGGTAGTACTAGCAGGTCTTAATTCTATTCAAGCTTTACAGGATAAATCCAGGGAATTAAGTAGTTAATTTCTCACCCAGACAACCAACCCTGCCCAGGCCATCTTATTTTGTACAGACATTTCTTTAGCATCACCATCACGCAACTTTCTTAAAATGTGCCTAGTCTGTCAATCTGACAACTTATCTCTATATACTGTATATATTCCTAGTGTTTGTAAGCTAAGATGAGCTCTTTGGTTTTCTGGACAAGGTCTGAAGCTATGTAAAATGGTGCAAGCACTAGGAGATTGTAACTAAGAGCTCATGTGTTAGTTAATAGTATACCAGTTATGAACTGTCAAGTTCATTAATGTCTGACACAGAGGCTTTAAACAGTTAAGTTTGATCACAGTTAGACATAATCACTTTACTATATAAAATAAATTGCACAATATATAACAGAGCACCGCAAAGTACTTCATCTACCATCCACGAATTTGCTTTAAGAATATCCTACACCTAGGTTTTATATTAGTTGTAATATAGGTCATTCTGTTATGGGCTCTTTCTAATTTCAGAAGCATTCCATTTATTGAGGCATGCCTTCCTCCGGTCAATTACCAGTTCTTTGAATGAAAAAAAAATCTTTTTTTTCTTTTTTTAAAAATCAGTATTTTATAGCTTATATAGATTCTTAATTTGTGCATTGTGGGAAGGTTTTATACTAGACATTGGATATAAAATTTATTGCATGCAGCAACCTGATTAAGTAAACATGCAGTCAGAAATAGTGACCTTCCGTTGAAGCTTTCTGAAGTCTATTCTGATCTCCGTTCGGCAGCTGATTCTATCCCTAAATCACAAAAGTGTGTGTTGTTGGTTTTTTTTTTTTTTTCATTGATACCTTAGCCTGAATAGAGTATTATGGTATTAATAATACCATTTTAATAGCAGCAAAAGCTATTGCAGCATAAATTTACATAACACTAAAAGATCTAACCAAAATCCTCAGCAAAACAAAAATCAAACATGAAGGAAAAATAAAGATTCAGCTTATGAGGTATCCTTACATGTCAAAATAGAGAGCAACTAAAGGCTTATTTTCATTAAGGGTAATCCTTACTCTAAATGACCCCAACTAATGGTTGCGGAACTGTTGTGAAGTTTTGCTACATCTGCCACCTACGCACGAGTATTACCTTTGGTGAGTCCTCCTAGGGGCAACTCTCTACGTTTCTGAAAATAAGTGCATGCTCCAGTTCGAAAACAGTCAGAATAACAACAACACAACAACAACAAACAAAAAAAAAATCACAGACATCAACCTGATGGCCGCTGATGAGAATGGCAGTCTACGTACTGTCACGAGTGACAGATCAGGTGTAAGAAATTAAGGTACCAAGCAGACAAAGGTGTGAATCAAAGTGCAAATCAGTACCGTTATACACTCTGCAATTTTGCATTATACTGGACATTGAGTTCAGTAATATGACTGTAAATAATAATAATAATAAAAAGACCCATTTCTTCTTTAAAAATCGAGAACGAATGCACAGATTTCCAGAACACCGTAAGCCCTGAGGCAGTGCCCTCTCTTTTCCCTCCTCGTTATCTACTCCAGTACTTGTGGCTGGGTCTGCCCTGGGCTCAGCTCCAGCGGAATGGGACATGACGAGGACGGTCGCCTCCCTCCTTCACCAGCGGTTTGTGGAACTCCCGCCCGGCGCGGGAATGTATGCTCGCCCAGCAGTATTCGCAGTAATACTGCAGACAGGTGACGTTGGCACAGAAGAACGGGGCGAACTTCCCACCGCAGCGTGTGCCCTGGCACTCATCACACATCTGATCATCCAACACATATGGCTTCACTTCCACCTGGACCCAAAGAGGAAAGACAGAAAAAAAGGTTTAGCAAACTTCCTTGCGTTTCTTTCTTTCCAGAGTTTACAGTATCGCTTAACGATATGTCTCAGTCAGATGCCACTTGGAACAAAGCTAGTATTGGATGGTAGCTGAGCATATGAGCTTCGGAATCCGCCCCTTCATTTACTACTTGTGATTGTAGGCAAATCCTTAACCTTTCTCTGTGCTCCTGTGTGTGCTATCTGGATATCTGTAAAGTGGGCATAACCTTTATACACACATGCACACACTTACTGTAAATCCGCAGCCTCAAAGAGTGCTGGTGAGGGTTGAGACGGGAGCACATAAAAGCATGCGAGCTGAATCCCGAAGGCTGGGCGGCACCTGACAGTGCGGGACCAGGGGGAGCGTTCCAGGGACAGGGACCCGCTAGGACAAAGCCCGGAAGCGGCAAAGGCAGCACACGTACTTGGAGAATGGTTTGACAGAAGCTGGGCCGGAGGGGATGAGTTGCACTGAGGCTGGCGAGGTGGGCTGAAGGGCAACACGACTGTGCGGTGCTGGCATTCGTGTTTTAATGACAAGGCTTTCAAAAGACTAACATCCCAGTACTGTATACAATGGACTGGAGGGAAAAGGGGGGACTAGTGACATGTTAAGAAGCTACTATAATAATTGAGGCTTTAAAAAAACAAAAACAAAAACTTTATTGCCTTAATCTGCCCCCTAAGACTAGAAGCTTCATTCAAAAGAGGAGATCTTTTCATCACAGCCCTACAGGGGGGCATTACAGACTCTAAATGCAGTAACGCTGTATTATGTGAGAACCAAAAGCAAGAACGAACAAAAGCTACCACAGTTTCCCACCGTCTCTTTCTTAGAAGCTCAGAAAAGGAACATCATTAATGTTTTCATCTCGAATGTTAGATGGCAGCACAAGGGTGGCCAGTCTGTGGTGAGGCTCCTTCCACACTGACTAGCCAGCCTGAGAAGAGCAACCACTGTGGCCACCGGGGCTGTGGCGACAAGGACCCACGGTTCTCGGATACAAGCTAATGGTTCAAGCCGCCTCTGGATGCAGCCAGGGGCTGGAGCAGGGAAGATGGCACCGCCTAGGGTTAGACGCTCCACTTCCTGGTCCTCCCTTCTGAAGGCCCCTTTCCCGCTCCCTCTAGAGTTTCGTCTCTGCCACAAGCTCTAGTCCACAGGTTCAGCCAGTCAGACATTTCTCCTTGGAAGATCCACCTGAGAAGATCTGTACCAGCTCCTGGTTACCAGGGAAAAAATATCTTTACTCTGGCTCGAATTCCCTTCTTCCTATTTCCTCATCCTCAACCTGACACGTTAGTAAGTGGGCTTCAAATAAATGTCTCACATTCATCTCTGCATCATAATTAAAACTGTAGTGGGTTTCTGGGGACATCTGCTTGGGTTCAAATCCAGGCCACGTTAGTAGCTGTGCAACCTTAGGCAAGTTTCTCTGCCACTCTGAGCCTCTGTTTCCTCATCTGTACACCGGAGGCAGAGAAGAGTTAGTACTTTATAGGGTTCCTATGAGGATTAAATGACTTCAACCATATAAAGCGCGCAGAACCACTAAGCATAGTCATTATCCCTGCTGCTTCCTCTCCAGTTCAGGCCACCACAGCGTGCACCTCAATAGGTTCAATATCAATGGCCTCTGCACTGACCAGCATGCTCCAGGCCTCCCCTGGTTCAGTGTGCCCATGTACAGATTGACATCTCAACAGTCTATTTTCACAATGTTTTTCTCCTGGTCAAAGCCATTCAGATTCTCCACTGCTTCGAGGATGAAGCACAGAAGCTTCAGCATGATAGGGACTCTCTGTCTCCCATGGCTCAATTAGATGACGTAGACTTCACAATTTCTCTCTCCCAACTAATTCCCAACTCAAACTCTACCTGGTCTTTATTTTCACTTGCACTTTCTTCCCACCTCGAATGCTCTCCTTTAACACCTAGCCCACTCGACTCAGGTACCCAATGAGGTCTAGTCTTTTTTTCTTTCTTAACGTAAAATTAGCAGTTTTAAAGTGAACAATTCAGTGGTACTTAATATGCTCACAATGTTATAAAACTACTACCTCTATCTAGTTCCAAAACACTTCATCACTGCTGCACCCACTGAGCAGTTACTCACCCCACTTCTCCCTTCCTAGCCCCTGGCAACAACCAATTTGCTTTCTGTCTCTAAGGATTTACATACTCTGAATATTTTATATAAATGGAGTCACATAATATGAAAGCTTTCATGTCTGGTTTCTTTCATTTATAATGTTTTGCGGTTCATCTATGTTTTAGCCATCAGCAGTATTTCCTTCCTTTTTATGACGGAATAATATTCCACTATATTTGTATGTGTACATATGTATGTACCACACTTGTTTATCCATTCATTTGTGGATGGACATTTGGGTGGCTTCCGTCTTTGACTATTGTGAATGGTACTGCTATGAACACATGCAGACATGTTTGTTTGAATACCTGTTTTCAACTGTTTTGACTATATACCCAAGGGTAGAATTGCTGGGGTGGGGGCGGGGGGAAGTAGAGCAATTCTGTTTAACTTTTCGAAGAATGGCCACATTGTCTTCCACATAGCCTGCTCCACGAGGGGTCCAATTTTTCTACATACTCACCAACATTTGTTGTTCTCCATTTTTGTGATTACAGCCATCCTACTAGGTGTGAGGAGGCACCTCACTATGGTTTTCATTTGCATTTCGCTAATGACTATTGACATTAAACATCTTTTCATGTGCATGTTAGCCATTTGTATATACCCTCTTTGGAGAATGGTCTATTTCAAGTCCTTTACCCATTTTTTGAATTGGATTGTCTTTTTGTTGTTGAATTGTAAAAGTTCTTTATATATGTCAGATACTAGATTTTTATCTATATATGATTTACAAATATTTTCTCCTATTTTATAGGTTATATTTACTTTGTTGATAATGCCCTTTGATGCATTAAAGTTCTTAATTTTGATGAAGTACAACTTATCTATTTTTTTCTTTTGTTGCTCCTTCTTTTGATGTCATATCTAAGAATCCACTGCCAAATGTAAATTCATAAAGATTTATCCCTATATTTTCTTCTAAGAATTTTACGGTTTTAGCACCTATATTTAGGTTGATTGATTTTGAGCCACTTTGGTATGTTGTGTAAGGCAGGGTGTCTACTTCATTCTTTGCATGTTGATATCCAGTTGCCTGAGCACCATTCGTTGAAGAGACTATTTCTCACCTACTGAATGGTCTTGGCAACCTTGTCAAAAATCAGTTAGAGGCCCAGTCTTCCTAAACTATTTCAGTCCCACAGGGATCTATTCCTTCCCTTTTGTTCTTAATACTCCACCTTGCTCACCTGGCATTTCCTATCTACAGTCCTGCCTTGGTCGGCATCTCTCCTTATCTTCAAGGAACTTGAGGACAGAGTCCTGAAGCAGGACAGAACAGTGGCAGATCCAGAGAAGAATGGGGTCTGCAGAGGTTAGGGACAACTGGAGGAAGGTATAGGTTTATGAGTGTATCTAACCTGGCCTCATCTCGTGAATCTGAAGGTTGAAAAGGAGCCAAAATGGTGGAATGAATCCTTTTGCCCTGAGGCTGGAGGACTACTGGTAAAGGCAGGGCATGCTGGGAACTGGTAGCAGCCTGCTTTTCCACCTTCGGTGCATGAGCTGAGGACTGCTCTGCTCTACCATCAGGTAGACACCTATACCCGGGGAGCTCCGGCAACTGGACCTGAGCCCCAATAAGCCTAGAAAAGGGGATCCAGGAGTCAGAGAGAGGACTGGTCTGAACAAAGAGAATTTACACTCAGCAAAAGAAAGCTGCTGGAGGAGAAAGATAACAGCCATTTATAATACATACAAATATGAAAAGAGTACTTAAGGAGATTCAAGTCTAGCACAAAAGATACTTTCTGGTAATTTTTTAAAAAACAGTTACTTTTGTTTAGGTATAAAAACAGTATTGTGGTTATGTGGAGTTTTATTTTTAACTGCAGAAATTTTTTAAGAGCTTAAATTAAGGTTAGAGTCATGAAAAATTAACCGTTTTAAAGTGAATAATCCTGGGGCATTTAATACACTCACAATGTTGTGTAACCACCACCTCTATCTAATTCCCAAACATTTTCATCACCACAAAAGGAAATCCTGTACTCTCATTTTTGTTTTACAAAGTTTTTTTTTTTTTTTTTTTAGATATTATTGAATTATTTAACTGAATTATTTCAGGATGAAATATATGATGCCTGAGATCTCCTTCAAAATAATCTGGGGGGAGGGTGGTAGAGTAAGTAGAGATGTAGATGAAACAAGATTGGTCATAAGTTGATAATTATTGAAACTGGATGATGGGAACATTGTACGTTGATAATTGTAACTGAATGATAGAGTTCATTATACTATTCTCTATACTTCTGTAAGTATTCAAACTTTTCATTATTAAGAAGCTAAAATACCCAAACTGTGACTTTTTGACTAATTAAGTTATCAGATGAATTGAAGAGAGGATAATCACTGTTGAGATCCAGTTCAGTGGCCTAGAAGGTCAAGTGGTAGAAATATTTCAAAGCTCTGGAAAAAAAATAATTTTGAAAAGTAAAGAAAGATAAATTTTAGAAAAGATCCAGAAAAACTTAATATACAAATCAAAAAAGTTCCAGAAGAAGAAAAAAGAAACGAGGAAGGGCAATAAGCTGACAAAAGTCCTGAAACTGCACATAAAAAATACCACCAGGGCCAGTCTAGACTGATAAGACAGAAAACACACCACCAGGAACATCCTGCTAACTCGCTAGCTAAAATTTCTGGACTGTAAAGGTACACAGAAAATGTTTCATGCTCCCAAGTGAAGAGAGCTAGCTGGTATGTCTTGCAAAGGAAAGAAACAAACTGGCATCCTACTTCTTATCTGTAACACTAGAAGCTAGAACACCAAGAAATGCTATTTATTAGGCTGAGAGAAAAAGGCATCATCTAAAAATCCTTTATCTAGTCAAAAAAGCATTTTTCTGTCAAGAAGACTTGTAAGAAATCTAGTAGCTTTATGCTATTCTAGCAATAAAAATGCAGAAAATATCCTATTCGCAACTGAAACAAAAATTATAAATTACTCGGAATGAATCAAATTATAAAGATACAGGACCTACATGAAGAAATATTTAAATGTAAAAAAAAAAAAATCTTTAAAAAAACAACTAGGTCTAAATGCACAAATCAAGGGCAAGGTAGACCTTTTTTAGTAAGGGCTAGAATCCTAGAAGCCTCAGAAGGAAATAAATATATTAGACTATGTAAAAATAAAATACATTTAAATAACAAAAGATACCATGAGAAAAGTCAGTAGGCAAATGATGGATTTAGAAAAAAATAACAATTATTTATACTATAAAGAGAACTCTTAAAAACTGGCAAGAAGAAGACATACAACACAATGGGAAAATGGGTAGAGGATAATTCACATAAGAATTCATAGGCAATCCACATTAAAAGGTTTTCACATTTGTTCACAGTCAGGAAAAAGAAAATTAATATCACTTTAGTCTCTCATCAGACCTGGAAATGTTTGAAAGAGATGATAATTATCATTTGCTGACAGAAATATGAATTACTACAGCATTTAAAAAAAGCAAACTAGCAAATTCTTAAAATTAAAAATATAGATGCTCTTGATCCAATAATCCCACTGTTGGTTCTTGTTAATGCTGTAATCCCCAAGTTTGGAAATATAACCACAAGTAAGTTTACATATAAAGTATATTTATTGAAGAATTGCCCATAGTGGCAAAAAACTAGAAACAAAGTAAGTGTTCACCTATAGGTAAATAGCTGAATAAAATGTGGTATATCTACCTCCATAGAATATCATGCAGACATGAAAAAGACTGAGTTAGTGCTCTACCGGTTGATTTGAAAAGATTTCTATAACATGGGAATGTTAAGATTAAGTGGAGTGATATATACAAATACCTGCTGCGAACTGTAAAACACTGAACAAACGTAAGGTCAAATAATACATTTGTGCTGATATTTGAAAATGTGATATGAATAAAACTGCACCTTCTGTCTATTCAGGCTTCCAGCTGAGCTTGGCAACAATGTCCCTTACCAGCTGAGGGGTCTGGTCAACACAGATTCAGCAAATAGCCATGAAGCTCCATCATGGCCACTGCTGGGCCAGAGGCACACAGTGGTACCTTATTTAACCAGCTTCCTTAGAGAACAACAAAATCCTTACAAGTTACTTTTCCAGAGAGCAGACATTTTTCTTTCTTGGTGCCAAAACATCTTGAATTTTGATTTTTTTTTTCTTTTTAAGGAAATCTTATTTACTATGCCCTCTCTTAAGCAAGGAATATTTTGATATTTTGAATTCCCTTCATAGTTGTGCCAGGTAATACAATGCAGTGGACAGTTTTTACTTTTTTTCTGTCACCCTCTTCAAAACCTGTGTGTCTGCTATCACTTCTAATAGCTTTCAATGATCCTTTATAAATGTGCAACTTCCTATCACTTTCAATTGGACTGAAAAGTTGGGTAATCAACTTTGCTAAGACTTGCACATTAAATGCCAGTAATCATAGTCAATAAGCCTCCAAATAAAGCCTTTTATGTAAAGGACGTGGCTTTTGGATTGCTGCTGTGCTCTCAGAGGCCTTTCCTGACAACTTCCAGAGGGCTGCCTTCTAGATGCGTGAGTGGTGCTATTACTGCAAAGCTGCTTCCAACACCTCCATGCAAGTGTTGACTCCAAGAGTAGAGACTTGCCCAAAAGATAAGACAGACACCATAACTCGAAATGATCCACAAACACAGATGTGCAAGTTGGCTACCATAACCTCTCAAAGGACAATAAACACTGTCTTTGACAATTTAAATCGACAAAGAGAAGTAGCTGCATGAAGGACACTGGTAGTTAGTTGGTGGTCAAATGGATTCACTGCTTTGACTAATATTCTTTGAGTGCCTATTCCCTGTAAGCCACCATATTAAAAATGAAAATATCATGAAGAATATGACTTAGGTCTTTCCATAATTTATGGTCTGAGAGTTTCTTAAAGGCTCTCCCAAACCACTGATGTTTTCGCCATGTCCTAACGCCATCTGTATTATTATGTTATGTTTTACTTGACTCTCCAGATATCCATTTTTCCCAATACACAGATATATAACTATTAAAATAACAATGGGTTCCTCTGCTAATCACCTAGATCACCTGCAGTGTCATTAAACTGTGACACTTTGGAAACACCAATCTACTGGGACATTACTGATCTAGACTACCACTAAAGACCGACTACTAGAGCCTTTCCCAGAGCCAATGATGTCACCAAGTTGACTCTGCTTCAAAGGGATTTGCAGGCACAGGTGATGAACACTTCCTGTAGAGAGACACCTGAATTCATACCACTCAACTGCTGGAGAGGACCATGCCCAGGATGCTGAGAAATGTGTGTAACTTACTGATTAGTTGGTAACAATTAAGGATAAGAAAGAATGATACAGAAGCCTGGATAAGTGGCCATAAGAAGATGGATAAAGGGAATAATATATTTAGAGTGACAGAGACAAAGAGAAAGCCACACTTTAACAATATGATCTCGATGCTGACACTGTTTTGTTTCTAATAAGCTGGAGAAAATATTTCTGTTTGCAGTCATTTCAATATTACCAAAATGACCTCCCCAAATAAGTAAACAATGACTAAACAGCTCTCAGTGGCAGAGGGAGACCATAAACTCTTCACAGGTCCAGAATTCCCTCTCCTTGGGCCTGAAAGGTTGTAATAATGAGAAGAGAAGCATTAGCCAATGTCAGGCTCAGTTGAATTATGTGCTAAAGTTTATATAAAGGACATCTAAAGACTGGTCCCCATTGCAGCCTGCCCTTTGGTGACAGGAAAAACCAACTTAAGTCCATCAGATACCTAACCAACACAAGATGGGTAAGATATGTTTACAGGTGGCTGGCAGTTGAGTAGAAGCAAAGATTTCAGATAATGGAAACCGAGTGAACAAACTGGAGAAAGAGGCCTAGTAAAGAGGTATAATTCAATAGAGATAAATGTAAAGGTGTCCAGAAGTCAGGTAGGCCATTTTTTATCATTTGAAGCAACATGCTTCCTGGAAAAATCAATTTATTTGATGTGCTCAAAGTTTTTAAACAATGTACTTCTAATCTTCGTGGCATGTGTCACAGAGTACATGTATTCTAAAAAGCACAGTAACCTCAATACCATTCCCACTAAACGTGGTGTCTACAGTTGCGAAAGCAGGCCTCCACTGGCACCTAATGCTACGAATGTCTAAACATAAAACTTTTAGTTTTTCAACTGACTATGAGTTCGAATCCTGTTGTTTGGAAAGCAGATGAAAGGTGCCTAGGAAATAAAAGAAGCGGCACGAAAAATAACTTTTCCTTAGCAACAAAGTTATCCACAACTTCCCAGATTTGGCAAATTTGCAGTTATTAATTTTAGGAGCAATCTAGGGTAGATTAAAAACATATAGGGGAAATGGTTTGGATTTCATTTTCTTTTTACCTTTCAATGGACTTACCATTTTTCATATTTTCATATTAAAAACCATCACAGTTCCAATAGGGAAGATATAAAAAGAGAGAATGGGA